>NC_045479.1:6053947-6361813 GCF_009650955.1 Corvus moneduloides
TTTAACAATGCTCTTCTTTTCTTCCAATAGTCACCATGCAAAAGAACAGACCCAAACCCTTCAGACTGGTGTCAGTTCTCAAAATTACTCAAGAGCCACCACACACTCTCCAGCTCCTATCTGAAAGCCAGGAATGACTGTGGAGAACTTGCTGCTGCAGACCAGAGTCTATGAACTGCAGGTCTAAAGCATAACATCTCCAAGGGTACTGCATCTAAAAACCCCCAATTTCCCCATGTCATATATTAGACTATACTCTAGAAATATCAGATCTTGTCCACCCCTCCCTCTTTGCACCCCAGAATTTCTGCAATTATCCTTTTGCCTCTTTGATACACTTATTGTTAATGCCTTTTTTTGCTTCTTGTCATTATTTAACTCTTTCTTCTTCCCTATCCCTTGCTACAGCAGGCAGTTATATTAAAAGAAAAGAGCACCAGGAGAAAACATGAGATAAACCTGTTTTAATCATGAATGTGAATGATCAGCATCAGAACTTCCTTTAAATGTGCTCTCTTTGTTTGTTTCATGGTCCTGCCATGATTTCACTGTATTTTCATTACCTTTTTTTTTCCTGGGTACCATATAGTTCACTTCTGCCTGTATTCTATAATCTCTAAATGTTCGGGTAAACAAAGAAATTACCAGTGTTAAACTGTTTCTAACATAACCAACACCTGAAAGCTTTCATTGCAAACTGCACATGTACACTATTTTACCTGCCAAAACTGGAGCCACAGTGAATTTTTAATGAATTACTAAGTTCCTCATTCATGGAGGTACTGCTTCAAAGCACTCTCTCACCTGCAGGTTCCTAAAAGTAAGTTATTTTATGTTCACTGATGTTCACTGCAGACCACACTGGTAGCTTCCTTGTGCACCTTAACACTAAAGACCAAATTAATAGATATTATCACAGTTAAATTAATACATGAGAAAAACCAGAACTGATGCTGATCCACAAAGTTTAAGGGAAAGTCACAGACATATTCTGGAAAATAGCTGGTAAAGCCTAGAGAAGTGCTGCCCAGGTCTGACAAACTCTTTATTGTGGAATTCCACACATAAATTTGAAACCCACAGATTTAACTACAGACATTGTTTATAATATATTTTACAGAATGTTTTTATTTGAAAGCTTGCATGAAGTTGTATGTTCTAATGAGAGTACATACCTTTCTTAAGCATTTCTGCAGGACAACTAGTGTTCTGGTAACCATTACCCTGGCAAGTTTTTGAAACCAAGTTTTGTTCATGGGGATCACACATTTCTGTATCTCTAGAGAAGCTCTTTAATAAACAACAGATAGCAGCCCGTAAGCTGTGCATTCTCTCTATTAATCTAGTCTGCTTCATATGCTCATTGCAGTAATTTACCCAAAGAGTTTGCATCAAATCTGTTCCTCCACCATGAAACACAGCACAAACCATGACATCAGTGACTACCTTCTCATTTTTCGTAGAATATTTGCGTGGGGTAACTTTGGTTTTGCTAAGCAGTCTAAACAAGCTTTATTAATCCTTTAATGTAGAGTTTAAAAAACCCCACATGAAGTAAATGTTAATACAATGACTGTACTTGTGACAAATGACTACGTGGTGGAGGCAGTGTCTCAGTGCATTGAAGGAGTTATCCCATTTCAATCTGAGTTGAACGTTTCACTGGAAGCACATGCAAAAGTAACAGTTTAGAAATATTTTTACCACTAATAACATAGAAGTATAATGGATAAACTCAGGTGATTTTTCTTTCTAAGTGTGGGCCGAATTCAGTAGCTCTGAAAATTATGTACTTGTGAAGACTTTCAGATAGTTCTTTTCTACTTGTTAGAAACCTGCAGTGAGCCATAATCCCTGTTAATGCCCAAGCAGCTCCCTGCTGGAATCTGGCTGTCAGAAACACAGAAAGAATAATCCCTGTTATCAGAATAGCATGCTGTACATAACTACCTCAAGTACATCTATACCTACCTTGAACATACACCTACCTTGAGCCCATACCAACCTTGAGCATTAGGATTCTGAAAGATTGTTTAAGTATTTTACTCTATGCCCCCTTCCCACTCATAACATTTAATGAAATGGGAGACATTTTTCAAAATTGTAAAGAGACATTTGCCATCTTTGTTTGTAAGGTTTAAAAGACACCTCGTTAGTTAGGTTTGGCTTTCCTTTTCGCTATGGTTAGGATTAGCAACTGAGATTTCTCTGTTAGCAGCAAACAGCACAAATTTCAACTGCACAGATATGAAACCCATTCTTGTTACTACGTTTCTGTACATGCTGGAGCCTGTGTTTTTGTGAGCCCAACAAAGAGCAGCTGCTGGGTTTTGTCAAAGCCTGCAGGATTCAACACAGTTCTACCTGAGATGCTGCCTTCTGCACTGGCTGCTGGCACTGTTCCAACAACATTACGTTGTAAGTGAAAGACTTTGTCAGCCCAGCTAATTTCCGTGTTTAAAGATGTCATTTTTCTGTTCATCTCCCCACACATGATAATTACTGAGAAGCTTCATCCTGAAGAATTCATACTCAAAAAGCCTCTGAACTAAACTAAGGAAGGCAGATCATCCTGATATGGCATGCTCTGTGAGATTTGACATATGTAGACATATGTGGACGGGATTAAAAAATAAACTTGGAACTGAAATTTTCCCTGCACAGGAATTATCTCTTGGAACTTAGCTCCTTAGGGGATGAACTAACTAACTGTGGAATTGCCCAGTGACAAAATGTATTGAAATCTACAGCTGTGATTCCTGTATAAAGAAAACCAGTGACACACAAAAAACTCGAAATCAGATCTGAATTTGGGATTCCTTTTTGTGTTATACCATACAATCATTATAGCATATGTTCCTTTAGCTCTCTTTTACTCTCTTTAGAGATACCTCAAGATGTGTTTAAGATCAGTGGTAACAGAACTGCCTTTCTCAATTACTTGTTTCACAAGAGCTGGAACCTGCCCAGTCACAGGTTTGAAAGGAAGCTAAAAATAAAAAAATCTCCTCTCGTGGTTAACTACTCAAGAGCAAGCCAAGTATGTTATTTCCTTGGCATCTTTCCACTGCATGTAAGGGTCTTAAGCAGAAATATCATTAAGGTGTGTCTTCCTGTATCTCAAAGAAGTCTGAGCAAGTGCTGGAGTCTGAGGACATTTACCACCATACAGTAAAACTAATTTATAGAGAATGGGTGGCCTGTGTGTCAAGAAATTCCATTCAGGCAGGATCAGCAGGACAAATGGGAACCCGTAACATCCTCAAAGCATCCTGGATCCCTCACACAACAGAAAACCCAAGAAATTATTTACTGACATTGATCTGCAGAGAGAACAGCAAACAAAATGAGCTGCTGTTTTAATTCTTAAGGTAAAGTAAGAGAACTGGTTCTATTCACATTCCAGTTTTGAGCAGATAAAACCTGTATACTCTAAGTTTAAAATAAGCAGGAATTTTTTGGGTTATGAGCCTGCCCTATGGTGCAGTTGGTTAGGGCAAGTCTGATCTTGATTTCATGCTATGGAAGAGAAAGGTCTTGCTGCAGAAGAGAATATAAGATCAATATCTTTTGCTGCCACATGCCCTTAAAACAGAAAGGACTAATTTATTTAAATTAGCTGAACAACTGCTCTTTTGCTAAATTATGCTCCTACACCCACTCTCGGAGTGTTGTCCCATCTTCAATACTTCTTTAATCAGTAAAGAAGTGATTTCTTTTGCAGACAGCATGGCTACCCTTGAAGAGCACGTGAGTCCACTTTATTACCCCTTCTATATTGACTAATGAAATCTGCATGCTTTGGATTTGTATCCTCCATCTTCTAAGCATGGCCTTCAACCCTATAATAATCTCTTTCTGCAGCCTGCCTCCCCCATGGTGTCTCCAGGCAAGAGTCAGCTGGGACCAGTGTGAAAGTATGTATGTTCTGAATGGCCAGCCATATGTGTATGCTACAGCCAAACAAAATATATCACAGCTCAATTCTCCTTGCCTTTCCCTGTGTGGGAGCTCTACTTTGGGCTCTTTTCGCCTCTACCCAGCTGTGGATGTTAATTAACTTCCTATAAATTACAAAATCTTTGAGACTTCTTTTCCTGTGTCAAATTTGCTTGAAAATGGTCAATAAATTGAAAAATTACTGGGTAGGAACTACAGCTCAGCTAAGCAGATGGATGGCACTGTCATTTAAACTCTTCTTTGGAGAGCAAACTAACACATTTTGTTGGAATTGTAAGAGTTTGGATGTAGACTCTCAATATATCCTTGCACTAAATGCTGCACAGAAGTGGAATTTTCTGGTACATGCCTTTCTTTAAGACTCTGGGAGGCTGACCTGCTACAAATTCTCAAGTGATCAGCAGCAAGCAAGCCTCTCATGATTAGTTCATGTGTCTGCTGAATGTTTAATATATACAGCTTATTGTGTCTTTAATCTGCTTTGATACTTACCACAAAAGACAACTCATTTTAAGAAAAAAGTGAAATGCTACTTCAGTAACAATGCAAAAGGACATACCAGTCTTTGTCATGGTCCTCATTAATAAAACCATTGAAAACTTCTGATTGTACTTTGCCCCTTGCTCATTTTCCCCCTCTCACTGCGTATTTGTGGGTCAAAACTAAAAATTTAACCTTACGTTTTATAGAACAACAGAAAAGCAAAGACAAAAGAGCAGCAAGAAAAACAAGTTGAAATAAACTCTTCCTAAAAACTTTGATAGGTTGGTGACACGTGTTTTACAAAGGAAAATGTCAAAAGTATCTCAGGTTATGCTAAGGTTGGAAATACACATCAACATTTTATTGATCTTGTGATTTAAACTTGTGCAATTTAAGCATCAACACTAAGCACTCCAGAGAAGGTTAATCTTACAAAATCTATGAAAAATCTGAAGGCAAACCCCCTAAATGACCTACATGTTATATCCTATTGAACAGGCAAATATTTCTCTCAAATACAGAACAAAGTTTGCTTGACATCGTTGACGAAACTCCTGTTTTGTTATGACTCTTCGCCTGAAATTTCTCCTTCCCTTTTCACTTCTGCGTCACTCCACACCCTGCTCATCTTACCCTCAACTACCTTACTCTGTCCCCCTTTCCTTTGCTGTCCTATTTGCTTCTCCTTTCCAAAATAAATCCACTTGCATATGCTCAACTTCACACAGCTGCCTGTCTAACACAACCACTTAAGTCACTCTGCTTTTGTCTCTAGTCTTTCTCCTAGTCTGAAACAAGAAAGTTTCTCAGTCCAGTGATATCTATGAACTGGCAAAACCTCGTATAGGAATTTACGTACAAGATGCATCCTACTGTGAAATCTTAAAAGCTAGCCATGATCTCCTGGCTCAACAAAATCATTTGTAGGCCATCTGCTCATGTGTATCTACACACATCTTTCCTACCTGAAGTGATTTGGAAGTCTTCCAATCTTTGTCTATTGTGACTGTGTTGTTACAATAAATACAGTAAAAGAATTCTTTTATCCAGCAATTTTTAATCTTGGAAAGTATATGCCAGTGTTTTGACCACAGACCTTTTATTGTTACATACTTTTATTGTTATATGACTCACCACTTCAACTGCATTTGCCTGTAGCTTCAAAGAGCTGTTAATAGCAAATCCCCCCTCCCTTCTATACATGCTGTTCTTGGCAAAAAAAGGAGTTATGTACAGATACAAATTCCTAGATGCTAAAGTGATGTGAGCTGCTCAGTATCATCTCAACACAGACTGTCTGTGACTGCCCAGAACCCGGCTCTGGGTGTATACACGAATGGATCTGTGTCTACATGATATAAACAGTGTTGATAGCAACTTAAAAAAACACACACAACGAAGCCTCAAGATTATTTGTGCTTGTTCTGAAATTAATTTTAAAAGCTGTTGCATATAAAAGAAAAAGAAACCCGGTATTACTCTTTTTGTGCCTTGCTTTCATCTTTGAATCCAGGCAAAATCCTGCATGGTAACTGCTGGAGGGAAGAGTTGAAAGGGCATTTCCTTTGACAACCAACAGAGCTTTGCTCCCTAAACTAAGTAAAAGTTAAGAACTTTTTCTGTATGGCCAATTATTGGGGTTGACATCCACCTAGAAGTGCCCTGCCTCAGTACCCACACAAACACACAGACATTACATTCCTGTCTGTCCACACCAGCAGTGCGTGTGGTCTGCAGACACAGGATTCCTGTCCATCCTCACTGTCCCTGTGTTGGCCCACAGAGGCAGGATTCCTGCCCGAGCACACAGCGGCACATGTGCAGTACAGAGCTGGACAGATGATTCCTGTCCATTCCTCTGCTCTTGCACGCAATACACAAGCAAGGAGAACCACAATAAACCAAGACTTTTTTTTTTCTTGTTATTCCAGGAGAGGTTGATTTTTCCTATTAAGTCTGCATCAAAGGTTAGATACTAAGCTGGAGAGACTGAAAAAACATTCCATTTTTCTACTGTATCGGTGCCAAAATTTTTCTTACCAAGGAAAGAAATTCTCTTACTCTCCACATTTCAAATTCACGGCACACAATGTGTAGAGATGTGCCAGTTTGACCAGATGAATTTCTCTACGGTGTCTGCATTCCAGTAGTCCTGTCTTTGCCTGCTCTATTCCTAATCTGTTGTCTGTGATTTACATTATAAGATGCCATTCCATATGAGCAGCGGCCCACCCAATGGGCACCATAAAGCACTCTGTAAAGCTTAAAAAAACACCTTAGAGAATTCTCTCTGCTACAACCACTAAAAGATCTGTGGAACAAGATGAGAAAAAAGCCTGTCGTACCTCTGGTGAGTTTTTCTTAACAATCCTTTTACTGCTAAGTCATTAAACTTAAGATAGGTGATGCCACTTGTTAAAGAGTCCTGACAAAGCAGAGGAAGAAACAGAAAAGAATGAATAGAAGGACAAGAGCAACCTTGACTGATTGATTTGCAACCAGAAGACCTAGGAGGAAACAAGGAAGCCTTCATACTTTTAAGCCCTCTTTATATCACAAACCAGATTTCTGGCTGACAATAGAGAAGGACTAGCTGGTTTTGGTAATCAGGAAAGGGGGGAAGAGAGGCATCAAAAAATCTTTTCATAATCTGATAGTGATGAAAAGGTCTAGGAAAATAAGGGACTAATTCACTTCCCAGTCTGTGGATCCTTGCCACCAAATCTGTGAAAGTTTTCTTCTTTTAGTGCAGAAGAACATACATCTTGCATGCCTCCATATGAGATACAGGAGACACTTGAAAGATGCTTGAAGATCTGTATATATAAGTAAATATATTTCCCCTTAGGGAAAAAAAAAAAAAGGGAGAGAAAAACTAAAATGAGAAGGTAAAGTCCTTAATACTTCCATAGAGCAAATAAACTCATGCAGGCTTCCAAGTTTTAAACAACCTGTGAGTGTGTTCTTAAGGATCGCTATATTGCTTTTATTATTTTTGCAACACCATTACTGTCAGCAATTGGCAGAAGTTTGGGTTGCTCGCTGTGATAAAGGAGGCAAAGCCAAGGTTGCATCTACTGGTGTTTAGGAGATGGAGAGCACACTGGCTTGGTGTCATAAATTATGGTAATGTTTCACGGTAAGATGAAAACAGTGAGAAGAGTAACTTAACTATTAAAAGGATTAAGAACAGTACAATGGTGAAACAGAATGTTTAAAAATGTTACGTTTCCCACCCCAAACAAAAATCCACTATTAAAAACAAGAGATACCTAGGTTGTTAAAATCCTGAGGAAAAACTTGCCTGGATTCAGCTGTGAGACCTCCATTTATTTTTTGCTTACTCAACTACAGGATAAATTTGTATTCGCACTAGGACAGGCATTGGTGGTAAACACATAGAAAGAGAACAAAGGACTGGGTTCTGTGACTGTAAAATTGTACTCAAATAAAGAGAACAAAAGCTCTAATTAAATGGCTACCCCTCAACCAGGGCTGTGTTCAACATAAAAGACCACTACTTCCTCCAGGCACCAGTACTGGGATGACAGCTTAACATATATTTAGAGAGTAGAGCTTTACAAAAGTTGAGAGACTAACATTCACCTGTACTACTGATAATCTAAAATTCTACAACATGTAATTGCAAAGGTAAATGACTTCTATTTGAAATTGAGGGTACATAATGAGAATTTTTTTCTTATATCCACATGATAAATGTTTGATTATGCCAAGTAAAATCAGACAGCAATCTTTTGATAGCTGAGTTTGAGACTTATTTTGTCTTCATGCAAAATCTTGGACTAATCCCTAAAAGCACTTCTTGCTACTGCAAAAACTCAAAACCTTTGGTAACATATTCAAGGCAAAAAGGGGCACACAGAAACTGTGCCTTTATCTTGTGTTCAATACAGGTCTGCTCAGGGACACAGCTGAACACAACTGCCCTAAAGATGATCTGCCAAAATCACGAACTCAGATTTGACAGCATTGTCTCCAGACTCCCATTCGAGGGAGGGACTGGAAGCAGAATCTCCGTCAGTATCAACTTTCTCATCTTGTACCTTTTGGAGCTGGCAGCTGTTTCCAGACTCCTCACGGCTTCCAAGTTAGTAGACAGTAGAAAAGTCTCCATCCCCTCCCTACATTCACAAATGTCAAGTGGCAAACACATGACCTCTAGGGAAAATCTGCACACCTTTTCTTTGGTCATGAGTATTTCTTCATCTTAGAAAAGGGCTGTAGAAAACAGCCTGTACTTATTAGGGAGGAAATGCATCATTTGTTCTGCACTTAAACATGAATAGTAATTATTTAAAGACTTGGATTTTTCAGAACATAACACCATGAATTTGACAGAACTGAGGGGAATCTGCAGTCACCAGCACCCCTCATTTGCAGAAGCTATCATAAGTAACTGATGCCTAATTTCATAAATCTGTGTCTCATTCTGACAAACCTGCTACAGTGTCCTATCAATTTCCACAACTTGGTATGTCAAATAATGAAGGATTATTATCAAAACATTAGTCTTAATTGACAGCATATATCTTAGATTTCCACCTGCAAGATGAAACTTCTATTTTCCCCTGCTTTACCTATTCATTTGCCTGAGATATGGTATACTGGACTAGGCTCAATCAGACAGTTTCAAAAAGGGAAATTATTTTCAGAATTTAAGGAGCTTAATACAGTGATGAGAAAAAAAAAAATCTGTAGACTGAGAGATAGTTCAGTGCATAAGCTCAAAAATACCTGAGATCACTGTTCATCAACAGTTTACTGTTTACTGAAGCTGAAGTTCATTCCAGGCAGTTAAGACTTAATTTTTTCCATTATCAATTTTTAAGATGGTGGGGATTAAAATTCTCCTTTGCAGACTATGCATTTTTCTCTTCTCAAGCAAAAAAAAAAAAAAAGCAGTGATTTATTATGTTACTCCCAAAATAACACAGCAAAAATCACAAATATGCAATATATTCTATCTTATAGATCATTAATTTTCATTACATATTCTAGGTGTACAAATCTTTCCATCATTCATTCCCCCTTCAAGTAAAGAACACATCACTAACACATTAAGTCATACAACTGTTAATCTGTAATCTACTTGAAACCTTCTACATATTTAGTTTATGAACCCAATCAGTCACCTCATATCTCTGACTTCACCTTCTCCTTAACATGTTTTTGGAACACACCTTGAATCATCTATCACCTCACCAGTTCCAGGTCTTACACAAATTAAAACCAATACTAAAGCTGGAAAAATGCCTTTCAGCTTTCTGCCACTCCTTTTTAACTGACTATCAATATGTGAATTGTTTTTTATATAAGATAGTTGGTAATGTCACAGGTTCGTTAGGCTTTTCATCCAAAGACAAGTAACCACAAATAAAGCTTTACTTCATAGCTTTAGTATGAAATTGTTCAGTGAGTTGTGTGTTCCCTGAGGAATACTACCTTTAATACAGGAAGAGATGGGCATATTGTACCAAGTTAGCACATTTTGAATGGAGATTCAATAAAGGGACACGTGTCTCCTAGACAATTGTCAATGTCAGGTAAAACAGGCCAGATAAACAGGAATAATTTAGTGCAGAAAAACCTGCATCCAATCAATGAAATACCTGTAAGGATGCTTACACACCCATCCTCCCCAAGATCAAGCAAATAATTCAAAATCTTCCCGAATATGAAATTCTGGCGTGAAATTTCTGTTTCTTCACAAAAAAAAAAAAAAACAACACCCTATTTGTGGATTTATCTAATCAAGACTTTTCACATGTTTAGTGGAACTCTCCCTGTCACCAACACTTCAGAGTTCCCTAAACAATGGGTCTGAATAATACAATTTAAATGTAATCATAAACTCACTGTATTTTCCGGTCATCCTTCAGACATCATCAATTCAAATACCAAGAGTGATGCCAAACCAGCCCAGCCACAAGGACCAATGGTTGGAAAGTCTCAAATATTTCACCCCTGAGGCACATCCTGCCACTGGACAACAATCAGGGAGCAGTCATGCATGGGTCCTTCCCAGCTACCCCACAAACCATGGAAGTTAAGCAAAAGAAGATATACCCATAATTGTATACCTTGAATGAACAACTACTGGCAATCCTGAGCTGTTCTAAACCACTCTTTCTGAGATTTTGCATCTATCTCATGACTCATCAGCTAAGACAAATATTGTCAGAAACGATTTTCAACGTAATATTTGTAGCAAAGGAATAGAATGAATGATATAAATACTCTGCTGAATGTATGTATCATAAAGACCTGTTCCAATATATTCTCTTTATTTAACTGAAACCACTGTGTATCAGACCAGTGGTTTGGGCCACAATAACTACAGGAAGCCACTATATGGTACAACTGTGATGTCAAATGACAGTGACTATTTTCACATTGCACCAATGTCCAGAAATACTATTCACAGACAAAGGAATGATTTATTTTTCAGGCCCAAATTAGATCTTCTAGTGCAGTCTTCTGAAGAAAACCAAGCTCAGCGGGCATTCTCACCTCTTTATTAGTGCTAACAAGCCTGGTTCTCCCAGGGGAGGCCTAACAATCTTTCCTGATAGCCAACACCATCAAGTTGGTCACTTACAGGAATGGGATGGGGGTCTCTCAACTGCTAACCTAGACTGGTCCAGCAATCCTGATTTTCTAGAGAGAGGCAACGTTGCCTAAATAACTTCCTAGAGGGAGTTCATAAGCCTTGAATGAGAGCTACTGTATATGTGACACTAAATGCTGTTGGCAATTATCCAATTAATTTAAATTTATTGTGAGAATTTTTAGTCCATTAAAAAGCTGTAAAAGTAGAATATGAAAATCTTAATATGTTCAATAAATGGAGGAATATTTCTAATAGAGTGAAACAGGTCTTTGAAATCTGAGTTCAAACTTGGGAAATATTAGTCCTTACAATATTTTTAAAAATATTACAAATGTCCAGAAAGAAAGGGTACCAAGCACTGTTTTGTCATCTGAGTTCCATAATACCTCTGGAAATCTTACAGCCATCTCTCTCAGTGAGGCAAAGCACCACCCTCTTCCAGCAAACCAACATAGCTATACCCTAAAAACTCCAGGCTGTGACATGGCTGAAGGCACAAACAGAAAGCAGACATGGCTGGTCACAGGCACAGGAAGATGCACTCACATGGTTCCAAGAGGCAGTTCCCTTCCCTGGCATGGTGCAGCCAGCGACAGCCAGGGCTCCCTTGAATAATAATTACTACTATTACTATTACTTAGTCATGCAAGAGGCAAAGGGTAAAGGTAAAGGAGGAGGGAGAGGGGAAAGAGTGTAAGTAATACCAGGGAAAGATGAAATGCTGCCCCAGAAAAGACCGCTGACACTGCACTGAGTGCTGTTACTGCGCTAAAAGATGATTAAAGATGATGGGGAAAAAGTCTGGAACACATGGCAGGGAGAAGGTGCTTTCTTTTAATCTGTGAGGGCTTCTAGTGCCGTGCTTCAGGAAGCAGTGCTCAAGGGCATGACAAGGCCTTGCTTTCTGTGCCTGCTCGCTGCTGTCATGGTGCTGGGGTCTGCTCCTGGCAGGGACTTCCCCCTTGACAGAAACAATTATAGAGGAGCAAAGCCTGGCAAAACAAGCCATGCTGTGATTGATAATCTGAGTGGATTACAGGCCTTCGACAAAAGCCACGATGCTTAAATTTGACAGCTGGCAATGCTTGATAAGAGCCAATTAGTGGATATATTCACTTCAGCCAGAAGTTTCTTCTGTTTCTAGTCCAACAGCTTCCTGAATAGGAAGTGTACAGAGTGATTTCCCCCACTTCTGCCTGCTCACATGTATGCCAGCAACACTGCCAGTACAGCTAAGAACATACTATAAAAATCAGGTATTTTGGCACCTTTGTGTATTAAAGCCAGTAACTGAAAAGCTGCAAGTGACCTTCCAGACATTGGTGGTACAAGAACTTGAAAAAAGGTGACTTTACATTGACTCTACAGACCATGCAGTGGATAGGTGAGGCTGAGACTGCACTGCTTATGTAACAAGTCCACTGCAAGTGACAATAGCTCTTGAAAATCTTCACTATTCCTTGAAAAATTTCTGGCAAAGTACACTAATCCGTTTGTTCCTGTTTCAAATTGGTTAACCTGGCACTCAGAGACCACCAGAACTCAAGAGTACCTTCTGTTCTGCCCAGTTCATGAAGAAACCTCTCACACAGCACCTTCAAACTCATCTGCCTGTTTTTTAACTTTCTTATCACACAAGTTTTCTTTCCCCACTTTTACATCTATTTGCACTCTTGCCAGTGCAAGTATGTGGGCACTGTGGTAAAGAGATCAATAAACAAAAATGGATCCAAGTGCCCTGACTCTCATCACTCATCTCAAATATTAACTTTTCTTTCTCAGCTGTAAAGAGGCCAACGCCACCACACTCAGACAGCTTACACACATATTCCTAAGTTCCCTTCTGACAGTGGCTTGGGAGATGCCTCCTCTCACTGAATTCCAGACTGCTGGAACCTTTCAGAGAACAACAGGGGTTCTGTCACAAACCAGCACCACATTTAGCAATTACCTGCATTGATTGTATCCATGCCTCCTAGAGAAGAAATTCACTTGCTAATAGGGTAATCACTCTCATCAGACATGGTTTCAAATCAGGGCAGCTAAGGTAAAGCAAAGACTAACTGCACACCTCTCACAATCTGTATTATTTCATTGGGCAGGGTGGTAACTAGAACTGCCAGAAGTGTGGTCATGCTGATACAGCTCCACAGCAGTAACAGGAAAACATTTGCCTGTCAGTCTCCTTTGACCTGTTTTACATTCTCTTGTTATAAACAGAAATGACTCCAGCCAGTGGAACTTCACTTTGGAAAAGTTCACAGCAGAGGAGTGTCAGGTATCAGTGTGAAGGGTTTCCAGGGAAACAAGTAACAGTGGAAAAATATGATTTTTGGGGTGAGAAGCTACTCTGGAATCTACAATTCTTTCCTTTTTCTCATGATCCCATGAACCACATTTACTTGGGAAACCAGTCTTTGCAGTAACTTGGCCTCATAAAGAGAGCCAGTCAAAATCTTACAGGGAAGAGGCACAAAGTAGCACAGAGAAAACAGCTTTGGTACTTGCTTGCTTAGATGAAATGTATATTATATATTGCATAAATACTATTATTACCAGTTAATTATTAGTTATTTGACCAATTATGAGTTATTGCCAAATAATTCCTCTCCATTTGTGGGAATGTTAAATAACAGCCCCTCAAATTCATGCTGGCCTACAGAGGAAGGCACAATCTTGATGGGGATATAGAAGCAGAATGGAACAACAGGTATTAAAGATTCCTCTGAATGGCAAGCAGGCTGACTACAAAACCCACACTTACAATAGCATGGGGCTTCTTATCTCCCTTTATTAAAATAGGAAGGAGCTCTTTTCACTAAGTGAACAGCAAGAGTGTCTATGGCAAGAACATGAAAGGCAGTAAATTTTTTTTTCTATCCCCCTAATAGATAGAAAAAAATAGTAATGATCTTAAATTGCAGTAAAGGACAGTATAGATTCCAAATAATGATAAAGACAGATAAGCCATAAAAAAAGACTTCCCAGGACTGAAGGTCTCCTTCACTAGAAGTCTTTAAGAACAGATTACGGGTGTAACTGGATGAATCAACCAGGTTGCAGAGAGCTCTCTCCTGAGGCCATACTATTCATTATTTGTCATTACCAGTTTGCATGACAAAAGAAAATGCATGTTTATGAAATACATGGAGAAAGCTTAAGCTGGGTGGTTCTCTGAGTGTGTTGAAATATAGAATGAAAACTCAACATGTTCTTGAAAGACTGAGGAACTGATCTGAAAATAACTTTTATTTAGGCATAGGCAGCATAACAAAACATACGTAGTATCAATCTAACCTGAAGTCACACGACTTCAAATGAAAATTTTGAGATCCTGTCATCAATAACACTGAGTCAAGCTAGTTCCTGGTAACCTCCACTATAATGATGATTATGAAACATTACATAATAATACAAGTGAATATGGTGATTTACAAGCAATTAATTTGAATAATACTCCAAGCTGTCAGAAAACACTAATACTGTTCAGAGCCTCCTAAAAATTTTAACACTATTACTTCACATTTATGGCATGGCAGTGACAGAGATGCTGGTCAAGTCAGGCACCCACTGTGCTACACACTGTACAAATACAGAAAATGACAGTCTTTGCTACAAACAGCTCCCAGCAGCAATACCCAGGTGTTTAAGACTGAAAGCCCACAGCCAGGAAAACCTCATCCTGTTCAGATATGCCTTCCCTTTACCACTCAGAACTGTGGAGTAGTGCTTTGCTCTGTTACAATAAATAGAACCCGATATTAAAACTTAGCTGGATGAGGGAAGGGATAAAAGGCAAACAGGCTCTATCCTGACAGCTGAGCAGTGGCTGTGCTGGCACAAAGCAGCCCAAAGCTCCTCGGGTCCCTGTTAGCCCGGTGTGACACACGCCGGGGCCCTCTCCAGGCGTCCCCGGGGGCGCTGGCGCTCGCCGCACCACATCTGGACTTGGTTACACAACCTCCAGCTCTCTGCTCTTGCATCATCCCGGCCCCCTCCAGTGCAGCAGCCTCCCAACCACTGCTTCTCCATGAACTACCCACGGAGACCAAGTGCCCTGGGAGGAAGTAAACTGGGACCACATTAGCCGGTGACCCTCGCCCTGCAATCGCCCTGCCTGTCTGATGATAGAGGAAATCCCTCATACAAACTGACAACCAATATGAAACAGGCAGCTCCATTTACTGGAGAGCCTGGTCAATGCTGAGCGCCTCATTAGGAAATGGGCTCTATATTGAGGCACATTCCTGCAATTTGGAGCCTAGAAACTCTAAATTAAAACAACATTGATGCCATATCCTCTTTCCAAAATGCTTCTCTTCATCCAAACTTTAATGCACACACTTAGAGAAATTAAAGAACCAAAATGTGTTTGGCTGGACTCCTTCCTTCTCTTGAGCAGCAGTGCTCTTCCCGTGTGAGTGACCAGGAACGTGACAGCGTTGGGAAAGGAGAGAGTTAGCACAAGGAATGACAGCAGAGCCCTCCAGATTCTGGATAACCTTCTCTTGATCAATCTATGTGTCTGACAGATATTTTTAAATAAATAAAAATCACAGGAAACTGTCGGAAGAAGTTTTTGTTTTGTGAGAGCGTTGTATTTTTCTACACTCTAAAAAAGGCCAATTAACAGCAAGTCAGCCAGTGGTAACCAGCAATGAAAAGACATAATCCAAATCCTGTTCTGCATGCTTGGATCCATTCACACTCACTATTGCAGCATAGTCAGGAAACTGCTTTCCTAAAGCACTCGGTGAGAAGCTCTTCCCAGCTGGCAGTAAGATGCAGCAATGCTGGTACCACAGCATGCACAACCCTTCCCACAAACCACCCTCTTCCCATATTGCTCACCATTTCCGTGTGTGTCCTACGTACGTGGAAATGGGAATCTTTTACTCAGCTGTGTCTGACCACCAACTGAAAGAGCTGCTTTCCCACCACAAAGCCTAAGCATTTCCTAGGAATGGGATGGACTGAAACACCAAATACTTATCAGAGAGCTCAGCAGCTCTGAAACACAAATGACTGAGGTCAGGATCCCAGCTCTGAATCTGAAGGGTTGAACAACCTTTTTGGGTTCCAGAACTGCTTTTCAAAGCCTTCCAGAATATCATGATTTGTGGCATCACTTGCCTTTCTTGAACAGCTGTGCTCAATACATGTGCAAGTCTGAAAGATTTTTCATTCACAATTTCTACTGTAAATTTAAGAATTACAGCTAAACTCTTAGGAAGTTCCTGAAAGGTGACATGGTTCTGTGGAGCTGGCAAACACAGATGGACCCTTGTTCCCAAGATGCAGAAAAGAGTCCATGTAGAGAAGGCTTAAACTGAGGAAGCAGCATAGCTGTTTTGTTGGAAAATATGAGGCTGGTGACTTGTAACAACTGAAGAGGAGTGTAAGGGCCAAGTACACAGAATATTTGCAAAGCATGTAGAAAAATGAGACTCCCCTTGACTACATCGGTAATGAGGATCCTGTAAAATCTCACAGCCATCTCTTCTGACCCATCTCCTGTTTCTGGAGCTGTCAAAGTTGGTGTGATTTGAATTTATTCAGAAAAAGTACCTATCAGAACTACTGGCACTGAAAAAGGAAATGGAATTTTAGATTCCCTGAAACTTACAGAGGTGGTGAGTAATACCATCCTATAATAAGCAATGAGGAGTTTTTCTATCAGTGTGTTGAAAGCTGCACGCAAAAAAAGGATAAAAGATGACACATCCTTAAAACATAGGATAGAATTTAGGGAGGATGTGTCAAATCTCTGTTGTTCACATAAATATTTCTCAGGTATGTTTTAAATATAGTTTAGATTGTTTATATGTAAATGTTCATTCTGCCTTGGGGATTGTGGATGTACTGGAGAATACCTGTGATTTTATACTACACATGTAGCTTTTATTTATATTACTCATAGCACAGACGTGTTGAGGAGATTACTTTCTGCTCTCTTAATTTTAAGATTAAAATCTTAAACAATCTTAAACAGTGACAAGTCTTTACAGCTAATGGCAGTTTTGGAACCAGAATCTTCAAAGGCATTATTTGAAGAATGAAATATTTGAAAAAGGACTATTGCTCCAACCTCAGATCATAACTGGTCTCACTTCATACCAAGAACAATTTCAAATTAATCTCCTTTGCAATTCTTGTTTATTTGGGAAATTAAGTATCCCACACATACACAGAAAAGCACGTAGAACTCACATCCTTAAGGGAAATGGCCATGTCTTTTTAGAAAGAGTTTATGATACTGTAAGGCTTACCAGCACTGAAAGATAAGGATAGGAACTACAACAATGTTAAAAAAAATTTCTTAACTGAAACCTATGTCATTACAGATAAGCACAATGTTAATACATTAATTAAATATACATAAATTTTCAGCAGAAAAAACTCACCCCAAAACACTACAGATTGTTCCATCTACTCACAAAAGACAATCAGAAGGAAATTGGGAAGGGCAAGAGGCATGAAAGCACCAGAATTCAAGCTTAGGCCAAGACATAAGAATGAAGTTAACTGTTAATTTCTCTTGGAATGAGCGGTACCATATATTACAGCTGCTGCATCAACAATTACATGAAAAAAACAAGTACTTGACATTGCTGTGACCACTTCTGACTCCTGTTTTAGTAGATCACCTGGCTGACCAGTGACAGTAATTACAACTATTGCTCAAAAGTAAATAATACAAGACTGTAAGCTATACTTCTTGTTCATTCTGAAGCTGGCACAAAAAACCCCCGAAGTACTGTTATTAAATTAAACTGTAAATAATTGTTATCTTAAACAACATGGCCAATAACCTACTTGTGTTTCCTAAGGAAGAAGCACAGAAATCCCTAATCACAATGCTGACCTGTTTTTGTCTTATGTTCTTTGACAGCAACAGAAATCATCTGGTTGACAGATGAAATGTTGCCCATAAAACTTTATGAAGATGGAAATGGTGGTACTGAAGAAGTTGATACTGGATTGGCAGCAGCATATGTGCTATTACAAGGAACGTGGCAAGGGTATAACTCAGGAAAACCCACCAGAAGTGCTGAAGTGAAAAACCTACACAGATTTTTTTCAGATCCTAAATCTCTTATTGCCAGGGATGCCTTTTGCTCCCCCTGTGTTTTACTGGCAATGTACTTTTCCCATTGCATTCAGTACTGAACCATAATATTAAATGCTTCAACAGTAACACGCTTCTTCTAATTGTTATGCCAACACAGAAAGATCTTAGAAATGGGAGAGGCCAGAAATAGGAAGGCACCAATTCCCTCACAAGCGTGAGACCTCCCAAAGTCTACTCTAGAAGCTGGCATTCCCATGTGGTGCTCCTGCTGCAATCAGAAACCACAGGAGAGACTGTGTGGTGTAACATTCATATTTGAGCTGTGCAGCTAGGAGAAGTTTCTTCCAAATATGCTTCTTCCCCAACAAAGCAAATACAAACCCCCAAGAGAAGTATCACTACTTTTCCCTGAATCTGTGACTGTTTGTGCCTGTAAAGGATAATAACCAACATCCTCTTTGTTCACAATTTCCTATACATTCTGCCACACACTTACTACTCAGGCAGTGCCACAAAGACACTTCCCTCAATGCTGAGTCCAGCAGCTAGTTTAAAATTGTTATTTATGCACTTTCTGTCCTAACATACGACACGATTACACATTATTAGCCCCATAGATCAAGATAATAATCCCACACCAGATTATTAACTGGATTTTTTCCTAGCCCTCCTGTACCTACCTGCTGCTTGAGCTGTTGCACAAGACGGTCCTTCTCTCGTTTCAGTGCAGCCACTTCATCCTGAGTCTTCTTCTTAGAGGATGAAAGCTCTAGCAGAGCAATATTGGCATCTTTTTCACTAATGGCAGCAAGAAGGGCTTCTTGTCTGAAAAAACCCCAAACAAATTACATTATTAGCCTGCAAAACTTAAAGGGCTCCTCTACAAAGATTTGAAGATACCATAAATGCTGTACCAGTGTGCAACTCTGAAAAGCAGTAATAAATATTTTTGTCTGGGCTATATGTCTGTTAGTGGAACAGGAAGTCAAGACCCACACACCTCCCCCTAAACAACTGTGCTGATACCAAATTGCACCTTACAGGATAAGAAAAACACATTATGTTCTTCTTCTGCACTCACCTTCTCAGTTTTTAATAACTACCATTTATTATTACTCTGGCTGAACATTTTCATCCTTTATTATGCTCTAAACATTTCCAGAACAGATTATGAGAATATAAGCACAGATACTGGACTAATCACAAGACCTGTGTTACATCTTGTTAGGTTAAACTGCCTGTTCATTAAGTTTAGAAAGGTGGAACGAGACAATTTTACTGAAAGCACTCAAGGGAATGGTGACAGAGACACCATTTGTGCTACATGACAGATGTTCAATGCCTTCAAAGATGCTTCAGCTACTCTTTGACTTTCCTAGTGAGTAACCAATATACAGCAACATTCTTGAGGTGTGTAGCAAGATTTTGAGGCCCAAAGGCTGTAACAGCTAGCTACAGAAAACCAAGCCTGCCATACTCTTTCCCAGCAGCAGGAAACTCTTACAAATAGAATTCAGAAACATTTTATACATACGGGGAAGAAAGGAGACAAAGGTAATCACCCAGATCATAAAACAGCAGTTCTCAAATGAAGTTGAAGTCTTCATTTGGTCTGTGTTAGGGAAAACAACTATTTCTGTCCTTTTAGCTGGTGATGTGCAACAGGAATTAAAAGAAAACCTTGGCCCTATTGCGCAATAGCGTTGGCTTGTCTCACCTCTCCTCACCTTGCAAAGAAGGAATAAAATGAGATCCTAAACACGTGTGGTGGTGTGAAAGATGGCATCATGCAAGAGTGATGATGAACGACAAACCAAATACTACACATTTCTTATCTACATTTCATCTAAAAATAAAGTTGCAAATGCACTTAGAAGTTTTGCTGCAGCAATCAATATAAAGAAGTTTATTATCAGGAATAATAACAACTGAAACCACTGTATCAAAAAATGTCAAAGAATCATGTATTTCAAGAGGAAAAGGTGTGTTTCAACAGACAAAATTGTTCACCATCTGACAGGAGAGTGGACTTACACAGTGGATTTTCTGTGGGTGAAATTTCTCTCTGGGTTTACACAGGTGTTTCTTGTACAGTCCAAGAGAGTTAGCTTGCTTTAAAAGAACTACCAGCATATAAAAAATAACACAGATCCACTGTAGAGAGTACTTGAATTCTGCCTAGATCATATCTAGAAAAACATTATTGCCTCCCTTTCAAAATGTAATACCATGAAGTAAAGCAAATTTTTTTAGATACTTTAGGATTATCATAAAACATTCTCAATACGTTTGTGCTATGAAGAAATACAAATATTCTGGTGACTTAATGGAGGCAAAGAGTAGAAGAAAGGAAAAGGTGCACATCAGATTCCTAGCTGTAGTGTCAAGACTGTAGGTGTAGGAACGATCGATAATGAGCGTGTTATTATTGCCATTTTGTTTCTGCTGCTTTTGCTTCATGGAAAAGTATCCAATTTTGGAGGTCTGCCTGAAACATGAAAAATACCAACAGGGTGAAGTGACAGAACATGATCCATGACCTCTGCTTTTTTCCAGCTATCAGTATCCTGGGAAAGACAGGCTGGCTTGTAGCTCTGGTCATTTTCACTTTCTTTAGAGTAATCTGTTTTGATTATAAAGAAACACTTATTCTTTTAATAGTAAGCCCACAATCCTCGCTGATGATTCAGGAGCAGAGCCAAGAATATCTCCGTAACTCTATCTATAGAGCCATTACTCTGGTATGGAAATTGGAGGTGCCTCGAATAGCATGTAAGCCATATACCTTCTGCAATCAAATCCTTTGCTGCCCATCTCTACTTCTTAAGTGAAAACCCCAAGGCCAGGAAAATGAGATATGGATAGCAGTCCGTTCCTTTTTTTTTTTCCTGAAAAATCTTTGCCACCATGCCTTAGAAAAGAACATCCTGCGGGCTAAAACTTCAGTGCTGTGCTGTGAGGCGAGAGTGCTGGTCAAGAAGCGGGGTGAAAGCCATTGTGGTTTGCTGACTGTTTTTTGGAACTGAAACAAGGTTAAGTTTGAACAAAAGTAAGAAAAATGCCCTGTGATGTGATAAGTGCATTGCAGCTGCATTTTTTACTTCTGCAAGCTAAATGTACACTGCTCCATGTGGGAGAAGGGCAGGTGTCACTGTCAGCTCTGCTGGAAGGGACATGTCTGTAATGGCAAGTTGTTCTCAGCAGACCTTGCAACTGCCACATGATTCTAAGACCATAAAAAGGACATACCACCACGCAAAAGACAAGGTTTCTGATTGAAGGGCAGTACAAAAGCAACTTATTTCCCTTCTTGAAAGCTTTATCCCCAGGGAAGCCAGAGGAACATGCTGTAAGACAGGTGATGTGGCAAGAAGGAGAAGAGGGGCTGCCGTGCGAATGGCGGTAGTAGCACACGAACAAACCCATCCACAGGAGTGCTGCAGTCAGTCCTAGAGCACACGAACAAACCCATCCACAGGAGAGCTGCAGTCAGTCCTAGAGCACACGAACAAACCCATCCACAGGAGTGCTGCAGTCAGTCCTAGAGCACACGAACAAACCCATCCACAGGAGTGCTGCAGTCAGTCCTAGAGCACAGGAACAAACCCATCCACAGGAGAGCTGCAGTCAGTCCTAGAGCACAGGAATAAACCCATCCACAGGAGAGCTGCAGTCAGTCCTAGAGCACAGGAATAAACCCATCCACAGGAGAGCTGCAGTCAGTCCTAGAGCACACGAACAAACCCATCCACAGGAGAGCTGCAGTCAGTCCTAGAGCACACGAACAAACCCATCCACAGGAGAGCTGCAGTCAGTCCTAGAGCACAGGAACAAACCCATCCACAGGAGAGCTGCAGTCAGTCCTAGAGCACAGGAACAAACCCATCCACAGGAGAGCTGCAGTCAGTCCTAGAGCACAGGAACAAACCCATCCACAGGAGAGCTGCAGTCAGTCCTAGAGCACAGGAACAAACCCATCCACAGGAGAGCTGCAGTCAGTCCTAGAGCACAGGAACAAACCCATCCACAGGAGAGCTGCAGTCAGTCCTAGAGCACAGGAACAAACCCATCCACAGGAGAGCTGCAGTCAGTCCTAGAGCACACGAACAAACCCATCCACAGGAGTGCTGCAGTCAGTCCTAGAGCACAGGAATAAACCCATCCACAGGAGAGCTGCAGTCAGTCCTAGAGCACACGAACAAACCCATCCACAGGAGAGCTGCAGTCAGTCCTAGAGCACAGGAACAAACCCATCCACAGGAGAGCTGCAGTCAGTCCTAGAGCACAGGAACAAACCCATCCACAGGAGAGCTGCAGTCAGTCCTAGAGCACAGGAATAAACCCATCCACAGGAGAGCTGCAGTCAGTCCTAGAGCACACGAACAAACCCATCCACAGGAGAGCTGCAGTCAGTCCTAGAGCACACGAACAAACCCATCCACAGGAGAGCTGCAGTCAGTCCTAGAGCACAGGAATAAACCCATCCACAGGAGAGCTGCAGTCAGTCCTAGAGCACAGGAATAAACCCATCCACAGGAGAGCTGCAGTCAGTCCTAGAGCACACGAACAAACCCATCCACAGGAGTGCTGCAGTCAGTCCTAGAGCACAGGAACAAACCCATCCACAGGAGAGCTGCAGTCAGTCCTAGAGCACACGAACAAACCCATCCACAGGAGTGCTGCAGTCAGTC
Organism: Corvus moneduloides; assembly: GCF_009650955.1. Taxonomy (NCBI): domain Eukaryota; kingdom Metazoa; phylum Chordata; class Aves; order Passeriformes; family Corvidae; genus Corvus; species Corvus moneduloides. The sequence goes on from NC_045479.1 coordinate 6,076,785, forward strand.
CTAGAGCACACGAACAAACCCATCCACAGGAGTGCTGCAGTCAGTCCTAGAGCACACGAACAAACCCATCCACAGGAGTGCTGCAGTCAGTCCTAGAGCACAGGAATAAACCCATCCACAGGAGAGCTGCAGTCAGTCCTAGAGCACACGAACAAACCCATCCACAGGAGAGCTGCAGTCAGTCCTAGAGCACAGGAACAAACCCATCCACAGGAGTGCTGCAGTCAGTCCTAGAGCACAGGAATAAACCCATCCACAGGAGAGCTGCAGTCAGTCCTAGAGCACAGGAATAAACCCATCCACAGGAGAGCTGCAGTCAGTCCTAGAGCACAGGAATAAACCCATCCACAGGAGAGCTGCAGTCAGTCCTAGAGCACAGGAATAAACCCATCCACAGGAGAGCTGCAGTCAGTCCTAGAGCACACGAACAAACCCATCCACAGGAGTGCTGCAGTCAGTCCTAGAGCACACGAACAAACCCATCCACAGGAGAGCTGCAGTCAGTCCTAGAGCACAGGAACAAACCCATCCACAGGAGTGCTCAGCTTCTTCAGCAAACTGCTTCTCCTCAGTTCACAACACTGGAGGTCCTGAAATGTTCTCATAAGTAGGCAAAACATGATGTACAACCCAAGGCTGCTGATCTTTTAAACTGCTGGCTCGGGCCAGAGTCATTGAACAGACACAGCTCACTTAAGCTAATTCAGGTATTTCAGATGCTGGTACTAGTGTAGCTGTGCCAACATCAACTCAGCAGGGGAAAACTGCCTATTTATCTCTCCATTTGAGCAGGTTCTGCAGCCTGAACTGAGCTGCACAGCAGCTCACAAGAGGTAAGCAGACTCTGAAACAGACCAAAGGAAACCTGAAATGGCAACAGTGTAAAAAAATCTACTGAAAACAGGTTCAAGATTTACTCCAAATTGGACAAAAAAATGGAGATATCTTTTTTCCTTCTACTTACGCTGAAGCCTTTCACTAAATGTGGATCATGATCAATACAGACTGAAGTGGTATCAAGACTGGTAGGTTTAATTCTTAAGAGACAATGGTGGTTTTAATCTCAAGATCAATATCAACATTATTTACTGTGTTTGCAGTCTTCAAAAAATAATGCAAAGAAAGATGGGCTTGGCTTTTTAAAATAGATGACTACAGGATAGTTACACAGGTCAGTAGAGCACAGAGGTTTGACAACACAAACCAAAAATTAGCATGCAAATGCATGTCTCCTTCAGCTCTTGAATAGAAATGTCTGCTTTGGGGAAGATAACTGGGCAACAGTGTACTATTACACTACCACTAATTACTAATACTAATAGAATCGAGCTGTCTTCAAATGGGTTTCTATGGCTCTTGGTTTCAGAAGACTACATAATTCCTTCACAGCCCTTCCCTAGTAAAGGAGAAGAATCCTTTTGGTAAAACACAAGAGGAGGGGAACTTTAAAAAGCAGCTTTGTACTTTGCAGTACTGTTCCCAGGGTCATAGCACTGGAATATTTATCAGCTGTATAATTAGAAAGAATAACAGGCTGTAAACAGTGCTGAATAAATTATGCTTCAAAACACGAAAACTATACATATTCATTAAAAGAATATGTTTACATATGTCAGGGAGAACACTTACTCCATATAGAAATGTTATAAATATATTGTTCTATAAAATTTTATTTCAAATTATGAAATTTCTTCCCATCTGAAGTATGAGATAATATGAAAGCAATATTGATAGCAGCAGCAGCTTTGATTTTAACATCCTGGAGGACCTGGGATAATTCCATCAGTCCTGGCTGCATTATAGAGATCAAATCTGTTTTCATTCTGACTGGCATTAAACTAAAGCATTTCAAAGTCTGACACAAATTTGAAGAGCTCGGGTAGCTACAAGCTCACAGCAACCCGGTCAGTTCCTTCAACAGAGACTGTTGTGCTTCAGTGAGGGATGATTAAGCTGCCAGCGTTTTCAACCTGGCATTTTAAGATGAGCTGTAATTATGGCTGCTGTGCCTTTAGTACACAAGGAAAGATTCTCCTGTGTCAGTAACTGTTTACTCATGGTAAGGCCATCAATCACCACAGAATGACAGAGGTGCCACTCGGACAGTCCTTGTTTCAGTTGTTTGATTTTTGTCCACTGCATTTATTCAAAGCCTACAGAAAATGCTGATAAAAGCTTTTAATGCTTTCCTATCAGAGACGTTTGTCAGACTTTTCCTGGTGAATCACCATTACAGTAAGAACTGTATTATTTGCATACGAATTAAAACCCCGCCCATGATGTGACAACAACAGAAAGAACAAGCAAGCAGAGAGATTCAGATGCAGTACTGCAGTGTTATGAGAGACAGATGGACAGCCAACAGCTTAGAACATAAAAGCATTGGGACATGGCATTCAGTAATTTCATGAGTTTAGCAGAATGACAGGGTTTGGGTGGGTCACACTCAATAAACTCTTAAAAAGTAATTAGGAGTACAACACACCAAACCGCGGATTCAACGGGCAGATCCCCTGGCACCAACATCGTCCTTTTCATCAGAAACCGTGTCTACCACTGCAGCAGTAGTTCCAGTAGTTCTGAACTCCACATTCTTTCCTTTTTTTTTTTTTTTTTTGCTGGCTATAGAATATCTTCAGAAAATTAAGAAACTCTGACTTGCAGTACCTCACAGGGAGGAGACAGTCCTTGCAGAGCTCTGGGTATCAGGATTTGGTTCTTAAAAGTAACCTTGAAAAAGGCAGTTATACCAGTGAATGACATTTCATGATGCTAACAGACGAGTAACTCACTTAATATGCAAGGTGCCAAATTCTGCACTGGCTATAATTTCTGCAGCATTTAAGATGCAGCTCAAAGTATCCCAAAGTGAGCAAACTTTTATCCAAAAGAAACAGTAGCAACCTCTTACTGCAAGAGAGTGGGAAAAAATTTAACTTGGCAATAGGTACTACCTACTTTTTTTAATTACAGCTGGGAATAATCAAACCTCAGGCTGCAAATTAATTTCCAAAACACAGCCTTAAACCTTCAGTCAAAAGGGATAATACACACTCCTTCCATTCCAGTACTTGTTTCCTGAATCAGCACATCACCTTTGCCTGGCTGGCACATCAGCAGCCTTTCTCATCTCTGGTCTATGCTCTTTCAGCTACCAAAACAGAAATTGAGAATTCAAGCAAACCAAATGAGATGAAAACCAGAGATTTTTTTCGTCAGCAAATTGAAGCTTTCTGAATGCACACCTTTCCACTGGTCTCTTCAATGTCTGCACACATGTGACCACAACTAGAAAACAAGGTAAAAATAGAAACTCTTTGTGAATACAGTTGTGTGGTCACAAAAGTGATGTCCTTTTAATTTTCCATTATAAGAATGGTGTGATAATAATCAATGTGAATTCCATGACACAGGAAGGATTACCACTTGTACTGTCCTTGTTTAAACAAAAGATACTGATAATAGATTTAGACTTTCCTGCACACATTTTCTCTAACATCCCAATTGTCTAGAATACCAGAGCTCCTTACTAGGATTGATAAGCAAAGCTTTTCAAAGTCCTTTCCCTCAACATATTTGACAAAGTCACAAGTAATCCTATAAATATTTTATATTACCTTTCCCATCAATGTTTTAGCCCTTCTTGTACTTAAGCTTTCCATCTTACTTGTATCACTTTAGCACCAGAGGCAAAAATTTGCAGTTCCTAGTCCTGCTCATCTCTCAGCTCTGAGCACTCAGCATTGCAGTACAGCCCTAGACTGTGTCTGCCAGCATACATGGAAAAAAAATCTAACACTTTCACAGAGAACTTTCAAGCCCACTACTGATTTCCTGAACTATTTTTGTTGATGAATAGCTCCAGTGAAAAACTGGCTGCTGCATATCACAGCTGCCAAACTGATAGTCCATGAGCCTTACCTAGGTGCCTGTGAAGAGTGGAAGTTCCCCGAGATGGCACATTTTAGAAGGAACTTTCAATCCTGGCACCTGATTCTATGGGAGATCTGTCCCTGTAAAGGGTAGAATTTTTTTAAAGACGACCTTTGTTGCTTTAGCAGCCTTCAGAGCAGAAGCTGGATGAGAGACAGCAGTACTTACAAGGCTCTTGAGTTCCCCAGGGCTGGCTTTTCTGAGCAGGAAGTCCTGAAACGGGCATTCTTTCTTCATCTGCCCTTTAACAGCAGTGCAGACAGAGCCTAAACTCAAGGCATATTTTTCATCCAGGCAATACAGGCCATCAGAATTCATCCACCAGATTTTGAAAACTGACCTTGTAAGAAAGGCAGCTCAAATTTCTTTTCCTGGGACACGGTCAAGCACAGGTTGAGCTTTAGCTTAGCATGTGGTTTCACAATCGGCTTAAGCTGACACAAGACAGGCTCTTGTGGAAAGAGGTGGTTCTGCCCTCCCATTTTCAGGTTCCTGCCCCTGCCCTGGTGTCGGCACCACTGGCTGTTTGTCCCTGCAGCCTGGCGAGCCAGTAAAAGCCCAGCCCTGAATAAACACAAGGAGCCCAAATGTGACCGCAGGTTCCTCATCCCTGGAGGAACTGCAGCTCTCTCCATGGCGCTGTGACAGTGTCAAACCCTTCGCTGCCACAGCCAGCACTGCCAAAACGTAAGAATGGAAGATGAATCACGGCATTCACACTGATTATAACATATCAAACAACCACAATTACTAGAGTGAAAACAATTGTCTTGATGACTTTGTGAATCTGGCCTGGGTTGAAAGACAGTAGAAAGAAATTTCAGCTTTATCAGTCAAACTTTGACAGCAATACTGCAATCTTACTGTGGCTTCTGACCATGTGAAAAGCTCTAGTCATGATTTACAACACAGATGTTTTAAGAAAAAGATCCGGTCTTTATACTCAAATCAAACTAATAGAGCATCTATCTCCTTGCTAAATGACTACCATGTTATTTCTGGTTAGTGTAATTTATCTCACTTCTGCATCTGTCTCGTTTCCATACCCATTCCGACAGGTGATCATTCCTCTGTATTTTATCAGCTCAGAAACCAAGGCAAAGGCATTAATTTTCTTTTGGGACCATATTCACACTATCCCTATTCTCAGTGCATTGTGGTTCCACTTCTTTTCCTCATCTTTTTGTAGCAGTGGCTACAGAATATTTATTATTTATTTTTATTTCTTTTGGGAGGTCTCTTTCAGCAGGAGTTTTCACAATTGTCACTTTATTCCTACAATTTCTGCTTCCTCTAAATGTCTCCTTCTCTTGACCAATTTCTAAGGCTGCTGCCAATTCCCTTTTGGATACAGATACACAGCTTTGTAACTTTCTTAAACTTTCCCCCTTTTGCTGGGGGTGAAAAGACCTTATAGTTTTGGGTTTTTGATTTAAATAAATGCCCTGCTTCCTCTACATGAATCTCCTGAGTTCTTCTGTCCAATTAACTTGCTACATAGTAGTCTCCATTTTCCAGTTTCTTACTTTGAAATTGAAATCTTCACTCTTCTAGCATAGTTTTTTATTTAAATATAAGTTTTATCAATTTTGATCATTACAGCTGAAGTCAGTTCTGGTGATGATTTCTTCTACAATCTTGATACTACAATCTTGAAGTCTCACACCATTACATCTTGGTGATCTAGTGATTATTAAATTAACAAGCCTGGCAGTTTCTCTGATTTTTATCCAATAAACATGTATCTCCCACAAAACCACATTTCTCCATTATTACTTACATTTAACACAGCACAATACAACCCTAGAATCCATAGCAGGATACCATCCCCTCTCTTTGTATAACTCCTTTTATGATCCTTACATTATTTTGACTCAAAGTAATGCTTTAATTATACTATCTCTTTTTTATTTCCTCAGAACCTCCAGTATAATTAATATACAACACCATTACTTTCATTTTTAGCTTTCCCGAACAACCTGTACCCACATTCCAGCTCTGAATATTACTCTATTTCCCATTAATTGCTATTATCCCTGTGACATCCAGTTTCATGTTACATACCAGATGTGTTGAGTTACTTCATCTTGTTGTTCTTTTACAAACATCTCAATTTGCTTCCACGTGTACCATTTCAACAGATTTTCTTGTCAGAGCTATGAACTGCTTTCATTATTTATTTATTGTCTATCTGACTACCAACCTGGATGTGTCTCACCTAACTTCCTACTCCTCTGAGGGTTCTTTTGTGCATTTGTTCAAGCTTCTCTTCCAGGACCACGTTGTCTGATTTCTTAACAAAAGTATTTTCTTCAAGGACAGACCTTTTTATATTAAATGTGCAAAGGATGTCTTAGGGCTTTGGTGGTAGTAACAACAGCAGCACTAATGCTGATCTCTATTCCATCCTAACCCTAATTACCTGTATTTCAGTCTTCTCTGGTTGCTGCTGCTGCCCAGGAGAGGGATTAAAAAAGGAGAATAAGAAATGCCAAGTGTCTGGATAAGGACAGGAATAGCAGCATCAGGGGAAAAAGAGGCTGGAAGCAGTTTCATGAAACACTGAGGCATCACTTTGCCTTCTGCTCCTGGTAGCTCCAATGACTGCTGCTTAAGTAGTGCCAAAAAAAAGTGTTTCTAAGCAAGCAGGAGTTGTTGAAAGGGTTGAGGACAGAAACGGAGCAGGTGTCAGGGGCTATGGATAAAAATTGGATATATTTAGTTCTGTAATTGCAGCAGAAGGGGCCTGAGAGGTTTCATTTAATTTCCTTTTTCAGATCCGGGTCTGAAAGCAGGTGTAGCTACTTGCAGTCTCTGAGTGCAGAAGATTTGTTTGAATGGGCACTACAGCATTTTCTGCTGAGTTCTGAAGACAACTTTCCAGACGTTTGAAGGAACTGGCGTTCTACAGGAACAAGGGAGCATCCTACCACCTTCCTTTCTGTTTTACCTCTATCCAGTGCCTGTTCTTCACGAGATGAAACCAGAGCTGCACGCTGTAACAAGTTTAAGAGACTGAGCATGTGTACTCTGCTCCAGAACAAGCACTGTTAAGCCTGATCTAAACCATGCAAACAGACCTTTGACAACCCTTTATCAGACCCCTGCTAAACACAATGATAACACTTCTATTCAAAGCCTTTTTTCATGTACAGATCTAAAGAGTTTTATTGAAATAAAGAGAAGCTCAACCATCTCAAACTAAGCTGTCATTGCCTATTTGTAATGAGACACAAAGTACACGAACTTTAAGAAACACACAGAAAGTGAGAGAGCAAGTCATTCATATGTGAGGAAATTGGAAAAACCTCAATTTAGCACGTTCTAGCAACCAACACCTTTTCAAGTGAACAAATCCGAAGGTGTGTTTACGCTGTGGTTTAAACAAAAATCCCCCCAAAACTGCCTTATTGAAGAAACATGATCACAGATAAATTTACAGATATAACCCTTCGCATCCCAGAAAAAGTTAAAACCTCTAATTTCAAGGCTATGAAGTAGAAGAAACAGAATTAAACCAGTTTGTGTCACACAAGAAACTGGCTCTCATGAAAACCTGATATATAGATATAGATATATCTGAAAATCTACTATACATAAATGAAAGTTCCCCTATCTTCTTCTACGTAACATCTTGCTTATTTTGGTAAAGTTGACCTTTAACTGGTTGTACAATTGTTAAGAATTATTATATGGCATCTACTTAGTTATTAAGATATGTGGCAAGGTTAATTTCTGGCAAAAAGATATCCTGCTGAATTTTAAGATGCTTAAATTTTATCTACTTTAGGAAAAAAAAAGAAAGTAGGGGCAGGAAATAACTGCAAGGCAGGGTGAACATGTGTGACGTAGACAACTTTTAATCCTGAAACTATCCTTAAGAAATAGGTATTTTGGACATCAATTAAAAATCTGAGCATTTTCTGAAGAGTACAGACTAATGAATTTACAGGAAAATATCAGGATGCTTCACACAAAAATATTTCAAAAATATTTCAAAAACTAAAAGACCAGCACCAAAAGAAAGTACTAGATTTTTAACACCAACAACTGCTAAATGCAAAACATGTAAACAAACAGTGTCAATTGGAATAGAAACATGGCTTAGTGGGGCTGAGAGTCAGGAGCTACTCTTCACTCCTGTCATCTGTGATTCGACCAAAAGCACATCCTTTAACTACCTCTGTAAATGCAAATGCTACTATTTACTGAAGAGCACATCTGGTAACATCTGTAAGACAGTGACATTCGGAGAGGAAAACAACCAGGTCTCTTTCTTTTTGTTGTTAATTGTTAGCTGAAAGAAAGAAGAGGATTACCAAAAGCTTGCACACTAAGAGATGCCTTATTTCTCCTGGGAGCACCATGACTGCTCTGAGATTCTTCATTTTTTCACACAAGAAACTACAAGGCCACAGAACTATGAAGGAAACACCTGAGCAGCAAGAGGATTCCTCAGCAGACACACGGCAGAGTGGGCAAGACAAGTGGAAGCGCCAGCCGAGAGCAAGCCTGCCTTTATGGATTTATGGCAGCCTCCCAGTTAAAGGCCCATCTGGCTGGAAAGGGGGAGGCTGGGAAGACCATGCACCGCTTACATTTTTGCCATTCCTGCTGCGGTATGGTGTGAATAAATCACAGGGCTGAGGTCAGAACAGCCAGCCCATAAAGTGATTCATGGGCCCAGCAGCACATTCCCCCAGGACTATGTACTTTATTACAGTAAACCTCAGAACAAGATACAATTTCCTGTCTCAAGGAGCAGCCTTTAAATCAGGACACCTGGACAGCCCTGCAGCCGCTTACAGAAACAATGGGTCGGAGCCCCACCGCTGCCTCTCCTCGCTGGCCCTGCTGCCTTCAACCCAAACACCACCTTCAGAAAGCCTCCTTCTGCTGCACGTTACTGTGGTGACAACACCATGCAGGCAACACACTGATACAATCCTATTCTTCAGCCACAGCTCCCCACCCAAGAAATAAATACTCTCCCTATGTTGTTTTTTCACTCCGTTTTAGCTTTTAGGTCTCTTCTGCACTGTGAAAATTTGACTCAAAACATTAAGGAATTGAAAGGGAAATCATTGGTTTCTCTGTGTGCAGGCAGACCTCGCACTGGAAGGGTTTTTTCTTCTTTGCAAACTGAAGAATCTGACATGCAATTTAGGCTGTAATATGGATGTTCTCACTGTGATCAAGGGCTGTGATCTGAGTTTTGGGTTTGGCATCTGCAAAGAAACTGAGGTGGTGACAGAGATGACGGTATTGTTAGACTCCGGAGAAATCTCCCTCTCAGCTAAGAGTAATGTTGCTCTTACACCACAGGTTACGTTTCCAGAAGAAAGAAAAGATAACTCATTTTAAGCCACAAAACAAAGCAGCGGGTATTTTCCACTCTAAATATTCCGTGGAACCTTACTTCTCTAACCATTTCAACCACACAGACCTTCCAGGCTGTAGAGGAGCAACCTGTCATGGCTGGCTTGTATTCCAGCTGTCCCTCAGGTGAAGGTGAGGCATGTGCAGACTGCACTTCTGCTGTGGAAGTGCACTTCTTCTCGTTGGAAGCAACAGGACACTCTTCAAATGGAAGTCTCCCATGTTCACACAAACCAGGACAGAAGAAAAACTTGCTCTGCCTCCTTCAGATCCATAAGGGATCACCAAAAACAGAGTTAAACTTGGGTATATTTTTTTTCAGTAGGCATCATTCACGAATGAGAAAAGGGAAGGGAAGCTTCCCTTCAAGCATTTATTGGCAAAAGGCAAGAATTTCCTGCAGCTTTGATGACAGTAAGTCATTCTGTACAATCACTGTAAACAGTGGAAAAAATCCTGGTAAGTTTTACTCTTCAGTTCGTTTGGATCTTAAAACTACAGCCGTAACAAGGTAACTTGTCCCTGGGAAGCTGCTTCATGGAAAACAGACACACCTGAAAGATGTTCAGGGGACAAAAACATAAGAAAACAGCTATAGAGCAGAGGAAGTTGTGGGAAAATTTAGGTGAGAATTCATCAAATACTGTAAGTTAAGAATGCTATTCAACCAGTCAAACTAAAAAAAAAAATCTAGATAAGGAAAGAGGAGAAGAAAAGGATTGATAAAACAGATGAAAGTAGCAATAAACCCATCAGATTTATCCAAGATTGAATCTCCTGAAGCTATTTGTTTCACAATTACTTTTCCTACACGTGAAAACAGTTGTGTGGAAAATAACTTCTTCCACCTGCTTGTTTTATTTTGTATGATGCTACTTAAAGGATCTCCTTGACTTTTGTGGATTGTTTCAGAGCTTACAGTAGGCAGAATTAAGGCTTACTGATTTTATCCAGTCTGCTTTCCTGTACAGAATAAATATTTACATCATACCCAGTTGCTCCCAGTAATTTATTCTATGGGGCTTAGGTGTCCACTTGTGACTGAAAGCCATGAGGAACTGGCTGCTGTCCTTGTGAGTTTGTCACAGTAGTTAATAATTTTCCCTGTCACAGTCTTACGTCTTTCTATTTCCAACCCTTCTGCTCTTGGTTTCTGAACTGAGATCATCATCTGAGTTTTCAGATAATGATCCTTGTTTTGACTGTCTCTGCTTGAATAAAGTGTTTTAATATTACTATTATTTGATTTTCTATCTAGGACTAGGACTATACAGTGTCTTGTGACAACTGTATCAATTATCCTATAAAACAGAACTAAGATCTTCATTCTATTCATACTCATTAATCCAATTTTTATGCAGCCAAAGTCCTTCTGCTGCCAAGATCACACTTTTTTCCACAACATGGCTAAATCTTTTCCAAGTCACTTCTTTCCAAACAGTGCACAGTAGACTCCATATTGTTCTGATTTATGTGCTTGATGTTCATATGAACTTTGCGTAAATGAGTTTGCATTAAGAAGCAATTTAAATGGCCCCACGTCTGCTCTCACCATTAGGGAACACTACATCATTTTCTGTATCACCTGCACCATCATTTTAGACTTGCTTCCAGCTCACTGATCAAATGATTATCAGCATCAAGCCCAGCAGAAAATCTATTAAGCTCAAAAATAAAGGCCACTGTTCAGTTTTAACAGTAAAGGGAAAATGCTGACAGATAATGCTCACTTTAAGCATCTTGTCCACACAGCGTTAACAGGTAACATTAAGGGACTCCTTTCAAGGACATGGAGCGATTGCACAAGGGGTGATGGCTTTAAACTGACAGAGGGTGGAATTAGATTAGATGTTCACAGTGAGGATGGTGATGCACTGGCACAGATTGCCCAGAGAAGTTTTGGATGCCACATCCCTGGAAGTGTTCAAGGCCAGGTTGGATGGGACCAGGACGAAGCCTGGTCTAGTGGAAGGTTTGGAACTGGATAATCTTTAAGGTCCTTTCCAACCCAAACCATCCTATGATTCTGTGATAATGTTCTACAGAAGATTAATTATACTTAAGGCAAAAAGTGACTTGTATTAAACAAGTTTGGGGCTTTTTTAACCAAACTTTAGAGATAATCAAGGAACAATACAATATTTTTTTGACATTACACACCTTACACAAAGTAATTTGACTGGCATTAATTAAAAGACTATTGTTTATGTTATCAGAATATTTTATCAGCTTATTCATCACTCTGCTCATGAACTGTAACAGTTAATCAATTCATAGCACATTAGCCACCCTCTGCCTGTTATTCTGCAACACTTCCAGGACTTAGCATTTCCATAACTTCTAGAATTTCACCAGAATTCCAGTATATATTAAACTTTCAAGGAGTCAAAATTCCCTTTAGCCAACTTCCTCAGTGTTCTTAGGTAACAGAAACAGTGGCATGCCACCCCCAACACATGTTACTTCATCAGCAGTTCCTTATATTGGAAAGGGAAATATAGAATGCCACAGTGCCTTTCTAAGAGCGGACAAAATCATTTCTGTTCCAAGTCCAGTGTGATCCAAATTAATAATGAAGGATGTTACAAACCAGTAAAGCAACATTTTAGGATGCAAATACCTCAGGTGGCCTAATAAACTGAAAAGAAAAAAAAAAAAAATCTTTCTTGACTTTGTTTTTTTCAGTAATTCTAATTATGCTGGCTATCTTACCATCAGGAGAAAACAGCAGTTTTTTATAATTGAACAGGTTTTTTGAATGCTGGCATTAAGGAAAAAACAGAGGTCATTTCATCACTATAGCAAATACAAATGGTTTCCTCTTTTTTAATTTTCCACAAAATTACCACTGCCTTCATATAGTAAGAGCTGTATTAAGGGACCAGACTCTCACTTCCTTCCAAATGGCTTCAAATATTCACTGAAATTTCCCAAAAAACTTTCAGCATTTAATCTATCTACTTCAAAAGACACATAAAATCATACTTAATAAAAAGTTCCAAATATTTTAAGGTTGTAAAGTGGAATTTGCAGACACTGAGAAATGTAATTTTAACTCTACACACTTGTGGGGATGCTTTACGCCGTCTCAGTCTTCCGTTAAATGAAAGTATGTAGGTTTGGCCAAAGAACCTTTCATTTCATCTTCAAGACCTTATTTCCATAAGATAGTAACACATTCAGGGACTGTGGCAGGACAGCACCTTAAGTTTCTTAGCAAAATCATCTCCAGATAAAACAGAAATTAGCACTGGCAGATCCTTAAGAATTTTCTGGCTAATCATTTGCAGCAAAGTGCTTAACCGTGACACAGAGTGGCTTCAAGGGTGGAGTGAAAAAGCAAGTTTTGATTTTTAGGTTTTGTCTAGAATGTGTCATTCTCAATCCTATTTCAAAAAATCTGACAGCTAACATTCAATTATCACCATGGTTTCACTGCAAAACAAAGTAAGGAAGCAAAAGGAAATACGAGGGGCTTTTTCTCTCACACATCTTGCTTTTTCACTTACTGGTGCAATAGGGACAGGGGAAAGATAAAGGTGACTAAGTAGAATAAATGTAGAAATGAGAGACATCTCCTCTGTCCTCTGCACTTGAAGGCAGTAGTCTGTATAATCTTCTGTTTATAGGTAACTGTATCACAACTGTCTCCATCAAGACACCCATTTGTGGTATCTCGACCTGAGAGCTCATTTGTGCAACATGCCAGGGATGCCATGAAAAGCTGAGTGAAGTGCCAAACTCTCTGGCTGCCCCAGGTGATGTTCTGAGGCTGCAGCAAACACTAACAGAACCCTTTTTCCCTGCCCTCCAGACAAGCACATCCTATGAAAGCGTTAGCTGGGCGTAGCGTGGTGAGCAGAGCCCACCGCAGCCCTGGCGAGGGATTTACACCTCTGCCTTTCATGTGGCTGCAGAGCTGCGCTGAGCTCCGCACGGAGAGCAGCGCCCGCTCGTCTGGCTGCAAGGGAACGGGGGCTCAGGCAGGTATGAAAGCCCCCTGCCCCGGCGGGATGGTGACAGAGGCCAGCGCATGTTCACAGCAGAGGTCACTCTGAGGGGAGGAAAGCAATAACAACCTGACTGGAACAGACACCTTCACAGAAAAGTCAGTCATTTACGTTTTCGGTCTCGTACACCTCACTGCAAAAGAGTTTGAAGTAGTTAATTTAAAAATAGAGCAGGAGAGCCAGCTCTAGAAGCAGAAATAAAGTACACGCACTAAATATAAACGATTCCAGCCTACAGAAAATACTTCTGAGAGTAATGGCCCAAAAAACTCTCTAGGAAAAAGAATGTTTTAAAACCAGGAGGCTATCACACCGTAACAGCTTTACAACATTAAACTTAATGGTTGTTTTTCATTAATACAGCTGGTCAATATTATTTTGTTTAAATTAGCATTTCACTATTTTTGATGTCTTGAATTAGCTGCCTAGCTGTACACATTTTCTTTTCCTTTTCCTCTAGTTGAGACTGCTGAAAAGAGTGGAAGAATGCTACCTACAGAAGAATTTTTAGTTTCAATTAAACCCTTTCAGAGCAAGGAGCGGTGTTGGCATAAACCAAAGCAGTTGGGAGAAATAAAATGGCAGCTGAGAAGAGATCCCAGGCTCTCCAAGACGGTCTCAAATGGGCAGCAGGGGACCGTGATCTCAGACAGTGCATTGCTTCCTCAAAAAACCGTGATTTATGACTGATGAGCAATTTAACCATGAGAAACACTATCAGACACTTTGCCTCCCCAAAGGACGCAGACAAAAGCCGTGTTTAGATTAACATATTCTCCTTAATTTTCCATGCAGTTGAATCACTCCAAGCCCTCAAATATTCTGCAGTTCTCCAATTATGAAAAAACAAATTAAAATCCAACAACTTAAAATGAGTGTGTATGACACACACCCAGCCATGTATGGGACTTCAAACAAGCGCATCTGAATGAGACAGTAACTCTTCCTAAATCTAAACAGCAATCTCTTACAAAATGTGAGAACTTTTTCAGGTTCAAAATAAGTAAAGAAGGCACATCCATGCTACTCAGTAATTTTGGGAGGGGAGGGTGTGGGTAGAAGAGAAGGGGGTTTTCAGTGCAATTTGGTTACAAAGCTTGTTTGCACAGGGCTCTGCTGGCCTCATAGTGACTATTCATAAGAGATCCCCAGAAGAGCTGTAAAGTCCGCCTATAGCCCAGGTGCTATAATTGCTGTCTGTCAAAACAGAGCTGTTTTCTCAGCAAACATTTCAGAATGCCCAGTGCTAAGTTGATTAGTTAGTGGGTTTCTGGGGAGGAGTATAAGGATGATGGCTGAGAGACAGAGCAAAATTGATGACTCAGAGACAAAACTTGGATTTCATTAAAACACTCCAGAGAGCATTTAATTTCTCAAAGAGAATTCCTGCCATTGAAAGGGAAGCAGGCACTAGGAAGGAGTTATTACCAATAATGTCTAATTCCCACTGCAAGGAACATTAATCAGTTCAAGAACCAAACAGAGAGGTGTTATCAGTACAAATCCAGCTCAGCTGTCCCTCGAGCACGGCTGTTCCTACAGAGATACCATTCCCATGCTAGAGATGTCTCCCTTTCAGTACACCCAGCGCTCTCCCAGCGAGCTTCTGAGGCTTCTCCCCTGCACAGGAGCTTTGAGGAGCACCTCCATCTTCAGAGCATGCCGACTCCCAGTCCAGACTGCTCGGGGTTGGTAACGAGGGAAGACAGACTCGGCTGCCTCAGGTGTCAGCAGCAGCAGGAGTGACCACACAAAGGCCACTCAAAGCACATCATGAGCTCATCTGGTGGCTCTGGACACAGGCTGAGCCTGTGCAGGTCCCAGACACCTGAGCATGTGAACTCCAGGAAAAACAGCTCTCGCACGAAGCCACACACAGAAACGTCAGGGCTGGGGGAGGGGGACAGCAGGAGGAGTTGGCATGAGGGAGAAAGGAAGGAAATGAGGGCATATAGCACAGCAAGGCTTCAGCCATCTTCTGCAATTAAAGAAACTCTTCACAGACCCTTACGTGGCAGAAGGCATTAGTTGTGTGTTCAGGCTGAGACTTACAACTTCCTACCTCTACAGCCTGGTTAAGAAGGCAGTACAGATGGAACTCATCGACGACCACAGCAGCCCCTTACAGACCCCTTTAGGAAGGGCTTGGTGAAGCAAGTTCATAATGGCTCTTCCTGTACATTATCTGCACTCCTGTGTTTTCCATTAGTAATCACTGCTCCTGAACATTCACAGTATTAAAGCAACGTCATTTGTACTGCTCAGGTTACATCAATGTCAACGCTTACTCGAAGTCCTAGGGTTTCAGGGGTTTGGAACTCTGCCATCAACCTTCCCTTCAGGCATGGCAAAGTGGGGCTCTGTCCGTCCTCATTTCCCAGGCACCCTCGCATAAGGATTTTTATGAAAATCCCTCTGCAAGCATTTAGGATGTTTTTGTTTTTCTCAAACTAGAAATGTCTTTGATTATTACTATTGCTATTATATTTGAAAAAGGTTAATTGTGAAGTCTCAAAATGTACATTAAACGATACAACTAAAACGAAACATTTTGTTAAGTCCAGAGCAGCATAAGTTCCTACTACAGTGCACCTCTTTATTTTAGTATTAGCTGACACATCTTAAGACTGCAGAGGGCATGACAACGGGTAATTACAGGGGTAGCTGAAATACTACAGACAAAAAGTAGTAACATTTCATGATCATTTAGGAAAAAATGTTTAATTGATAACAAAGCTTAAGCATTGCAGTAATTTGAATAAAAATTCTAATGATGCAATGGACTGATATAACAATTTCTGAGATTTAATACTGATTAACTAATTTAATGATTTTTAACAACACCCTGAGAAATACAAAGCTAATATGGCTATTTTTTTCAAGCTAATGGTCATTATAGAGCACTATAGGAATGCACCTGTGAAGCAGACATCATGACAAAGGCCTTCAGCAAGCTCTCTGGCCCACTTGAAAAGGCATTTATTTATGTTATCACTCTCAGCATTGCCTCATACAGGCACTGGCTGCACAAGTAGAATTCACCACCCAGAATGACATGCACAGGTTCCCTTCACAGCTACTGAGCCATGCACCTCACAGCAGAATCAGAGTTGGGCAACAAAATGAGGAACACATGAATCAATAGGAGAACAAGAGAATACTTGTTTTGTTCCCAATTCTAGGAATTAAAACTACTGCCATGAGAGGATCCACCTGTAAAAGTGGAATCCACAGCCCACAAGTGCTCGTGAGGATACACATCTAACCCAGGCAATCACACCAACTCGTACAGCGTAAGTGAGAACTGAACGATGACAGAGTGCTCATCACCTTATTGACAGCTGCTTATTGGCAGCTTCTTCTAGAACACTACCCAGGGACTGGGAGATTTTGACTCAGAAACTTCAGACCCACACTGTAGGGTGGTTACTGAAGTAACCAGGCCATATGATGTGTTTTGGGATGACTTTTCATTTCCTATGCAGAAGGAAATACAAAATTGGGGCCCTTTATTGACAATACTCGACAAGGTCCTCACTTCATATTAAACTATTTCAAGTATTTTCTTTTTTTATTGTCTTGATGTTGCACTTATGATCTTTATGTCATTAAACAAGCTCATGCCAGATCAACAAAATGCTTACCACTTTAAGAAAGTGTAGAAGACAGTTTTGCATTTAAAAAAGGTAGAAGAACAGATGGACTCTGCAAAGTCTGCTTTGCACATCCAACCAAAGGTTTAAAGTTAGTCCACTGCACTCTGAAAACAAATACATCAGATATAAGGAACTGCCACAGGAAATACTCTGTTTTTCAGGGTTATTTTCTAATTAAATATAGGTTTATTGATTGATTCTTAGGGATTAAGTCTTCAACTTCCCCATTTTGCTTCAAACCATAGTGACCACAACTGCATAATGCAAGCTGTTCCACCCAGAAGGACCCAGCTGTTCCTGTTCCAGAAGGATCAGGAATGGCCTCTGAAGTACCACATAGCTGAGCTTGGACTGCTGTGGTGACCAAAACCAAGCACTGCCAAAATCTGGAGCTAATGCCACTGTAAAGATGGAAGATCTGAAGAGCAGTCAAGTTATTAGTCAGTGTAGTGGACTTTGTAAATGCCAAAGGGCATTTTTTAACAGGATAGGAGATTATGTAATGCAAATGCCAACTCGATGGAAAAACTGGATCCAATTATAAATACAGAATTTAAATATATAGTTTCTAGCACATGTTGAAAACAATAGTCTAACTTGTTGGTTTCTGTGCTAGAATTTGTTTTTCTTCCAGCTAAGTTGCATGCAGACATTCCTATTTTTGATCAAGGGGCAACCACACTACTAAAAATTATCATTCTGTCTCCTTTTATACGAAGTTCCAAAATCAACCAAGGTTACCAGGGTTGCACATTGGATGATAAGACCAATATGTCTGTAACTGAGTCTACAGCTGACTCCTGAACTGGCACAAAACCTGAGGACTACAGATTTAATGCAGCAGTGTTCCAGAATCAAATACATTTCTACAACACAGACACACTGTTAGTCAGATCAAGACCTTATACTACCTGCCAAGAAGCTACAGTATTCAGGATTTTTGTGTCTCTCCAAAGAAACAAATAACAGACTTCATGTGGCTCTTTATGGATATCCTGTCAATCACAGGTTAGGGCATAAAAAGATGGACAACATGAATGATTGAATTAATGTCTTATCATCTAAATGGCTGCCACCCACACTGGTCTTTGTCTAATCCTGTTTTAGTAGGGTCACCAAGTTCATTCCCTTGCAATCAAAGACAATCATACCAAATCATACCATATAATCACTTTTAAGTGCAGTACAATTTCCTCTTCAACCCACTAGGGCTACCAGATTTCCATAAATGACACAGGTCTGCTGTCTAAGACACCAGAATTCTAACCAGAACCAGACTGGGGCCCATAGCTTGAATGTAAAAAGATTTTCTGAGGCTTGATGCACAAGACAGGGATTCAGAACTACTCTCCCCGAGTTTCAATTTGTAGTTAGGAAGGATATTTCCAGTTAGAGTCACATTATGCTGCCAAGTTGTGGTAGCATCATACACAACATGGGGAACAGCAGGTAGGAGAACTTTTCTTATGAATTTCCTTGAATAATCTGGATTCCTTTGTAGTGGAGAGGTAATAACCTCCCAAGCACTCTAGAACTCTTAACTGGCATGCAAATGGAAATTCCTCCATATGTTCAACAACTTCCAGTGAAAATTACACAGCTCAAAATACTGTACACAAGAATCTGAAATACTGCAGGCAGCACCGCTTATTTTAAGTACTAAAACCGAATAAATTCAAGACTGGGCTCCACTCCTTTTTGTAGCCCCTCTGGTATGATGGATATAAATTCTCATGTTCTTACATTTCAGCAGATGAAAGGACCTCTGTGATAACCTTTCACACCCTAAAGATATTTCCTCTAGATATAACTTGCATTGACTTTTGTATTCACACGAACAGTAGCAAACAGGATATGGTGGGGAAAGTTCACCCTGCACAAACTGAGATGCCTCACTGCTGCAGCCACAAGACAATAAAAGAGATTGGTTGAGATTTTTACAAGTTCTGACAGCCAATTCCACTACTGCTGGCTGGCTCATAGGATCTAAATATCTGCATCTCAAGTTTTATAACTTGCCTCCCTAAGGAATTACTAAGCTTCTTTCCAGAGACTGTTTAGAAGGGAAACTATTCACTTTGGAAAAGACAGGTCTAATGCCCTTACTCTGGGGGCTCTGGTTTTGGCTTAGTCCCCTCTGTTCCCTGTCAGACACAACAAGAGTGAACCTGATTGCTGTGAGTCAACAATTCTAATCCATAAAGTTCAAACATAGGATGCCAAGGACCAGGCTTCACTCACAAGCATTATTGTGTCAGGCTCTTATTTCCTGAAATTAATGGAAAAATCTGAGGTAAAGCAAGATAAAGTTACAACAAGGAGGAATAAAAATGTGATTGCAATTGTAGCAAAAGGCAATCAGATAGATATTTCCATTATAGGGAAACCTAAAGCAAACTTAATTTTTAGATTGCAAAGAATCCCTTTGTAATCAAACTTCTTAAAAACTGTTTGTAGGCACTTCTGAAACAACTCCAAATCTGCTTCCTCCAATCAAGTCTTGCTGTTTTCACCAGCAATCAGGGTAATTGAAGCAACCTCAACTCCAACTAACCACTTAGATCTGATCCACTTCGACACTTGATAATACACAGAAACATTGCAGAAAGACGCATTCTTAGGAGAAACAGGATTAAAGCCATATGACAAAAATATCTGTAGATTTTTAGTGTTATACCACGCCCACCTATGGGACAAACAGAATTCTGCTGCTTGTTCTTTTAGGCAGAAGTCCATGATTTTCTCAGCATCTTCCCTGAACAATTCCAAATTCATTTGGGCTCACTGTTGTCTCCTCAATTTCAGCACTCTGTGTTCTACAGAATACATTCTGTAATTTCAGCCTTTCAGACCTCACTGCCATGCTTTTCTCTTGGTTGCATTTTTTCAGTAACACAGCCTATTGGCCCAGTCACCTCACGTTTTGCCAGCACTGAGAATTCCAGTGTTAAGGATATTATACAGCACATCCCTATCTAAGCTCATTCTAATATCCACTTAGGGACCTGTTGTCCAGGAATCTGTCTAAGCCACATCTGATCCTGCAGACGCTGTCTCTACAGTGCAGACTTCTCTGTGGCCACGAAGCCTCAGTACCTGCTGCATAAAGAAGTGCTTTTACATCTTTTAGGCATGTTTGAAACTTAGCAGAAGAGTAGAGCCTCCCCATGTAGCCCTGACCTCCTGTACCAGCAGCCTTGTCTACAAGAGTTAAAACCCAACATGGAAAATAAATTCCTTCTTCCCATGAAGAAAACATTCTTTGTCACTCAGCAAGTGGCACAGTAGTGCATTGGTAAGCATTGTTATAATCTTGTAATTTCCCTGTAACAAAAATTTTAAATATCATTTGATGCTCTATTGGGTGTCCCTGACAAGGTGTTGGCAGCAGAGGGATTGTAGGAGCCTCAGGGAGAAGAGACCAGGGCTGCCCTGTGCTGGACACAGCCGGTTCCTGATGGCTCCAGAGGATCCCCTGCAGGACAGCTCAGCTCCTCAGCCAAATTGGTGTCATCTCTGGGAAAACGTATTTTAGTAAGGGCCAGACCTGCCACGCAGGCAAAGGAAGGGGCATGGGGGCAAAAGGGTGAGAAACAGCGGTGGGAAGACCAAGACCAGAGAAGGAGGAGGGGAAAGAGGTGCTCCAGGTGCCAAAGTACAGATGCGCTGCAGCCCATGGTGGAGCAGACACCCACTGCTTCCTCTTAGAGCCCCCACTAGAGCAGATCTTTTCCTGAAGGACTGCAGCCTCATGGGGAGAGCCCACAGTGGTGAAAGGAAAGAGCTGTGTGGCTGGAGAAGGCTCTCAGAGACAATGTATGAAATACTGCAAGGCTACTTTGCTTGCCCTACTAGATTTGGGGGAAAAGTCAGGATTTGGTGAGACACTGGAACAGGTTTCTCAGAGAAGTTGTAGATGCCCAATCCCTGGAACTGTTCTAGGCCAGGCTGGATGGGGCTTGGAGCAACCTGGTCTAGTGAAAAGCATCCCTGCTCATGGCAGTGGGGCTGGAACTAGATGACCTTGAAGGTCCCTTCCAAACCAAACTATCTCTGAATGCTCAGAGAAACTGTGTACTGACCATACCCATCCCATCCCTCCCTGCACTGAGAGAGCAGAGGAGTCTGGAGTGATGGACTGAAGGGGAGCATAGGAAATGGGACTGGAAAGGTGTTGTGTTATTGTTTGACTTGGTTTCTCACTGCCCAAACCTTTAATTGGCAATACATTCATCTTTTCCAAGGTGAGTTTGTTTTGCCCATGACAGTAATCAGCATCTCCCCATCTTTATCATGATGCATGAGCCTTCTCATCCTATTTTCTACTCCTGTTGTGTTGAGGAGGGTGAGTGAGTGAGTGGCTGGGTGGGAGTTTGGCCCTTAGCCAAAGTTAACCCATCACAGACATATTTTATGTTCCAAGACTAGCTTAGAAATATAGTTTTAATATGAGAAGGTAAAGTCTCATTGGAAGTAAGCCCATACAGTGTCATGCCAGAGGTGGCTTTTAGAGCATTTGGTAAAGTTCTAGGTATGAACTGGGGCTCAGAAGCGGCCTTCCTTAACTCTTCAGGCTGGGGAGAAAGAGATCAGCTTTTATAAAAAGAGACTGATTGCAGTCATGGGCATCACGCAATGTGAAGAAATGAAAGAACTGTCACCATGCACCCTGCACAGAAGGAAAACTGTGCTGGATGAAGGAAGATGCAGCTGAGCCAGTAGGGAAGATCAGGGGCACCTGCTCTTCAAAATGAAATTCCCAAAAAGCAATGAACCACAGCAGGGAAGTGTACTCAAACAGTTTACTTTCTACCCACTCTATGTATTCAGTAAGGAAATGTTATTTCTTACATGATGCCTCACTCAGTACCTCTGCCATGAACTATACTGAAAACTATGGTGTTAAAAAACTAGCTTCAATTCTAGTATGAAACAAGGATACAACAATCAACTCTTCAGTTTTAACAAGTATTCTTTTTTTTTTCCTGCCAAAACCATTTTCATGCTGTCTTTTTTCCTACTCAGCCAAAAGCAACAGTGATTTTGGCTCTACATCATCACAATAATCAGCAATAGCAAGAAACTTAATCACAATGGCAGCAACGTCAATAAAGCCCTGGAAGAAGCCAAAGAAGTTTCTGTACAACCTTATTCAAAAGGAAATGTTTCCTAGGCTGAAGTGCTTCCCTTTAGCTCTATAGGACAGCACGACACATGCTCTCACTCAGTTCCCAAACTTCCTATGGAAAGCATCCCCTGGGTTTCTGAGGACGATCTTCCAGGACTGGAACATCATTAAACATGAGTAAGAAACTAAAGCAGATTGGAATGGTTACCATGCAGGATCAGCAACTCTGACACACCCTGACTCATGAGTATAGTCAACAAAAAAGAAAAGGGGCAAAAAAGAAGGAATGAAGGAAAAATAATTTCTGGGTAGAAAATTACTTAGCATTTTCTAACCTACAATCAAGTTTAAAAACAGTGCATTCTGGTTTCCTTGAGAGAAAAAATATGAGAAGCTAAATCTGAATGGGCTGCGAAAGTTTGGTGGCATTCATCAATGTAAGTTGCTACCTAGAGTGCTGAGAGATACTTCTAATCCACATACAGCTGCTTTTCGACTTAATTTTTTGTTATATTCTACAGCTGTCCTAATTATCCCAAGAATTAGAAGACCTTACCTGGAGGTGATAAACCCACAAAATACTGAAAACCAAAAGAGACATTAGATAGAAGATAAAACTGATTGCCTTTATGTCCAAGTCTTGCATAGAAGAAACCTGGAGATGACTTTTGATTTTTTATGTAGTGGCTCCAGTTTCCAGAGTCTGCTTCTCCACAAACAACATGAGAAGAGGGAGAAGACAAGACTCATAAAGATAATGTGATCAGGATGACATCAGTGTCATTCTGAAATGTACACAACAGTTGTTTTTCTATGGCAAAAATTTCTTTTGTGTTCTCTGTATCAAAACGGTTTCTATGTTAGACATGAATACTGGGGACATACCACCAACAAGTGAATGTAAGACAAAATAAATCAGTGTGTCCGTATTCTATAATTACAGAACAGATGACTGAGTTTTCATTTGTTCAGATAAGAACGTTTGAATCTGTTGCTTTAAGATATTTTAAGAGAAATTCTCACAATGTTGATCTGATCAAAACAAAAAAAAGCCCTTTCCTGTGACAGATTCAAGAACACCATTTGGTAACCTCCCACCTTTTCTATTAGAAGAAAAGGAACATTTTAATATAGAATGGCTAGAAGATTCTGAGCAGCTCTATTCAATGTCACTGCTGGCTTTATTTGAGGAAGACTTGACAAAGGGGTTGAAGTGGACCGAGCACTTTTTGAGATTAGTGGGCACTTAACAACCTCATCTCATTTTATCCTAAAATTTTGATTTTGAAAAAACACCCTTTCCCCTCAAAGTTAGAAAATGAGAAAACATATATCAATTTTAATTAATTTGAAAACTACAAACTACAACTACAACTAATGAACATAAAAGAGACTGCTTTCTGCTAGTCATAAATAACAGTCCATGGTGCCAACTCCTTGGTACCTCTTCCGCATATATCAGATTAAAGATAATTCCCTCCCCTCATGAATCCCAACATTCATGGTACAGACAAGGCACCACATAAGGAGCAATTCCTTTGGTAGCAAAAAAAGTTGTTGGAGCCCTGATGTACTAGTTTGAAAACAAACCAGTGGGAGGCACCAAGTCAGAATAACAATTTAATGGAAATTAAAGAAATGGAAAAAAAAGTAAAAGAAAACACTGTCAAACTGACAGAGTCAAGGTACAACCTGACACCCTGTTAGGCAGGGTGGTGGTAGCAGTCTGGTAGAATGGTGGCTGCAATCCTCTGAAGCAGTGATCCTGTAGTAAAAGAGTCTGCTCTTCCTCAGAAAGTCCAATGGTAGCTGTGTAGCTCCTGTCCTCTAGAAATCCAGTGGGAAGGGGTATCTCTGGTGGTCAGAGTCCCAGATTATATCCACGATGGGATGCTTGGTTCCTCCCTCTGGGTGGAGCATCTCACAATGGGGTAATGAGTCATGAGGCCAAGTGTTGATTAGGCTCATTAACAGAAGATAGTCCGGAGGGAGTTATCTCTGAGTCAGGCGGCAGGACAATGATGGGCCATTAACAGAAAGATAGTCTGGGGGGAGGAGGCAAGGAAACACTGCCCCACCTGGTTTCAACAGCTCATGAGGATGGGAATAGGATACACTGCAACCCAGGACACCTGACCATACCAGATGATGGGCACTGGTACAGCTAACAAAGCACAGCAGTTTGCCAATTAAGAAGGGACACATCTAATCTGAAAGTGGTTAGGTTCTTTAACTGCATAAGCAGGACTATTTGCATTCCCATGTTTTCAAACATTGCTAAAAGTCTATGTGAACAAGGCAGATGAAGTAAGAAATTCTGAAATTCCTGAATTTCTGCCTCTGAATAGAAGGGCAGATGGAGACATCAAATAAATGGTATGAAAATATTGACTTCAATCTTTCTGACTGCTAACAACCACGCAAATTAAGTTTTTATAAGGTTTTGACATGGTTCCCAACATCCCTCACATGCAATCCCACCCATTATACTTGTTGTCTTTTTTCAAGGCTGAACTTACTATTTTTTCCTTTTTGGATTGGTTTGTATCTACAAAATATATTCCTGCAATTGACAAGAGCAAGCCCATGAATGCCAACATTGTTACAGTCATATAGGCATACTTATGCAGAGACAGCTTGGGCCTATGGGCTTAGGAAAAGAAGCTGTATCAATTTAAGTCATATTTATAATGACAAAATTGCATTCAGTCTAAGGGTCACACTAACAATTGTGCTGAGTTAGCCCTTTCTGCTGGAATCAGAAGGGGGGTAGGGGAAGAAACACCTTTTACCAAAATAGTTAAAATGCTATAAAAAAAAGTCAGTCTATGCAGCCCGGGCCTTATAAGGAAGTGTTCTTAAACATTTATTTCTTGAAACACAAGGTTTCAATCAACAGCCACTGGAGACTCTGGGGTCACGATCTTCCCCCTCAATGTTCTGCACAAAGGTCAGAGAGGTTTTCCCTCTGTGAATGAAGTTGCCCTCCAAACACTTCGACTACGGAATAAACAGCTTCTAACCCAGCTTGCAAAACTCAGCATTGCTTTCTACAAAAAAGACAAACTCTTGGTAAGATATTTCATGCTTATACTCTCTGCAGACTCTTTATAAATTAAAGGCCTGTAAAATCTTGAACCTTTATTAAGTCTGTCAGCAACAAGTAAGTTGAGAAGAACACCGTATGTCAATTTAAGAAGCCTGGTGAGTGCCTACACTGTATTCCTCAGCTACCCAACCAGCTTGAAGTGCTTCTTACACCTTGACATGGTAGTATATCCATACTGTGTTAGCACAGATATACAATCAACACTCATGCTTGGCATTAGCTGGGCTCGTGTCAGAAGTAAAATATTGTGAGGTTACAGGCAATCTGGAATATGTTCTAATGACAGACAGAGGTTTAAAGAAGTAAGAAAAACAAATGCTTTGCAGCATTTAGAGCAACAAAGGGAAAACACAAAGCAATGCCTTTAGGATGCATCTCAAATCCTGATTTGAATATTTCAAGGATAAATTGTTACAGTCGAAAATGTTAGTACGTGCCACCAAAGGTCAGAACTAAAATGGAAGAGGTATGTTCTGCACAACCTCAGATAGTACTTTAAAAGAAGTTACATCTTACTGTGCATTTGGTAAACACTCTTGATTGTGCCACTACCACTGCTGGATTGCGATGCCTGAGCCCCACAGCACTGCCACGCTGCAAACGTCACCGTACGGATCCTTCTCATCCGCCAGTGATAAGTTACGATACTGAAACTCGTCCAGGAACGTATACTTGTTAATTTTGCTTTAGATGGATTCTATTAAAACGTGAAAAGCTTGGCAAGGACAGGGGTGAGACTTGCCCACTGTCTGGGTCCCCTTCCCACCCAGCCAACAGGGCAGACTTTTTAGTTCATTATCACCTCATCAGTGCTCTTGTCAGCTGCCAGCAGTGAGAACTGGACTAAGCCACTCACTAATTCCTGGCCCTCCTGCCTCCACTGAAGCAGCAGTAAATCCAGAACAGATGGATGCTCTTTAACCCTCTCAATCCAGACACTTACTTTAATCAGTCTAATCAACCCACTCAACTCAGAACAAGGAACGACTGACAGATGCAGAATGATGGTGGGATGGAACTGTTGCAGCTCAGATCCTTCACAGAAAATACCACCCTGCACCTTGGATACTCTGCTGATAAGGGAGGCAGCTAGCCAAAGGCAGGAGGCCTCTCAGGTCAGGAGCAGGACAAACCTTCTAACAAGAGGAAAAGCTGAAAAGGAATGGATTATAAAGCAGGGCAATTAAGATCTCAGCACATTACCCAAGCTATGAATGAAGACCAGAAGGCAAGGGTGGCTTTTGGTTTTGCAACTGAAGTTACAGTTCAGGCCACTCTAACAGCTTGCTGTCACAGTCATCTCCTTCCCACGACATAAGGCTAAGTTTCAAACCTTGTCTTGTGTTGTCTGCGACTTATGGATTGCCATTTCAGTGCACTAAGCCAGCAGAAAACTAACTTCAGAAAAATGTGGACATTTTATTGCTAGGTTAGTGTCCTGAATTAGTAGTGGAGTTTTTTGAGTTCCAGACAGCGCAAAGGAGGACCTGGGAGAGGGGAGCAGGAGCAGATGGGTCTGTAGCTCAGCCTGCCCTGCAGTCAGACCACAGCTCCTCATGCTCCCAAGAATGAAATATTTTCAGTCTTGGCCTGCAGAGCGCAGAGCACAGCTTCATTCACGCAACAGGGCAGAACCAGCAATTGCATGTGAAGTTTAGAATGCTTCTTAAAGGGGATGTTACTGTATCGTAACATCAAAAGGAACTCTTCTGTTTATTTTCATATTCATATATTTCAATAAAACCTAAAGAACTGTGGAGAACATGGCTCAGTATAATATTCAGAAAGAATGAATATTTTTTTAAGATTCTTTGTATGATTTTGCATTCCCTGACCTGCGACAGAAGACACAAATAAAAAACCAGCATTACAGTGCTCTGGCATCTCAAATAGTTTTATACACTTAGAGGCTTCAAGAAACCCTCATCGAGTTATGAAAAAAAAGGCAAGAAAAAATAGTTGTGTATTCATTTTAGAGCTTGGAAACCTAAAAAAGGATCTTGGCTAAGGTAAAATTACACACCTAGAAAAAGGTTTTTATGAATGCCATTTAGAACAAGTACTTTCAGTCTTGCCATTCAGTAGCATCTTATGTATAAAAAAGGAAAGACACACAGGAACAAATTCAAAGAGTAGTAACAAAATGATAGCATATCTGCAAACCCAAAGTCTAGGCCTGGAAAAAATTCCAAAGTGGTGGCTCTGAATACAGATCGGTATATCAGGAGCATAAATGCAGCTTCATTGTCCTTCTCTCAATCAGGCTATTTTAACCTCAGAAGTCTTGCTCGTGTGATTGAAGCTTCTCTCTTTTGTACTTTTTCTACATGTATATGAAATAGAAGAAGAGAAATGAAAGAGTCAATTAGCCTCTTGCCCTGTACCATGTAAACAATGAGTCCTGTTTACCCCAGGGCCTAACTGAAACTAGTTTCCTGAAATCAGGAGAGGTTGATAGGTACAATATGAAAAATAAAGCTTTAAAAAAAAAATAGATTTGTTTTATCACTTTTACAAATATGCTTAATTAAACCATTTAAAAACCATCCTGCTCTTGCATGTTTTACAAGAAAAGTGTGTCCTTCTCTTAGCCTTTTTTTTTCAATTATAAGCCATATACACAAATTTTAAGTTAAATCTCGGCACGATTTTGCATTTACTTTTACAACTGACAACTTTAAGTGTTATGAATAAGGAATATATAACATCCCAATTATTAACTAACACAATGCATTTAGTGTACATCTCCATTCACAGAACTGGCTTACCATGTATCATTTTGTTAAAATTTATAATTTTGCTCTTTAGCTAATACAGACCAAAATTTGCAGGATTAGACAGTGGTACAGATTAGAAGAACCAGCCAGCCATGCGTAAGAGAAAGAGTGTTTTGGCAACCAGCCAATGAAACCAGACGTCCCCAACAACTTTAAGGACCACTGAAAAGTTTACTAACTATAGAAAAACACATTCAAAGCCAGCTTTTCCTTAAGGATGACTCCAGTAACAATCAAAAAGACAAAAACATAGCTGAGTTTAGTGTAACTGTGAAACAGAGTGGGAAAATATTTGTGCATGTGGCTGTCATAATTCTGTGACTTTTCAGTGAAAAGACAATCGAGGACAGAAAAAATATCAGGCAAAACCAGAAAAAAAATATGTTAGAATGACATTGAAAATCTACTGTTCTTTGTTAAATAATAATGTACTTAAATAACATAACAAAAAAAAAAAATTGATGTAGCTTTGATTTTTTTCCAAGTACACAGTTCAGCCATGCAATGAGCTATCAAGTACACTGCAGCATCCTCAAAGGAGACAGTGAAAGAGTCAGCTACCAGCAGTGTTTTAGGAATAAATTATTCTTCCATAATATGAAAAAGGCACAACTCGTTAAAACACCCTTTCAGCCTTAGTGATGGTGACTACCCTATGGTGTGGAAGTGGCTCGACTGCAAGTGTTTTGGGACTAATCATTCCAAAGTTTATAGGCAAGTCTGTGATCCAAAGTGCCATGAAAACAATGACTCCTAATCCCAAAGAGCCTGGGAAGCACTGTGTTCCTGAATGAGAAGCAGAGGGCCAGGGCTGAGAACGTGACCTTTCAGTGGGGCTCAAGGAGATGACAGAAATTCAGTGGAAGCTATGAGGTCTTGCAGCACAGAGGGGGTTTACAGTGCCACATCCTGGGATATCAGAAGTCACCTTGAAGTGCCAGCGAGCATCCTGTCAGTGCTGAGAAGCTGCCAGACCAGACTGCAGTCTCTAAGTGATGCTGATGGGAATTGTGATGATTCAGTTTTTCTTGGTGCCTGCTTTGGGATTGCACTGCCCAAATAATGGTACCCAGTATCACATGAGCTGCCCTAGGGTACAAAAGACAGGAGGCCAACAAAATATATAGAAGATCCATGCCTTTCTGAAGAGGCACCTGGAAGTCCAGTGGGATAATCTAGTGCACCAGAAATGGCAATTGACAACACAGGGCTGATCTCCTCAGAACCAACAACTAAGGGATCAACAGGTGCCTCAAAGCTGGAAATGAGCTCCTTTCTTATCCAACATAAATCTTGTGTGTAGAATGGTGGAAGTCTTAAAAAACATTTTTTGGAGTCCAATGTAAATTAGAGATCATCCCTGGTAGGCAGAGAACGAGGTTCTGAAGACCAACCAAAGAGAAGGACTTGAGAAACAGAGAAGATAAGAATGAACCTCACTGTGTATCCCCTGGTCTGTGTCCTATTCAAAACAATCTTCTATCATGAACAAGAAAATTAATTTTAATACTGCCCTTTAAACAACACTTGAATAACATCCCTTTGTTAATTCGCAACAGCAAATGAAATCTTATTTTGGGAGTGCAAAGTCCAGTTAAATTACTTGAATGTGGTCTGAAAATCACTCTATTACAAGAAACTTATACAATTTATTCATGCCATTTGAATTTTTCTGTGCAGTTTCCCTTATTCCTAAAAGATAAACACTTTTTTTTTCCAAAGGCTTGTTTCAAGAGTTAACATGGACTTTGTAACTGCTTTAGCATTCACAGCTGGAAAGTGCTACATAATGTCAAGTATCATAATGAGACCTGAGGGCCACAGCATAAACTGAAATTATAGAAGACTGCACAATTAAAAAAAAATAGTCTATTCCTAGAATGTGGAGACAAGTTATTGTAACCCTTTTTGATCAGCAAACTCCTCTTGTTCATTAAAGGTGTAGGTGTGCATTTCCAAGTCCCAGCAGATTGTCACCAACCTCAGCTGAAGTGCTGGGAAGTTAGGAAATGAAATACTTCCACTAGGCTATCCTAACTCTTACCTCAAATCAAAACACATAGTTAAGACATAAACTAGAATAATGGGCGGTGCACGAATTCCAAAGAGGAATGAGAGGGGGTTTTTTGTTCAGTCCTTCAGCTAATACTTTAAAAAGACTTTTTCTAAGACTTTTAGGATTTCTTTGGGAATAGAGCATCTGAAAGGTAGATTTTGTCCATTACAATGCATGTTCCAGACAAGCCATATCAATATACAGAATAGGAACAAAAGTTTAACTGAAAATCTGGGAGTGTTGGTCATAAGGAGTTAAATTTTCCGTCTTTACCAAGCAGGCATTTCCTGATGATGATCTGCTGATTTATGTACAATTGCTTCGAAACTGACTTGGCAGTGGGAACAGGGGGTAAAGCAACTCTGAAGAGCTGAGGGTTTTATTCCATGCATCAGACTACAACCTGACAGCTCTTAAAAAGTATTCCTACCTTGAAAATACACTAAATTTTCATTAAATCATTGATCTGCTAAGAAACTTATAGAGCTTATCAGAGTCTACAAAAAATTTAACTATACTTATTTATAAAATAAAAATGAGCCATACTCTAGACAAGCCAAACAAAACACAAGTGACGCATGCACATTGCAGCCACAGGAGTGTCTGCACCACGAGAATGTGTAACCACAGCTGGACTAACGTAGGTGTACTCTAAAAAGTGTTAGACATAACTTACTATACTATTTACATATTAATACCACACTGCTACTTTGAGAGTTAGTAAAAAGCAAATGAAAGTAGAATAGAGATCTATTAAAAGACAGTGCATGTCCCATGTATGGGAATAAAGTTATTTGTAGCGCTGAGATGAAAACCATATAGCTGCCCAATGCAATTTCTGTCCCTCTAGAACTATTTTCATTAAAAGCCTACAAGTTCTGTTTCAGGAACAGGCAGCTAAAGATGAAGTCCTTACACTTAGTTGTATTGAAGTTGCACTGACATCACATTTGCCCATCAAACAGAACAAGAAATTCGGCATCCGTATGAATGCAGACAGCGGGGATGTATCCATACGTGCCATGAGGTAACATGGAGCACCCTGTCTCCCCCAAACAAGGGCACAAAACAAATAAAGAAAGGTGCTGTCAGCTGTGGTGTGTCCAGGCATCCCTGACTGCCCTTTTCCAATTCCCCCCCACAGGAACTGCTATTCCCATGCTCCATGTTGCAAAGGAGGCAGAAGCTCCAGCAGTGGAGAGCCCTGCAGGGAAGCCTCATTGGAATGTTGTTTGAAGGGGCTGTGCATGACCCCAGAGCATTGCTCTAGTCCACAGGCTTCTTCTGTTTGGGCCAAATGCCACATTGACACCCCCTGCAGCTCAGCACCAAACACCTTTTCCATTCTCCAACAGTTTACTTGCCTTTCTGCAAAAGTGTTGGTTTCTTTTGGCTCCAAAGACAGCCTCACCTGCAGGGTTTCATTTTTCTGTTTGACACCTTGCTGATTTTCCCTTACTGCACAAAAGAACTTGCTCCAGAGCCTCTTTCACAACTGCTTCTTTGTAGTAAATGAAAGCCTTAATAATTGTATTTTGATTGTAGAGTTGATTAATTTTGACTTTGTTTAATTTGTGGCATTTGCTGAGATCTTTGGGGCTGGGAATTGGAGAGCACACTGTACCACTGTACTTTGGACATAGCGGGTTTGCCAATTTATTTCTTGCCTCATTTGTCACAAAACCTATGAAACTGCAGTCCAAAGCCAGCTTCATATTTTTAAAGGCAAGGCAAAAATGTATTTGTTTTTCTTCTAAATTAACATCTCCTGGCTAAATTAATCTAGTTTTTCAAACTCAGAACCAGAGCCCTCACTAACAATGAGACTCTAGTAAGCAAGATAAATCCAAAAATCAGCTCAGCAAAACAGAACAGATTGCTTCTCTCCAATTACGGCACTGAAGTTGCAAGAAATGAGTGTTTAACTTTAGGTACAGTCATATAAAACAAAGAATGAGGATGTAGAAAGTATCTGTATGAGAACATGTTAGAAGAGAGAAGTAAATGAAGAACTATGTACCTTACATGCATAACATTTCCTATGAAACATTCGTGTCTCGAACAGTTAAGATATCCAAAAAATCCACAAACCAGTCTCTTCACATTTCAACTCCTGACACCACTGAAGTTCTGTGGCCATGGGTGAACAAGTCACTTCATGTTTTGCTTTTCAGCTTATTCCTTTGAGGAACAACAGTAGCATTTCTCCAATTTTATTAAAAAAAACAAACAAACAAACAAAAAAAAAAACTTAGAAACGTAAAATCCTTCCGTGAAAAGAACTAAACTGAAAAATACTATTATTTATAGTTGCATTATTAATATTTTTGAAGAAAATGTGACTAGATGAGATAAAGGCTTTTTCCAAATATCAGAAGATATCCCTGGTATTCTTTATAACCTAGCAAGTTCTAACCCTTTCAGGTTTCCTGCCTAATGAGGGCTTGAAAGGCAGCGAAAGTTTTGCAGCTACTTTGAACCAATGAATTAAATTATTTTATTCCTTCCAATAAAAAAAGAAGTTTCCTTTGCATGGAGAATACTCAACATGAATTACCTACAAAAGCAAGTTTCTCTTTAGAAGTTGCAACTGCAAGCCAAAGACAGTATTAACAGACAGAACTGAGCCCACATCACATGTGGAACAAGCTCATGCATATAATACATTTTTACAGGACACATTTTTCATTCTTACAGACATTCAGTAAGGAAAGTATATGACTTGTGCTGAAGAATCACAAAAACTGCAAGCTAACACATTCTCCATCCTCAGCTTCACCTAAAGTAGCCCCAAAGCACGTTGAACTGTATTTAAGGTATTTCTGATATGCGGGTGTAAAAACCTCCCTAGAACCCCTCTTCGCATTACTGAGATGAGTTTGAATTCTCATCTTGCTCCCCAGAACACCTGAACCCCCACTGTGGTGTTTTGGCAATACCCACCTTGGCTTGTCAGCCACTTCACCATGGACAATTTGAAGAGCAGCAGGCTTGGGAGAGGCCTCTAAGGACATCATGTAGCTGAGGTTTCCATTTCAGCAGTAAACTACTGTTTATTCTTTTCCAGCTACCTACTTTCCCACTTTATAGTGGTTTAATAAGGAATACAATCCCTACTTTGTTGATGAGACAGTTCTGTGAGACGATGACACAAACCCTCCTGAGATCAAAACTCCTATATTACCAAAACCATGACTTGGCATATGGGGACACCTTGTTGATTTGTCATGATTTAGTCTCAAACAAGCTAATTTCTCTGTTATTCAACACTTAACAATTTTCTAAACATCTACAAATATTTTTGACCATTTCCAATCCTTTTCTCATGAAATCTCTCACTGCTCAAAGCAACTTGCAGTTGTCATATTTTCACAACAGTCTCAGTGGCCTAAAATCTTTATTCATGAAACTAACGAAATGATCAAGCTAGTTGATTGTATAGCAAATACAAACGATATAATTTAGTTTAACCTCATATGCAAAGCTGGATTCCTAGATTACATAGTGGAAATAAACTAGTGTGATCCTGTAGTTTCCAACTCAACATGAATTTTAAAGCTGTAAAATGCCAGCAGACTGAAAAAGAGTTATAGGTCTAGAGAAAGCTATAGCCGTATCTATTTAGTGCTTGAGGCAGGGCTGAAAGAGGGATTTAAGCAACACCAAATATAACATGTATCAAATGATTTTTCAGAATTCCCTACATTCCTATATGCACTAGCTTCTAGTACAGGAAGACAGTTGTCTTTATCCTGCAATCTGCAGAAAGGATAAAACTACTGAACTGGGGAGAAGTGACTTAATAGCAATGACAGCATCATACCTCAAAGACACTTTCATAGTGCTTAATGTCATCTTTTAGGATTTCTAAATTAGCAGTTCTGGTCAATTTTCATGTTTTTAACTCCAGTTACATGGAATCACTTTCACTGCACACAAGGTAGCACCAGACAAACCCAAACCAACAATTCCCAAATCCTATCGCTATGGAGATTTCTCAGAAATTTCACAGACTTGCAGATGATGATTCTTATTTTGCCTAAAAGAAATCAAAAATATTGTTTGGGAAGGGAGGAAAACAAAACAGACATCACTGATATTCCCATACAGTATAAAGACAAAGACTCCATGTACTGCCAACAACTTGACTCATTTCTCCACTTTTTCTTACTCAACTCCCACTTGTTGTCTTCCAGAACTGCAGGGAAGCAATTACTTCCTTCAGAAGTTATTTCTGTAATTAAAGCAAATTGACCTCACTTTAAAAAAAAAAAAAACAAGAATTTCTGTTCCACTCCAGAAAACAGCCTGGAGTTAGACTTTGCCTTACCTACACCCTGCAAAGCTACACTGTTATTTTAGACCCAATAAAAGAGTGACTCGCACATGCACAGTGACCATGTGAACACATCCACCCTGTGAGAGTTCCCTCCTTGTATTCTGAACTATGTTGACAATGTCCGGATGGGATTTACAATTGCTCAAAGCTACTATTGTTCACACTACATTAAATCTACAATATATGCAATGAGATACCATAATATTTTCACTTGGAACTTCTATTAATCCACAACTTGACTGTATTTAATGAAATATGTAGTGCTCACAGAGTTGATTTATATCCATTACTATTTACAGTTCACGTTTATAAAAGAGGAAAAAGCACCCTAAGGAACTCATGGTTCTTTTGACTTTAACAGAAAGTAAAAAGTGTCTGATTTGGTTTAGCTCAGTAACACCCCTGGAAGCCCCAGAATCTTATAGCTGGATTAGGGATGGCGACAGAAATCACTGATGCAGCTGAAACAGCCAGCATAGGAAATCTACTTCTGCTATCAACCCTGAGCCAAAACACTCCTGCATATTTTAAAACAAAAATTGCAGTCATCTTTATGCTTCTTGTGTATAGAATTATACACAAACAACGTCTTTGCATGCAGAAAGCTCGGAAATGTACTTTTGCCAAGTGTTGTTCTAGAAATAAGTGGAGTATTCATACTTCCAAGGGAAGATTACACAGATTCCCTTGAACAGATAAACTTTTACTTCTGACAGAACTTCTGACTGTATTTATTTATACAAAATAAAGGCACACAGAATTAGTTAGCAAAAGGCAGTATATTGGTGCCCTTAGAGCTATCTGACAAGCAATCTGTTCCATATATTAGTCAAAATAAAACCATCACTCTCCCTATTCCTCTACCAATTTAACACTGGGTTACCTAGAAAAAACCAACATAACTCTTTTTTCTTTTAGATAACACGATCTGCATAACAGCTATGATAAAAACAAACTTTTATCAAAGCAATGCCCTCTGGGCAGTAAAGAACATGAAAATTTTCTTGTGCTGCACCTGTTCCCTAAGATTGTTTGCAATAATGACTAGCAAAACTGAGAAAAGACAAGAAGGGTGTTCATTCACTAGCGTCAAGATTGTGTAAGCCTAAACAAATCATACATTTAGTATGCCAAGATCTCTATTGATGAGATCTTTCAGAGCAATTTCTATAAGAATGTTGTGATCTATTAATAGAAAACGAAAGCATGACTAAACCTCTGCATTTTTAACACTGAGGCTGTATGCTAAATTTTTTAACATTCTCACTTGAAAGAGATTTAATTTTCTTTCACCATCTAGAAAACTATGCCACTGAAGGGATGACTTCCACTAAACCCAGTCCCTGGAAAAACATATCCAGAGAAATAATCTCCAGTGGAAAGGCATGGGAACAAGAGCATAGTGTAGCAAAATTCTCCAGAAGTTAATGACTGGATCTCTTTTTCCCAACTCCTCCCTACAACATCAATAGTCTTGGAAATTACTGAGTGGAGCAAAACGCTCTAACACTACCTGGTGTAGTTTTCAGCAGTTCATTTTGCTTCCAGGCCTGTCATGGCTCATTAAGATAGTACAGTACTTTCTGTCTGCAAGATTGTTCTTGGGGACCATACAGTTCAAGATAAAATGAGATACAGAGGTTTTATCACAAACAGGACTGTGACACATGCCAAGGTTTTAGTATCTGAAAAGCTACAGAAGAAAAAGATTTTCAAGGCAGGTGAAGCGTAACAACAAACCAGTTACAAAAGGTAAATACAACTTCCCAATACTTAAAGAAATGGAGTAGAGCGCAACAATCTAATTCTGTGTGTACTGATACGGGGCACTTGGTTTATGTAGGCTTTGCTAAAGGTTCAAGTCTTTGCTTTGCTGTTTTATCATTCTGTGACACTTTGAGATTCAAGATTCGCTTACGTGAAACATTTGATCGACCAGTTTAGTACTGCTGCCCAAAAATGGGTTAAACTCTTCTGCTTGCTTCCATGCCACTCTGAGACTTGTGTCTCAGAGTGCTCAAAAGGTTCATGGACAACGCAGGAGGACAGAAAGTGTAACAAGGCTCATTCCTTAGTTGCCAGGAGAAAAAGAAGTGCAAAGGAGATTATGTTTTGTCTCTAGTTTTCCCCTGAATTTAAAAATAGTAGCAAAAGTCATCACATTTGAGAGTAACCAAGATCTTTCAATAAACCTGAGCCTCAAAAGACACAATATATCTGCACACTGTATTTCAGCTTTCCTATTGGATTCTGTACGATTCGCTTAGAGATTAACAGCAGTTCCAAGGTCAGTTTATTTCAAATTATTTAAACATGAGGTCTGTATTGTTCAGTAATTAGAAATGTATTATTTTTCCTATTTCAGACTACTTCAACTGAAGTTTTTACAATTTAGTGGGGCAACAATATAGAATTAAAATAAACATACACAATTAAATATTTTATGCTTGAAAATTGAAAAGGACAAAACAATGGTAATAGGACACTAGCATGTTCATTTTCACTGTACGCCCTGAAAAAGACATATAAAAAAGAAAATTCTAAAGCTAATAGAAGGAGAAAGGGACTGACACAGATGCACTTGTTCAGCTTTGCCCCAGACAGTGAATCCTACAGAGACAGAGCGCCTCCTGTGGGACTTCAGCTGATTTAAGTTCACAAGAAGTAATTACAGGAGAAGTTTTGGTACCACTGCTGCCATCACGTGATGGTCTGACACACCAAGTGACCCACAGACCCTGTAAGTCCAGCTGAATATGCTGAAGAGCTTGTGCTGGGCCAAGAAAGCCACACCTTGCTGATGTGAGGGTAATGTGCTACCGCTCTGTGGCACTGACAAGGAACAAAAAGGGATTTCAAACTATGGAGACAGCTGTTCATCTGCCCTGGAGAACTGTTGTTAATCTATATGCATAAAGCATAACTTCTTTAAAGACAAAAATAATTCCTTCATGTCCAAGAAGACATTGTGGATGAGCTGACAAGTTGTTGTTGGAGGGACATCGATACTTTGGTTTTTTAGTTCTGTTCATCATGGGTGCACATAACCTGAAGTATTTTTGTTTGGTTAAAGTGTTTGCAGGGCTTGAAACTAGTTCACAGCTCATTTTGGATCAACTGATTTTACTTTTCTGGCAAATAAACTGAGTCAATTAATCAGTTTCTTTTTGGACTACTTTCAATTTCAGCTTCATACTCATACCTCCAGACAATGCTGCTTTATTGCTGGGAAGATGAACTTTTCAGAAGATAAACAACCTCAGCTTCCACTGACTTAATTTTCAGTCGTGAGTGTTCATGTGCATGCCTTTGTATTTTTCTTATCTGAGAGTCAGAAAATGAAGACGTGGACTTCTCCATCTACCAAATATTTTTAAGTCGTATCATGCAGGAAAACTGTAGCAGAGATATGGGTGAACAGTCCTCCTGCATAGCCCTGCCGAGGTTGGCATATTTTTTTTATGAGTAGCCCTCCTGTAGCTCTCAGCATCATCCAAGATGAAAAAAGGAAGGTATACAATAAACAGCCTCATTAGCTACACAGGCCTGGTTCATTTCTGACCACTCTGTATCAAAGAAACACTATCTGTGGGATGAATTCATGTAATTAGAAACTACTGTGATAACTACTCCAAAGATGGCTCATGTACCGTCAGACAAGAAATCAAAAGATGTTTTCTGACAGATTGATTTTGAAACATAAATTATTTTCTGCGATAACAATTAATTCATCTGCAATATCCTTGATTATTTTTCAAGAAACAAGAGGAGAGTAAATTATTCTCAGACAAGTAATAATCCTTCTGTTGTGAGCCAGCAGGATGAAAGATTCAACTCTGAAGCGCCAACTACATTATGTAAGTCTGCATACCTTGAATTATAGGGCTAGCAGCAATTGCAATTAGCAGGAGAAGGCATAATTCAGGAAAGGGCTATTGGATAGTTTTCCAGGTCTGAAAGAACAGATTGAGGAATGCCCCAACTGGGACTTTTCAATCCTGAAGCACATGACTAGGAAGAACCTTCTGGTCCTTCTGACCATAACAAAAGGCCTGTCTAGTAAAAAAACCACGCAGACACAGTGTCTGTTCCCCTTCCCTGTAAGTGCAGTGTCCGCTGCTACAGATTTGGCAACTGCATGAGCTCGGCCTCAGATTAGACTGTTTGTGCTTGGTTATTTTCACACACTGCCAAAATTTGCTGACAACACCAGGAAAAAAAAAAAGAAAGTAAAACTGGTGATTTTCAACAGTTTATAACTCAGCTCAACCTAAGCAGGTTTTTATGGGACAAAGAACAGAGATTTCTCTGTAGACAGCACTTTATTCCTGCCTAATTTAAAAGATTTGCTGTGAATGATGGAAACATTAGAACTTCTTAAAGAAAACATAACAAAACAAAAATCCTAGCAGTTCACTAGTATTTCTCTACAGTAGATCAGGGTTGGTGATATAAACAGAGACCATTATCTGCCTCTCTCATAATTATTCGCAATAAAGTTTTTTTAAAGAAAACGAAAATATTAGACTGACAGGAAGAGGGTTTCAGAATACACAGTATTTCTTTAAGGAGTGAAATTTCTTGCTTGGAATAATTCACACTTGAGCTATTCTAGTGGCACACTATTCCCTAAGGAGTGTGAACTGATCTTCTCAGGGTTACAGAGTCAGTAGTAAACACAAGTTCTACTCTACGAAACAGTATTTTAAACATGTATTTTCACTAGCATTATATCTAACAACTTCCTATTAAAACCCAGAGGTAACTTTCTGGAGTCCCCTTGTTGCTTTAACACTTTCTTTCACTCCATATCTAGAATCTCCTAAAGCAGCATTTCTTAAGCTATTTTTCTTGTCTGCTCCCCAGCCCCATTAGCAGACTGCAGGGCCTAGGTTGTTAAATCTACACCGCTATCAAATCTCAAATTTAATCAGTGCTGGTTTTGAGCACCTCAAACTTTTCCCACTGAAGCATGCCCTAAAACTTAGGAAACAATACTGCTTCACCATACCTTTGAACACCACCTGTACAACAGCTATTTGTCTCCATAAGAACTCCAAAAGCAGCTAATTGCTTCACTGTTATTTTTTACAGTTTCTTTTTACAGATTACTGCTATTTTTCAGTTGAAATAGTAGTGAAGATTTTAACAACATGAGACACGCTTTGCAAAACTAGAAAAAAGATGAGTGCTTTTCATAAAAGACATAGGCTGGGAAAGCAGGACAACAAAGAAGATATTGGAGTTTCTGTATATAAAATAAGGTATTTAATTGACTGGGAGTCCTCAGTAGAGACTTGTTTGCAACAGAGCCTCATGGTGAGAGCGAGTTTTTGAAGTTTGGATGCCTTTGGCAGCTTTACAGAACTTTAAGACAGACCAACTATGACTAAAACATGCTCAGCTAGTTAACTATACAAACGTAATGCTTTTTCCATCTTTCTCTCCATGTGCTGACAGCATTACCATTCTCTCCAGTGTTCTTCTTCCTTCTGAGGTACAATGGATCTACCAGTTCATGTAGTCCCTGATACTACATTTCAGTACAAAAACTTTCCAACAATAACTTACACAGCTAAGAGAGGTCATCATTTAGAAGTGAGTAGTTATAGTAAAGGATCTACACAATTCCAAATACATTTCAGGATATACAGTACACTGCGTGTAGATTTTAATGAGAAGGTTTGGCAGAGCAGTTTGGCAGAAGAAAGTACTGTCAAGTGATTGGATATGGGATACATCTCCAGTTGCTTTGGATTCCCACATCACCTAAAGAGCTATTCTTCCCATCCCCCCATACAGCAACTCTCAAGGCAGTCAAATTTATAGCTCAGTAAAATTTTTTATTAAAAATAAAAAGTGTGGCTTTTAAGTACTGCAGTCTTCCAACATCCTTATGCCAGGTCTAGATCAAACTGTTGTAGCTGAATATGAAGCTGGGGAGGCTTGGCCCACTTCATACAGCACTCCTAAGTTAAAGTTTCAAGATCTAAGCCACCTCTTTCCATTTTGTAACAGCTGTTTTTCTATCCCTTCATTAAAAAAAAAAAAAAAGGAAAGGAAAGAGACCAGTGTAGAATAGTTAAACAAATAAATAATGGCTCACAAAACCACAGTGGAAGAACCACTGCTAGTCCTGCCAATAAAAATGTTCCTTCTCTTCAGGGCTGGCTAAACAACTGAAAGTGTTTCTAATGAACTGCTGGCAGCGCTATCCATCATTGCACTAAATGGATTCATGTCTCCCTAAACTAGGATAAGTATTTATCTGTAATGCACAGTCAGAAATTAGGAAGTATTTAAGCCTGAGAAGTCTAATCCCTCTCTTCTCCCCACATCCTCAAAGCTTGGTTTTATCCAGGCTTCCCTGTGTAAAGATGATGAGAAAAGTTTGACTGACAGAGAACTTCAAACTGCTCCAGTGCTAATGAATCATCTGCATGAGCTTGAAAAATACTTGAGCAGATCAGACATCTGCAGTCTGATTTTAACACTACGAACACCTGACATTATGTTTATCTCTTCCCTCTTTTTCTTGTCATTTGCTACACTGACTTGCACCTTACCTTGAAGTAGTTATAGGCTGCTCAAGGCAAGATGGCACATTCATTAGATAAAATGATTGAGTCCCAATAGTTGCTTAGGATCTTTGAAGTTGCTGTTGTGCAAATAATAGTAGTCTACTGTAAACAATCAAAAGGAAGAAATGTTTTTGAGCTCTAGAGGAAGTGTGAAAGCCATGTCAGTAATCCCTGGTCAGAAGTCACCTCTGAAGGCTCGACTGATTACAGACAGCTGTTATCTGCAGAGACATATCCATGCAGGGG
The DNA here is from genome assembly GCF_009650955.1 of Corvus moneduloides. Taxonomy (NCBI): domain Eukaryota; kingdom Metazoa; phylum Chordata; class Aves; order Passeriformes; family Corvidae; genus Corvus; species Corvus moneduloides. The sequence goes on from NC_045479.1 coordinate 6,117,999, forward strand.
CTATCTTTAGAACGAGGATGAGAAAGGAATGCAGAGACATCAATAAAACACGTCTACAAATAATAAAAGAAGACACTTACTTCATTTCCAGGACTTCCTCCAAATGTTTCCTTCTTTCAGCTCGTAGGTTGGTCAAATGGGTTTCCTTCTCAGCCAAAGACTGTTGCGTAGAGGACAATTTTGCTTTCATCGACTCCAGCTCCTGTTTGACCTTCTCCATAGCCATCATCAGCTCTTCTACCTAAAACATTTTTGGAGAAGACAGGAGGAGAGAAAAATAGTGCAGTGTGATCAGCTGGAACTTACTAAATGTCACAACTAAATTGGAGCACAAAGGTTACCAGTGCATGGATGCTACACAGCACTTCGGGAGGCTGGAGGCATCATCCAGTGCTGTGGACAGGATGTCTACACTTGACCAAAGCAACATTACAGCTTGTGAGTTAACTTAGCTTGGTCACTGCAACATAACCATTACAATACAAACCTTCAACTTTTCTGTATTTCTGCTTTAGAAAACGTACCACAGGGATAAGAGGATGGCCTGTCATGTTAACACTCGCCCACAAAAATGCAAGGTATTAAATGAAACACATTAATAATATGCCAAAAGGATAAAACATTTTCACCGTAAATGATGCTAAAGAGAAACTACATGTGCACTTAAGAACAAAGGTAATATTTCTGAAGCAGGGAGAGGACTGGGCTCCCATGAAGACGTTAGTGAGGCTACTTGCCTCAAAATACGGTTTGAACAATGCTTTTAGGCATGTGCTGGGATTTAGCAACGTAAGACATTCAAAGAGTTGCTGATGGCAGAGAAGTACAGCAGAACAATGCTCATATCTTCAGCAAACGGGAAAGATTCAGAATCAACATGATTATAAATTCTAGCATAGATTTTACACAGATGAAGAGTAATTTTATTTTGCACTCAGAACAGGTTCTATCTCAGGTAAAATTTATCATTAATTAACATGCAATATCACAATAAATGCTCAAATCTAGCTACATATAGCATTCAAAAACCTCTGAATGTGCTTTAATAATTTTATAATAAAGCTCAATGGAACATGTTTCACTGACTTCTTCCATGTAGGTTTTCTCCTTCCATCACAACCAAGTTTTCATAAACAATTTTATCGTGCTTTCAACGGGAGAAACTCAGATGCTCCTGATGCCGCACATAATCAAACATTTGTATAAATTTAGTATGAAACCACAGCACTGCATTGCCTTTATATCCCTCCATAGCAACCAACTTGTGATCCATCCTGGAAGTGAATTACTGAAATTACAACAAGCTCAATTTCTACTTACGTGTTTTTACAAAGGAGAGTCGAGCATGTCATTTGCTATATAGGTGCTGTAGGAGGGAAGTATGTAACATGCTTTAATAAATCCTGTACTCCTAAAGGCCGACCTAATGACTCAGGACAAAAATAAGACTGGTTTTCATCCTTAATCGGTGACAGAGCAAGAAGCACTGCAATTGAGAATTAGGAGATCTACAAAAATCTAGCATAGACATTGTGCAGTGTTTACTGCAGAAAGCCTTTCTACTTCCATTCAAATGCAGCTGCCAAAAGGTGGTATTGTTATGCTCAGCAAACAAAAAAAAAAATTAAAACATGCAATTATCATAAACTATTCACAATGTGTACAGCCAAGAAGTCATCTAGTAATCAACAGACCAAAAGAGAACTTCAGTGACAGGTAGTCCAAACCTGCAAGCATGGATATAATAACCAAACTTTCCCTGTTTTAATAGTGTTTAGCATGCAAAACAAGATTAGAAAATATGCCAATTTTTAAAACTAAGAGAAAACTCCTTAAAATCAAATAGAGAAAATATATCAGAAAAGACTGCAAAGAAGGACTGCAGAAATAACGAATAGCAAAAATACTGCTAGGATGGAAACTGATTCTTAGAAAAATGGTGGGGTAATGAAGGTGCACTTGTGCATCAGCTGCTGGGATATCAGCTTCTGCTTCTGCTGGATGGATCAGAAATATGTACACAGACATTTTCCTTTAAACTGAAAAGAGGCACGCCAACTATAAACCCCTCGGCTTGAACAGAAAAGCACCTCGAATCAACAAGCCCCCAGCCAACTGCAACAGTCAAAAGGGCCTGTGTCAATCCGTCAGCTGTCAAGACAAAACAATCTGTGAAGCAACGTCTTCTCCATAATCAGGTTTGAAATATTTCTGACCGGCTTCCTCCCACTGCCAGCCATCAAGGTCTGTGATGCTAATGCTGAAGGACTGGTTTGCTTGATGTAGATCTGTAGCGTGTCAACTCTGTGCTGCTTTGAAGGCATGAGGAGACTGGAGCCTGATATCTGGGCCAAGGCTCCGAGGGAGAGGTGGCAAGGGCTGACTTTGCAAGAGTATCTCATAGCAGTTTTTATTGCAGGCACTTAATCTCTTTCTCATCGCTCTGTTTGATAACTGTTTTAATTCTAAGGCTATAGATTGCATTTTTGCAGGCCAACAGAAAATTGATCTAATCATGTATTAGGAATGGCTGGAATGAGAGTAGCTTTTAAACTCTGCCAACAACTTGGTTTACAGAACTGTCATTACCTTCCATGCTCTCCAGCAAGGGCCATTTGTCACGCAATTTACTAAAGACAAAGTTCACCAAAATAGTGATGATTGTATTCACAGTAAAGACTTCATTGTTCAGATTCATCAGGTTGTAGATAGGCCATGGGTCTATTTCAATTAAACTTCTACAAAACAAAACATTTTATTTGGCAGCTTATGAGTCTTAGTGCAGACCTGTCCCAGTAAGCACTCCTGTGAGAAATGATAGAGGAATATTCACTGGAAGCAAACTACTTGCAATGCACATCTAATTTAGCCTATATAAAAAACTTAACATCTATCCTTGAATTTTTTTCCTTAAGAGCAGGTAATTATAAAATAAAGAAAAAATATTTGCCAAAACCAGAGCTCTTGGCATGCTGAGACAGAGACATGCCATTGACATTTTCAATTTAGCTGTGGGTGAGCTTGCGTCAGCTGTAGCTAGAAAGTCTCCACCCATTTCAGAAGATGTAAAGAGTGAACTCTTGCTCCTCTTTTCTCAAACGACAGTATATAAAACAAAGTGTATCTCAGATTATCGATGACCTAGCCATAATTCAGTTCTCTGTAGACAGGCCAGAAAGGTCTTCATGTATTCTGAGCAGAAAACTTAAATGGAGACTTAATCTGTTCATTGTTTTTAGGCCTTAAGTGACCTGACCAGCTGACAGCTTATCTTTAAGGACGAACGTCAAGCTGAAATAAGTTTGCATTAGAGGAGAGAGCTCCTGAGAGACTGAACAAACTATGTGAAAGAAGGCAAAGAATGTCAATTAGGTCAGTATGGGATTCGCAGCAGCAGAAGAGGGAAATGTCAAGACAGAACAAATATTTTACATAGTATTACACCTCCTTCCTTAGGAAGCATGAAAGCAAGGCAGAGAGAAACAGCAATGCAACAGGAGAAATTTATCTATCATGTCAATGGCAGCCTGTAAAGAAATGATTTAATAAAAAAAAATGAAGCCCTTTTCAGGAGCCTATTTACCATCTTAACCTCCCTGCCCCTACAGACGGTTATTTCAGGCTCCTGCAACTGCAAATCAAAAACCAGGCTTTTGCGCAGACATAGATACACCACATTATCTCCAAACACGTAGTGCCTCCAGTAAACCTTTCTGGCCATTGGGTAATGTGAAGCCAGGGAGCTGCAAAGAGCTTAGTCAAGTTCCCCAAAAGCCAGTAAAAAGACAGCAAAATTGAGAAAGGGACTGTATATACAAAGTATTACTGAGGCTGGAAATCCTACCAGTCTCTGTACTAGCTCATGGAATGATTTCTGATTATCAGGACATGCAAGCTCCAGTCCCCTCACCCATTACATGAGAACTAATGCACTGCTAAGAATTCCTGAGACACAATAGATATTTCAGGCCAGGAAGAATGCTATTATCAACTCACGTGGTTGTTATTGTTTGCCTCTTAAAATCTGAGCCCAAAGACTCCAATACCTACAGTCGATCCAGACAGATGGCTAGCTAATGGAACCTCAGCATCCCCAAACACTTCAGTTTGTTTAGATTACAGTGTTGTGGCAGCTACCTTTCTTCTTCCCACTGTGAGCTTTCCTCAGTGATAAAGCATCACCTGAAGATAACTTTTCTACTGCACAGAAAATTGGAAAAGGCTTCTCTAGCTCTCCCAGGAAGATAGTTCTAGAGCTTAATTTTCTGCTTGCACCTTTTCAGAGAAGCAGAGCAATTGTGGATCATGATGCAAGCAACAAATGCATCATGAATGCAGGTAACACAGTGTAATTCAGTACAGTGGGACTGTGCAACCCTAAAGAGGCAACGGCAGAGTCGTCAATATGGAGGGAAAAAAGAGCAAAATGCTATTCACTTGCAAAAACCCTTGCAGGGGCAGAGGCTCTATTCTGAAATGGTGATGCATGCAATCCATGTTTATATGATATGAAAAGGCTAAGGAATGCCCTCCACAGACACCACAAAGGAAAATTTTCTAGTCTCAAGTGATAGGATTTGAATGCAGCCAAATTCACATGTATACAACTGCCATTAAAGACAGCAAATCACTGGTACACTATATAAAAATAATTTATGCTAATGTTAGAGAATGCTTTTTCTCACCTGTAGATTATCAATCTTTACAGAAGAGACTACATATCTTTTTTTGATTTTCATTGAATGGCTTGGGTTGGAAGGGACCTTTAAGCACCGTGTAGGCCAACCCTCTTGCCATGCCTTTCACTAGATTAGGTCGCTCAGAGCCCTGTCCAGCCCAACCCTGAACACTTCCAATGATGGGACATCCACAACTTCTCAGGGCAATCTGTTCCAGTGTCTCACCGTGCTCATTATAAAGAGCTTCTTCCCTATGTCTGGTCCAAACTTAGTCTCTTTCAGTTTAACACCATTGACTCTTGTCCTGTAACTAGAGACCTTGGGAAAGAGTCTCTCTCTCTTTCAAGTCCCCTTTTTATACTTCAGGGTTGCCATGAAGTCTCTCCAGAGCCTTCTCCAGACCCAACATTTCAAATTCCCAGGGTTTTCTCATAGGAGAGGTGCTCCAACCCTCTGATCATCGTGGCCTCCTCTGGACCTGCTCCAGCAGATTCATGACCTTCCTGTGCTAAGGGCCCCAGAGCTGGATGCTCCAGGTGGGGTCTCTCCAGAGCAAAATAGAGGGGCAGAATCCCCTCCCTTGACCTTACCAGTCTGTAATTAAAAGTCTCAAAGGGCATGACAAAGGGACGTGACTGTTACACTAAGATCCCTACTCCTAAGCTGGAGATACAGTATTTTAGGTGCAGTATTGTAGGAAACACAGTTTAATGTTTAATTACGTACCTGGAATCAGAGTCATTTTTATGTTTCTGATTGAAGGAAAGAAATTCTAGTTCTTTCAACATACATCCAGACACAGCAGGCTATGGGATAGCTGTTTATATTCATCATTGTTTCTCAAAAGTTTCAGGCAGAATACAAAATGATGAAATTTCACAGAATACAGGTACAAATACCAACACAAACAAGTCATTTTCCATGATCTGTATATAAATTAATCACTAGAGATCTTTTCAAAACCACCTCAGCAGGCTAACAAGTATATTTAAAATTATTTATTTTCTAAACATGGGCCTGTTTTGTATAAACAAGAAATTAGCATTGCAAGACAAAGAAATAAAAATCTGTACTTTTGCCCAAAATTAATTAGGCAAGCAAAACAAAAAGTCTTCCAGTTAAAAGTCAGTAGAAAGAATATCAGAAGGACCAAAAAAATAATTAACATTTCTCAAAGTGTCACTCTCAGATGACAGCCTCCTATTTTTCTACAGCTCTTGAGTTTTTGAAGTATTTTTTTATCTCACTATGTACATTGCTGAAACAATAAAGAGACTGAAAATTTCTGCATTATCTTTTACTCAGTTGAACTGATTAGACTGCAGAGAAGGAAAATAAATAGACATGAAAAGAAAGACAAAGACAAGAGACCTGGCTCCTTGTAAACTTGTTTGGATCCCAGAAAAATTTCCTAGAACAGATGTTAAGACATGGAAAAAGCACAGGCCAGACTTGGGACTTAAGCATGTAATTTAACTGCCTCCAGTAACATATTACAGGGAGAAAGCACTGAGTCTGACATAACTTGGATTGCCAGCAGGACCAGATGGTTTGCTTAAATCACAAGCTAATAAACCTTTACACAAAATAAGAGGGAAATGAATTATGGTTTCATCATAGCCCCATTTTCGTTAAAGCAGTAGGGTGGCTTTAAGGTACTCTTAAAGACTGTATCCAAGACACACAATTCTTAGCTATTCTGAATTAAGGGAACAAACTTCAAATTCCTATAGGTATTGGGAAAGCTGTTAGGCATAGCTTTTTTAGAGCTAAAAATATCAGAAGAAAAGGAGAGAAATCAGTAAACAATAACAAGAAATCTTCCTCTCCCTCAGTAAAATTATAGTGTAGTATCTGATTTGTAATGTAAGGACAGGCCTCAAACACAAAAACAGCTGAAAAGCTCTGCCCCACTGAGAGCAGAAGGGTGTAAAGCAGAATGGCTCTGTCCCACCACAGGCTGGAGCTCTGGCTTCAATTCAAGCCCCTCTTATTCAGCACCAGGGCACAGGATGCAGTAATCAAGATGTGTCTATCCATCACTTTCACCTGCATCTCAAAGGGGATGCCAGACTTGCAGCACCCCTTTTCCCAAAGCTGTGTACAGCATTCGAGGACTGTGGCAGACTGCACATGGACAAGGAGTTCTGTTTGCAGTAAAGAGGGGAGTTAATGTTGAAGCTGTGAAATGGCTGGTGGATTATCAGCTCTCCACAGAAAAGGCAGGGTCTTTCGATCATTTGTAATACACAGCAGTCATTTTAGGCATAAACTTTGTCTTTCTTTTCATTACCGTATACCTTTCTTAAGTCTTTGTGCTTTTTTTTTTTTTTTAGGTTGTTTGTATTTTGTAAATTCAGCATCCATGATAAAATAGTGTCTTGGTGGCTTAACAGAACTGGTGCCACTGTTCTGTTCTTACATTATTAAATGGGAAAAAGGAGAGGAGTGAGATAAAGAGAACAAAAGCCTATGGTCTGAAAACCTGCAAGATACTGCAGATGAGTGCAACTTTTCTTATCACTGTGAAACTGAGATATTTAGACAGCTGATGTCTCTTATTTCCATGAGCTGGTCTTCCAACAAAAACTTCATTATAAAAAGAGCATCTGATTATAAAAAGAGTTAATGCTCTGTATTGCTCCTTAATGTCTCCATTGATGGCTCTAGGCAATGAAGAGCACCAGTGAGATCGAGCAGATATCTGACATTACCGTGTTACTCCTGCAGAAGCCACACAAACATAAACAAAGAAGCCTCTGTCAAGGGGTCTGTTACTTGAGTATCCACCAAGTGCTTTTTGCTCATATTCTGAGAGCGCTGAGCTTTTGTATGAGAAAGAGGAATCAGGATTCACAGATGTTTGGAAAAGAGAAAACTCCTGAGCCTTCAGGACTCAATAAGTCACAGCTGTGTCCTGTTAGGATGTTCGGAGGTAGCTTTGACAGTTGTATCTCCTAAATGTGGGCTATAACCTACATAAATTAGCAACAGCCTACTGCTGGGACAAGAGCTCTTGAGAAGGAAACAATAATTGCCTCTGCTTAACACAAACAAAATATTTGAGTCAGGCCTTGAAAAAAAGTGAAAACTGAACTCTTATTTCTACTGAGGAAAAGAAATCTGATTTAGTCACTGTTATCTGAAGACTATAACAAGTTACAATTCCATTTCTACACTTTCCTCAAGTGAAACCATTATCCAATGAAACATTCTCATTATGTTTCTTAACCCACGCAAACATACCAAAGGAAGCTGTCCTATTTTACTTTACACGGTCTATAGTCTCAGGAAACTGTCTTGTGTTTATCTTCCATGGTTAGCAACGAGTCTCTCCCACCCCTTGGGAATACAGCAGCAATCACTAGGAACAACAATCAATCTTGAAAAAACCTGGATTTTGATCACCTTTTAAAAATCTCTACAGAGGCAGAGACACACGAATGCAGCACATGAAGCACATTCTGTGGAGCGCTGCACACGCTCACTTGGCACAATTTATCACATCCAAACAAAAGTCTCGAGATCCATGGTTAATTCATGATACTCCAGCCACAACTCTAAACGTGGCCATCTTCAAAATAAATCGCCCTTTCTTACGTTACATCTACAGCTGCTAAAGTAGAAGCGAGACTAATTGCCCAAGGTTTTTAGCAGTTTTTCACCAGCTTTCTGCAGACCATGCTGATTTCCATTTTGCTGCATTTTAGACAGTTTCAGGTTAACTAGAATATGTCACTATGGCAGACAGTTTAGACCTAACTGAGTAATATTCAAAGTAAATATTTAATGCTGTGCTACACAGCATAGCAAAGACTGTCAATTTATATAGCACAGATTGATTTTCCAAAGAGAAAAATTCTGGGATGATGTATTAACTCACTGCAAGCAGTGAAAAACGTTATGCTGATTCCATATACAACTTTAACACTCTTTTCCCAAAAGACATTAAGGATCATGAACATAAATAAATGAAAGCACATGCACTGCCATGTGAAGGTTGAACATGTGGCAAACTGAAGAAGCACAGTCTCATTGGCAAGCTCAGGAAAGTTTCCACACCTCTAGAAACTTGTGGAAGCAGATCTTTACCATTGTAGTTAACAGAAAGCAAATAGCAGAACGTAACTACAATAAATAAAAAGAACTTCCACTATTTGGAGCCAACTGAATTCAGGCTGCAATTCAGTGAAGAGTTTGAAGGAATCCAATGGTAAATAGCAGTACAGGAAAGTCTGGAAGCTTTTGTGTGAGTAGGAAATATTTCAAATGAAGAGGCATCCTCAATTTAATGAGCCTCAAGCTTGTCACTTTCCTGTGTTTTTCTATATAGCAGAATGCTATGGAAAGGAAAACAGTTTCTCTTCTTGCACTGCATGGATTTTGGGGAAAAATCAATTATGTCAGAAAAAAAACCATATTTTTCAATTTATGAATCTAATGTTCAAGTCCAATGAGCTTTTCTAATGCTTTAATCTACGTTATTGTATCACACCTGCATTTAAGATCACAGTTAAAGAATGCAACTGGAAAATAAATTTAAAAAGAAAAAAGCACAGGACTAGCTTAAACAAATATTAACACAAGTATTTGTGTGGGTCCTTACGATTAATGTAACCAAATCTGCAAGAATTTGGTTTTCTCTTGAGCCACAACAAATAAAATGCTGTCTAGAGGTAGGTGCTTAAGAAAAGAATATAACAGGCAGAGAGATGCCAAGATAGAGCTTTGTCTGGAATACCTGACTATAATAAAAGGCATAACATGAAATTGGTATTTATCTATTAAACAATAAAAAGGGATAAAAATACAGACGAAATTATCTTAAAATCGGCACTTGAACCAAATTTATATATAACAGTTTCCATCAGTATTTCTCATTTCATTAAATGAAAAGGTGACTTATATGGAGAAATGCTCAATGTATATTTTGCACAGAGGTTAATTATCCTTTCAGTGTCCCCAATTCTCCTGAAAGTCATCAAATTTTAACTACTTTGCAACCTTAAACAAGAGCAACAAATTAAACAAAAACAAAGTCATCATCCCTGGAGGAATTTAAAAGACAGGTAGATGTGGTGCTTAGGGACATGGTTTAGTGGTGGGCTTGGCAGTGTCAATGGTTGGACTCCATGATCTTGGAGGTCTTTTCCAACCTAAACAGTTCTATGCTTCTAAAAGATTTAGAAGTTTTTTTGTCTATAATGTTAGAAAAAGATCTCTGCCTCAAAGTCATTAGGCATGATTTTCTATTCATCATTCCTCTCTCTATTCATTCTTCCCATGTGGAGGCAAAAAGAACCTCCCAAGCCCCCAGCTCAGCACAGCTGAACACAACTAAGACAGAAAAATTCCACTCTTCCAGCTCTTAAAAGGTACATTACTGAATGCAGAGGGAATTACATACCAAATTACCTCTCCCTTGCAGGGAGAGTTACTCAGTACAAATCTGCGTATTTTTAAAGGAAAAGGTTATGTAATCCATTGAAATATCTGAGGAAAAGAAGTAACATTAGGGAGATGCAGTGCTCCTAAAAATTACTGCAAACATATTCACTGACAAGGACACAGTGCATGGTGAACTTCAGTTACCCAAAATGCTTTCTCTACCCAAAGCAGAACAATCAGACAGAAGAATAAAGTAATCTCTTGGAAAACAATGGTAAGATTATACTTTGGGCTGACACTGACTTAAAAAGCTCTTAAAATTTTCTATCAGTAAAAAAAATTAAAATACAAGGTTTTAGCACAGAGTTTTATTTAATACGGACTAAGTACACAAATTACTTTGCACATGTACATATATACACACACTCAAAAGCCAAAATGATTTTGGCAGACTTTTACAGAAAAGAGCTTTTCAGAATATATTTAAGGGAAGTTCAGCCAAAGAACTGTAAACTCCTTAGAAAAATCATAGAAAAAACCTCCAGTACCTTCATCCCAAACCACACCTTGGATTACTGCCTTGATCTCCCATCTCTTAGTTTATCAAATTTCCCATTAGGAAATACAGAAGAAAAGATAAAAACATTCATTTAAAGCAAACTGTCCAGCAGGTACTACAGAGCAGTCAGAACTCTGACAATTCTATGGTGCTCAGAAAACATCTATAGGTAAGTGGTTCAGAGAAATTCCACTTTCTATTCTTCATTTACAGGGACCTGCAGGAAGTCACTTAGTGTGTCAGAATTTGTGCTGTGAAATAATTCCAGTGCTCAATATATGTGAGAAAATATTTCAGATCTATTTCAGCAACAGAATGCTCAGCAAAGAAGGTATGTCTTTTAATTTATTTTGCATTTTTAGAAGGTACTTGATAGGATAGGGTCCAATATATGATAAATCTGTGGTAAATGTAGTTTCTATTCTATTCTTACAAGGAATTGTAGTCTAAATAATATTTGCTAGAATGTTAAAACCAGAATGGTGTTCTGATGGAAGTGCAAATGACAGGTACCATTCAAAACTTGGTGAGAATTTCTGTACAGTAGCTTACAGATAAGACAGAAAAGGCTCTTAGAGGCTCTACTCTACATTCAAACCCTTGCAGACCTTGTATTTACAGTAAGGAAACAGGAGAGAACTGTGAAGGAGGTGCTGGTTGAGTTATTAACCTATTTCATGTTTATTTTTCCTTAACAAACACATACAAATTTGATATGTAAGATACGTGATGGAGAATTTCAGGAGTCTTGTTATCAACACATTTTACACGTAATGTGTACCTGAAATAATATTAAATCCTGCTGAAATAATTTATAGAGACAGTGGGAGAAAGGAATGAGCATAAGAAAATACATTTAAACAATACATTACTTTTACAATATTCAGGCTTTTATTTTTTCCTTAAAAAGGGAAAGCAGAAAAATCTGCCCTGTGCAGGATAAAAAGACACAGTGTATGAACACAGATACGGCTATTTATACATCTACATATTTAACCTCATTTGAAATGTTCCACTGAGAACCATAACTTCAAAAAAAGTTGATGGAAGGTGTCAAGATCAGACTGCCAACTCAAAAATTTCAGTTTAAGTAGCTACTTAAGGAAGGAAGGAATGACGAGGTAATGGTCATTATTTTATGTGTTTATTTGCCATTACATTTTAGGGTAAGGAGTTAAATGTTAGCTGATACTATACAGAGAGTGCATTTAACCAGGAGCTGATATTCGTGAGGGAACAGAGCTGCATTACTATCAGCAGAAGCGTTATTTAAATGTCTAAAATCCTCTGCTCTTCAAATTTGAAGGAAATAAAATAAGCCAGAGAAATATATGCTGTGGTCAGGCAATGCACCATCTCACTCAAAGAAATAGTAGCCCATTGTAAAGGCTGCACTAAGTTTCTGCTAAAAGTATTTTTAGTAATAATACTAAGCAATTCCTGCCTCCACTTCTCAGTCCTGCCCCCACAGGTCAACATTTCCTCAGAAGTCCCTCAAGTTCTGCATGGGGATCCATGAACCAGGTCAGTGAAGTGCTTCACATGAAAAAATCCCTTCAAAAAATAAGAGTTGTTACCATTAATTAGGTCACCGCTCTATTTCACAACACAGCCTCACAATGACCTTGGCTGGGAAAACAGCAGGGATGTACACTCAAGTATGGGGATGAAAGTGAGCAAGGAGAAGGAGAGCATGAAGTATCTTAGGTCAGAAGATATTTGTGAACTATGCCCTCCAATAAGGAGGGCTCAAAATGCCAGTAATCCTATTGTGCTCGAGACAAGAACCTGTCGCTAATTATTGATCGTCAGTCACAGAACTTGAACTCGGGTTTCACTTTATTTCACTAAAGGGGTCTCATTCTTTCATAAGGATCAAAGCACATTTCCAGCATTGTCCTGGGAATGGTGCTGATTAAGACTCAATTCATGCAAAGGATAACCTCCTGCTTCCTGCTGCAGGAGAAGGGATAGTAAGACGCACCAGGACAGTGAAAGGGTTTGTGAACAAGACAGGGCTTCTTGTCAAAGAAAACCTCCAACATTTTTTCCTAGCGAGCAAAACTACAGCTGTATTTCTGAGCAGGGAAAAACTTCTCTATAATTCTTCTTTTCCCCCCGATGAACATAATGATAGCCTTTCTAAAATAAACTCAGGTTTGGTTAATGCAGAAATCATGTCTGAATCTACATTTACCATCTCTACTAAAAAAACCCCTTTATGACAGAAGCATTTATCCGAGAAGTCCTACCTTCAGCCTTATGGGCAGTACTTACAAAGAAGTCTCCACACACCTTCTGACCTTCCACACAAAGGGCTGAACTAGTGGGACCAGCCACAGTACTACATAAGCCCACAGCTGTAAGGAATTCACAATGATATTTACACAGAGGATTCAGCAGGTGCACCAGCAAAACCAGGTGATGACTATTAGAAAGAAAGGCTTGAAGAACTTTCAAGCCTTCCCATCTGTGTAAGACTGCCTCATCTCCTTTCCGTACAGCAGGGTTTCTGCTACACAGATCAGCAGGGATAATAAAATTATGCCCAATTCAATGGGTGCTCTGCTCCCAGCAGGAAATGCCTGATTCTATTTTTGGGAAAGATGAAAGAAAGAACAGGTCTAAAATCCTGAAATAAACAGAAAGCTTTAGTCAGCAGGAGACGTCTTGCATACACAGATTGTGTATTAATACACTTAACCCACTGTCACAGTTAATACACACTGACAGGATATTTTCAAACACTAGATTACAGAGAGCAAGATTTTAATCTATAATGGATATATGAGAACTGTGAAATGCAGGGTGCCTTCGTGGACACTAATTCAAAACTGAAGCCTATAAAATAGCACAACACCACACACCATGAGATGATGGAGGGTAGGATTACACAACACGAGACTACAATAACAACACTAAATATTGGGGCAGAGGCACACACTAATGAGATGTCCTCATACCTTGAACCACCTAAAGCCAAAATGGTTGACCTCATGCACTGATTCATTAAAAAGCTTCAGACAGGCAGTGAAGTGGAGGAATGGTAGAAAACAAGATAAAAAAGAGAGGAAAGAAAAAGCATGCAATTAAAAAGCAAATTATAATCAGTTTGAACAACAACATTTTAAAAATCACACACATCACTCACACTTGGTCTAAGAATATTCATAACCTATTATAGGGTTTGTGAAAGTCAGTGGATCTGCCATTGATAGTATATGGAACATAGAGTCTTGCACTTTAAAACTCTAAAATTATCTGTGCTTGTCTTTCAAAATTCTACAGAGAACTTCCACAGAACATAATAAAACAAAAAGGGCATTCTTTAAAAGTAATTGAAGGAATATGCACTGAAAAACATTTGAAGGGAAGTCCCCTCTGCACCTTGGAAAAACAGCTGCTTGCCACCACTTTAAATACACCTGACTGTGTTTAACTGATACCAAACCCAAAATCCTGGTGGACAAAGTGGGGCACAGCAGGTCTCGCAGTGCTGACTGGAATAAAGCTCTCCAGAGCCTTTTCCTCTGTGCTGATTTGTTGCTCATATTTAAAAACGGTAACTGGTCAGAACTGGCTGTTTAGTTATGTTGCAGTAAGACACTACTGTCACAGATGTCAGCTTTTCTGTCTTCCAATACTGCTGCTCCCACTCCATCCTTTTTTCTCCTCCTCACCTCCATATGCACTGCTACATCCAAGTTAATTTCTTTTTTATGCTGTTACCTACCATATTCCACCAATCTTTATCCACAAATCTCACTTGTCTTGGCTCTCTTCCTCTCTTCTCAATCTCTCTCTTGACCCTGATGGTTTATTGATCTTCAGGCTGTGGATTTCCCTGCCTTGTCTCATTTTTAAGATGTTACACCCAATTCCAATGTTCTAGTTTTAATATTTATATATATTATATATTTTTATAATTATACTTTTTTTATATTCTTTGAGCACCAGCTTCTAGGTGCTCAAAGAATATAAAAAGTCACTTTGTCTTGTAACCAATTAATTAAAACATTATAACATCCTAGGCATCAAATCACATACTAGTTTGATTTTGAGGCACATACTAGTTTTGTGCCTCATCAGAGAACCCAGTGCTTTGTTAGATATATTTTCCTTTCAAGGAGATCTAATCTTCGAAGTGGCATTCACTACCCAGTTAACACTTCTATTTCATGCAATTTTTTTATAGGCTATAAGAAGTTTGGAAAGAAGGCATTCTTGAAAGTGTGTAGGATCTGATACTGATCAGATACTGTCTAGGATCCTAAAATACGGCAACAAGAATTATCCTCAATATGTCCATCAGCAAACAGGTGAGCTTTACTTTAGCCTAAAGAGTGTTTTCTTCTGGAAAACTCAGATTTTTACCTTTTTTTCATTAAAGCCTGTGATACAATACATGTTAAGAAAAACCTCTTAAAACGTTTAGAAGTGCACTTGGTCAGAAGTGTTGTTAAGTAAATAACAAAGACAAGGAGATTCCTCCCCTGAAATGCAACTAACCAAATGCTCCTGTTTGCTAATTACTGTCATAAGGAACAGTGACAAACACTGTAGAGGCTCACAAAGAGTGCCAGTCTCAGCTTCTGCTTCACAAGCTTTAGCAAAGTCTCACAGATTTATTCATCACTTATGGTATGCTTTCTTGATGATTACTCACCTGAGTTAAAAATGGGCATGTCCATGAGTCTTCAGAGTCATCTCATCAATGGCAAAAAATCAATTAATGCATAAAAGTTCCTACTTGTGGCTTCAGTACACAGGTGTATATTTTCTGAGTGCATGGTTGGCTCAAGCCAAGGGATTTGTCTTTTTAACCAGTTGTTTTGCAAGTGCAAGGAGATTGTGGTCCATAAACACAACCAGGCTAGTAAGAATCATTGTCTTTCAAATATATTCAATGAACAAGACAGTAAACCTAAGTATGCCTTACACACAGGAAGGCAGCTTTGTCAGGCAAGACAGATCAGAAGTTAGTACTTAAACCAATATTTCAAAAGCTATCTCAGGATACCTTATATTTTGATTTTAATTTCAAGAAAATCTTACCTATGAAATACAACTTATTATGAAGGCTTTGCAGATTTTATGAGTTCTGTCACCTAATGCTGGAACAGACACAGAGGATCATCAAAGAAAGCCAGCTCTGTTTCAAGCAGGAAAGCAGGGAAATTAGTACTTCACTGTCTGGTTACCTTCCTAGGAGGACTACCAGTGACTTAACAAGATTGCAGACCTGTTTCTCAGCATTGATCCTGGCTGACTCCTCTTGTGCTAGCACCATTTCCCGCTCTGCAGTTATCTGAACACTTTCTCTGAGTGCCTCTTCCAATTCTTCAATCCGATCATCCTTTTTACGCAGATTGTCCTGGAAAATGACGGGAGACTAGGTGAAGATGACTTGTTTGGAACTACAGCCTTTTACCAACCACGTTTTAAGCCAACCAAAATGTGTTTCTCCCTCCCAAGGCGCAATTGCAGGCAAATAATCTTCACACAAAGGAAAGAATGATGAAGGGATGTAAGAGGAAGATCAGAGTAAAGAGAAGGAGAAAGCCAGCAAAACAGGACCTCAAAGCAAGAGTGCTTGCCTGGTGTGGATATACCACAGTCCTGTCAGAATATACAGCACAGAGAAGCAAGGATTGTTGGAAAATAAGGATTAGTAAGCAGTTCTGAAGCACAGAAGCCAGAAGCGGCAGGAAGGCAGCAGGCATTCAGAATTGCCTGTTTGCTTGCACATTCAGCAGCAGGCATGGCAAGAAGGGAAACAGCACTGCACTTTGGAATTCACCATTTCCAGGTTAAGAGGGAGAAAAGCAAACATCGACCCAACAGAGTTTTCCACTGTTCAGATTAAGTCTTAAAGAAAGTTTTTACATCAAAGGCTCTCTAGGAAATACGAAGGATTCATCTGGGCTGTCTGAATCTCAGATATTCAAGTATCAAAACTCCCTAAACACTTATTCTTTGATTAAGAGCATCTTCACAGCTGTGAGTTCAGCTGTGCCTCATATGTTCAGACCACTGAAGAAAACTGTATTGCTCCCCAGAAAATATACTGTTTCATTGCTTTCTAAAAGCAGAATAACTTAAAAAAATATATATATACAAAACAGTGATATTGTTATTTGTAAAGGAGACTCTCGTAACTTTAGTCTTGCAAGGAAAATAAATGTGTATCTCCTGCTTCTGCAGAAGCAGCTCGGGCAGAAGGCTGCAAAGCAGGCTGTGCATACATGAGTGCCCTGCACCATGGCTGCTTAACAAATCCACCGCAAGGGCGCAGCTTGACAGAAGATTTCTGCATTTCTTGTCTTGCAGATCGCTTTAGATCATAGGGTTCAGACGAGATATTAATGCATACTGAAGTTAATGCATGGCTTTTTAGCCATCTCAGCAGCAGTAGAAGAATCAAAAATGCTTTTCTTTGTTGGCATTTTTCTCTTTGTCAGATGTACCCCTTTGGCTTCTGCCCTTTTCTATTTAGAACTGTAATTTTCTACTGATACCTTGAAAGAGTTTTGTACCATATAAAGAATAAGGTAAAAGAAGGCTGACTTGGGAAAAAACTGAACTTGCAACCGTCATAATGAGAAAATTAGTCACTGGAGTTTAACAAATGAAATCTGACTTATTCCTTGAACCCTGCTTTCTAGGACCATATCCCCAAAGACAGTTGTATGAAAACCATTTCTGACAGTCTCAAAACTGCCCCTTTCAATGAGAGTGTTCAAGCAGAGATGCAAAGCTTTGTATCAGACTAGTGCAGGACATCGGGCACCACTGCCCCGGTAAAGAGCAAGGCTGGTGTTCAACCACCAGCACAGGCAGCAGCAGTAGTTAGGCTTTGCAAGCAGAGGAGCTTTCTGCTGATGGGTACATTCCAAGGTGGAGTCACAGGGCAAGTAATTGCTGTTTTCTAAAGAAACAAATGGAGAGATCTACATTTCAAAAACAGGAGTTGCTTAACATGTTTTCATACTTTCTGAATTTTTTAGGAACACTGATAACATCTTCCAAAATGACTTTATGGTTATGATAAGCCTAAATGAAGTCTCATCAAAAAGATGAGTAACAAGGTTACAAAATGCTCTGCAAAGAATACTGACCGTGTCAGACATGGGAAATATTTATTTGCCTATCTGCATTACAGAATAATTATGAACTTTACTTCTTGATATATCATTCATGGACAGCCAAGTGAACGTGTAGTTCTCTGTGTCAATTAACAGAAGTGGGAATTGTACGTTTGAACAACTGCATTTAAAATGGAAACTCCTTTAAAATAAGAATGCAGAATAAAACATCCTAACACATAGGTATATCCACTCTTCATTCCAGGCAAACATTTCAGAGGTGAATTCAATGTATTAAACAGGACACTATATAGTGCTCTATTCAGACAGGTGAACTCTTGAAGGACAGGAGGAAGAACAACTGGTGATACCAAAAATACAGTGCCACGTTACCTGCATTTGAAAAATATACATCCATATGTAATTAATTTTCCTAAAATAATACACAAACTTTTACATATATAGTAGAGAGTTGCAAGTTAAAAAGTCCAGTGCTGACTTAGAATGAATTGCCTAGAAATGGTGATCTTTTAACTTAAGTCTAATACTAATAACCCACCCAGTAAGGAAAGACTAAGTAAAAGTTTTCCCTGTCTCAGTCAAACCTAGTTAGAAGATGTGCAATTTTACTCCTCTAATGGTGTCATGATGTGCATAACCACCTTAAAAAACCACACGAATGACTGGCAGGAGCAGCAGGTTGTTGCTTAGTGAGGTAATACCTCCATAGCATAGTCTCAAAACACTCCTAAAGAATTATTTTGTTTCTAGCTCATTGGTTCATGCCTAACTGATCTGCATTTGAATGACTTTTTTTTTTAAATATAAGCTGCTGTCTCATATTAGTAGATAAATTGAAGTGAACCTGCATCTGCCTTGTAACATACCAGCATGTTTTCCCAACTGTTTGGCTCTGAACTCTTTAAAACATGATAGCTCTTGCTGACCTGTGCTGCTGTTGATTTCCTCCATTTAATTACATGAAGTATTCTACCTTTATTGTGATAAGAATTAAACTCTGGAAAAAATCTTCAATCAATTTTAACTACAGTTATAAGTTTTTTCCTACAGTGACTGTTCCTCTGAAGCAATCATACCTTGGAACATCACCCCAAGGGCGAAAATTCCTGTATTTTGACAAAATTGCAGAATGATAAACAGTGACAGTCTCTTTTCAGGAACCTTATACAGATGACTACTCAGAAAGGAAAAAAAAATTACTTACCTGTACAGTAACTGCATTCTTCAAGGTGTATTACCTACCCAAATACCTCCATGGCCCTCCCTCCCTTATCTTCCTGCATCCCATCTGCATGATACTGCACAGCAGAGATGGAATTAGAATGGGAAAGAGGAGACCGCTCTGCCTTTATGCTCACTGGTGGCAGCACACAGAAAACGAAAAACCCATTCGACACTGTGGGAGTGCCAAGAGTTCAAGCACAATAAAAATTTTTGCTACCTATGCTGTGATCCAGTTGCTGATGTGCATGCAAAACTAATTCCATACATGCCTGTCTGAAAGCCTGAAAGGAAAAGGAGGTGCGACTGACGCACATTTCTGGGCTTTTCCTTTCACTTCAGGAAGGAAGTGCTGGGATGGCCAAGTGATGCATGTTAAAATGACGTATCAATTTAATCTATCCTGCATTCATGTGATGTGTAATCTGCCATGAAGTTTTATGGAAGTGCATGAAATAGGATACATGTGTTCACCAAGGCATTTAGGTTCAATTAAATCTGAGGTATCCTGGCAAACTTCATAACCATGTCTTGAACTATACTCACAAAGATCTTTATGGCCTAATTTCACTCTTGGAATTAAGGTGGATTTCTCTAGTCAGCTCTTGGGACAGATTAGTTAACAGTTTGAGAAGGCAATGAAATGATTCTTTTAACTGTTAAAAGTATTTCTAGGACTAGACAATCATCTAGGTAGGGAAAGATTTCTGTCACATAACCCTGTAAATAATGCAATAGCACATTTTACCTGTGCACTTTTCAGAGATCAGATGGGAAGAACACAATACTGGAAGTGCTTTGCACTAGGAATCAATTACTTCTTAAACAGTGAAATCATTACAACATTACAAGCTCTTATTCTTGTGAACTATTGCTTTTTCTTATCAGGCATTTCCTCAAGCAGCCATGACCTAGATAAAGAACTTAATGGTAATGACCTCAGTCCATTCTAGATGGAATAAAACTCTCCCTAGTGAACTGACCTTCCACTGGGTAAGTGGAACCTGGGAACTCAGGACTGTCCGCTGCCTCTAGTACTACTTAAACCTTCCTCATGGATATGGTCATTTAGTTCTCGAGACAACAAATTCTTCACCAATGTTTGGAGACAACCCATGTACAAATGTTAAGATTTTTTTCCCAGTTAAAAATACGAGGGCCTGATTAACTGTAACTCTAAAGTGCATGCTGGTTAATTAATATGAAAATTTGAAATCTTCTTCAAAGACTTTTCAAAATCTTCCATGAAGTTCCCTTGCTTCCTCTTTTTGGCCATAACCAGTAGCAAATATGAAGAGGAAAAATTGGTTCTCCTTATAGACAGTCCATTACTGAGGACTTCCAGTTTGCAATTTCAGGAATCTACCAAAAGATGCCAAAAGACTCACAAAATTATTGAAGGTGTGTTTCTGCAGTGTTGGTTGAACTACTGAACTCAGAAGACAAGATGCTATGCCAAATAGCTACTCTTCAGAAGAGGACAATTGGTGAAAATACATCAGTTAGTTAAATAATGCCTGCTTTTCTCTGAAAAGTATCTGTAAAAACCTGCATATTTTCCTAAGAAGGTCCTGAAGCTTTAAGGGAATATATAAGGTGGTGGTACCAAAAGGTGGTGTTACAGTTTCATTTGATTTCAGGAGCAAACAGTCGTAGGGCCTTAAAGCTCAGGTGAGCATGGTGGATCTCCTTCATTCGCTTCCACATGCTGAACAACTACTTCAAGTCTCTGAACAAGAAAAGCACACAAAATTGTCACTCATAAGTGGAGAAATACCACTTACACTGATGAGACAATACTTTGACTTTTGAGGTTTTCAAGAATATACATCAGGTAAATGCTGAAGGCCAGAACACCATGGTAACAAAACCCAGTGGTAGTTATGACAGAATTTAGCTCAAAAAGAGTGTTTTTTTTTGCAAAAGGGTCCTTTTGCAACTCATCCAAAGCTACAGATGTCCACAGAAAATCGTTTAATTCATTACCATTTCCTGAAGAAAATGGCAATATAAAAAACCCCAAACCTCCAAAAACATACTTGCTTGAAAAGTGGAATGAAAGAAGAGTTTATAAACTCCTGAAGAAGTAAATACCTTTAGGGTAGTGTATAGCTTGGTACTAAGATGTAGCATAAACCCCAAATAAACATAGATTCAACACTAAAGACTCTGAATATAAGTAACAGAGGCAAACTACCATGTAAAGCACTGCTACTATATATACATTGCTGGGCAGGAACAAGCAGTAGAGTTACAACAACCACGGATGCTAATGCTGGCTGCATACAGCTGTCTCGGTGCTCTAAATTGGTAAAATTAAAAAACTAGTGTATTGGGGGTTATCTGTGATGGGGGAATAAATCTCTGGCTGTTAGGCAGAAGCTGAGTATATCCAAGTACCAGGTTTATGTGACATTCCTGTTTCTCACAGAGCGGGATGAAGAGGGCTTTTTTGTAAGCACAGCAACAGCATATGTAATTATCAGGAGTTGCTGAATGAAAGGAACAGTCTGAGAGCTACAAGGCACAAACTGCCAAGCAGGAGCTCCTTGATCAACATTTCCTCATCTTTGGAGATCAGACCTGAGATACATGATGATTATGTCATTAGAACAACATATGTCAGCATCTGGAGGATTGTATCTGCCAAAGAAGACACATGGACTGGAACTGAAGCCTGACAAGTTACATAAACACAGAAAAATAACTACAGGAGACTAAAGGAGAAGGACTGCAGTAGAAGAATTTATTTCCAATAGGAGTTGAGAGGGAAGTGCAACCAAAGCTGGCCACAGCACCACATATGCTGTATTGAAAACATGAGGAACAATAGAAGGTGATGAGTACATTCTTCTGAGAATACTACAGTGGAAAAAGAGAATATGTGTACATCCAGAGTATGTGTGCACTTGTGGATCATCAGTTCCAGAGAGAACAAAAATATATTTACAGTAAAAAGAAAAAATGGATAAATGTTATTTCTAGGCATGATAGATTTAATATAACCAGCCCATTAAAATTAGCATGGTGAAAAAAACTGTACAGAAGCCAACAGATTATGAGAAATGGCCAGTGAAATTTTCTTTTTAAATAGAAAAGTAGAAAATAGAATGGTGTTTCAACTACACTGTCCCTTGAGTATTGTGTCAACTATACTGTCCCTTGAGAATACTCAAGAGTGATGCAGGACTATGAATGATGCTGCCAACAAAAATATGTGCTCTTCTGTACATGGGAAGGATGCACACTAAAAGATATGTACATGGGAAAAAAACCTCCCAAACCCATAAAATTTGGGAAAGAAATGTATCAGCTCTAGTGATAGAGTGCAATTGACAATAACCAGATAGATACAAATTACTATCAACAGATCTAATTTAAACGAAAGGAAAATGAAATGTAAAGGAAAAAAAACTTAGCGAAAACTTAATGAAAATAGAGGCTTAATTTTTCACATTGTCTTTTTCTTAGATACACATAAAAGCCTCAATAAAACTCGTGCATATTGCTATTATTGCTTGACAATTGCTAAATTGTATACAAAAATGTGTTTATAAGTCCAGCCATTCACACTTTTTTCTTTCAAGATATTTTACGTCTGACCACCCAGGTGCATTACTTTCCAAAAGTATTTCCAGAACATGCAGCACTTTTGTTCAACATCAGGAGCAAAGTGAAATACCCAGGGCCTGAGGTAACGATAAGAAAGGATCCTAATCAATACTATTTGAAGGAGAACAGGAAGAAGGAGAAGAAAAGGACAGTTCTAGACCATTACACAGGCCCAGAAAGGGAAAGGCAGAAGTGGTTATTCCTGTGGGAAGCTGGCAATGTCCTTTCCTGACAGCTGCCGTCTCTTTGACACATCTTTCCTGCTCTTGTAAGCTTGGTGCTCCCAACACAGCAATCCGTTATGAATCTGGGGCTTGTACAGGCACTTCTCATTAGCAACAGCCCAGATAGACCCAAGCACCCTGCCAATACTAACAACCAGGTTTACCATTTAGCAGCTGCACGGGGTGCCAGCAGTTTTAACACTTCGCTCCGGCTGTTGAAAATTACCACATTTGTAGTTTTTAAAACCTAGAGGGACAACGTTTCTATCAAACCACAGCAGGTCACTGCATGGACTACTGAAATGGGACCCAAAGCTGACAATGCAGCTGTGAAAATGATCTGAAGTGAGCAAAAGCAATAGATATCTCTAATTGTTATGGGCCTTTGTGGGTTTTTTTGTTTATCTGGTTTGTCTTCTTTTTTCTGGGGATGCGTGTGGTGTTTTTTGGAGAGGCTAATTGGAGAAATGCAACTGTACCAAGATTTTTTCTTCACTCATAAATCAATACTATGACTCAAGGCTCCTAAATTGATACAGGATTACAGAAAAAACCAGCAGCAGTTCTAACTAACTGCACTATTAACACAAAGCTCAAACCCATGTGTTATTCCCTTGATACAGCCTTATTTGCCTGAACTCTCTTTGTAAATGTCAGTCCTGTCATCATCATTGTACTAATATATCACAAGTCATAAGGCCTACCTTTCTTTGCTCATTTTCAATCCTTTAGCAAAAAAAAACCATCAGTGCAGCATGCATAGATAGCTTAAAAAACCACTTCTCTTGTTTTCCCTCTTTTTCATAGCTGAATATATGCCAAAAACTGCTACTGATAAAAACACCACTGAGGAAATGCTTACTGAGCAGTTGATCCCATCGAATCTCTTCCACTCTCTCAGTTTTGAAGGGAATTCCTGCAACCATCTCTGGTTTTTGATTTTAGCCTCTGATGCCTTTTTCTTGATGTTCATCATAGTAGAACAGCTTTTGTATTTGTGCTATGAACTGCTTCCTTTAAAGCAACCATCTGTAGAGATCCCATTGCTAACCACTAACCATTTTATTTAAGCTAAAAACATCCTATTCTTAATTTCACTCCATGCAGACATCCTCCTTTCTCCACATCTTCAAACTAGAGATCATTAAAACAATTTCCCATCAGAATTAAATTATCACTGTTTTTACACGCCATGCAGAAACACCCCAATGCACCCACAATCCCCCTGAAAGTCAGACACATCAAGTGAAGGTAATTTCAAGGAAAAGATCTGCCTTGGTACAACATGGACTCAGCTACTAACCAGAAACAGAAATATTAATTTAGGGAAATGCTTGGCTTAAAATATCAAAACTGTTCTCACTATCTTTACTAGCAAATGCACAATCAGCTGTACCACTTAAGGATACACCTGAAGACAGGAAATATGACTTGTATACAGTAACAGAAACTTATTCTAAGTTCAGCAAGGAAGGATCAAGGAGAATGGAATGACTTAGGTGTGCAGCAGCAGTGAATTCATCTGTCTGTATGGAAAACCTATTAGATACAATTGATGAGAATAGAATAATGTAAAAATTGTAAAAATGTAAAAATTGGACAGCTAAATAATAATGAGATTAAAAATACTGGAATAAGGTGTTTGAAAATAAAAGCTTCTCATTTGTGTATCTGAAGCATTACACTGACAGTAGCTTTAAACAGGCAACTTAGTATCATAACATTCATAAAAATCACCACTAAAATTAACTGACTTAAAACCCAAAAGAATGAGAAAATGGAAACACTTCACATTCTGAGAGATTCTCACTTCTTTGTATGAAAATTCCAATTGTTTCTATAAAAGCCTGAACTAGTTCAGAGGAATGAGAAAAACAGTTTTTGTTTTCCTTTAGCCCTAAATATTCCAAAATGATCCTCTATTATTTTCAGTATGCAAAGCTGGAAAAAGTACTCCCTTGGCTCTTGTCTTCACTCACTGCTTTTCCATGTTCAAGTATTTAATTTTATTTCATATCTGTTTGAACAGAAGCCTGTCCATATGTTTACTACTTTCTTCCTTGCCTTTCCCTTTCCCACGTTTGCCACACCCTTTTCTGTGGTGGATGGTTGGCATCACTGCACGTTACTGACAAGGGGAATGCACTGCTGATGCACACAGTGGCACAGCAGCATTTTCTGGTTTGCTGTTTCATACTTCTTGAATGGTTTTTAATAGCTCTTCTAACCAATAACATTTTTCATAAAACTATTTATTCTAATTCTGAGATTGCTCTCCTATGGTAACAGAGCTAAAAAGAACCCATCATTGTGCACATATATTTAAGATTGTTTCTCCTGACGTATAAATAAATAAATACTTATGCTGAATTTCACCTTCTCTTTTACCCATGGGTTCCAGTTATGAGATACTTGTGCAGCTATATAGGTTATCTTTCATTTAAACATCCTGAATAAATCAATAAATATAATTTGGAATTGTGCAAAAATTTAGTCTGATTTACAGAAAATATTACATCTGCCATTTTTTAGCTAGATGTATCACCTCAGCACAAAACAATAACTGTTTCATAGCATTGGGACATAAAGACGGATGCACTTAAAATGCAAAAAAAAATGTTTACAGTTTAAGAATACTCAATGGTTCTTCAAAAGGACGATGAGGGGGTGACTGGCAGGCAGAAACAAGTTGTGCTCTAGAAGGACATGGATGCCCGTTGTTGAGACACCGTGTTCCTTCAGCTTTAATTGCCTTGCTTTTCATGCCCTTTCCTTGCTTTGGAAAATCATCTGACCCCAATGATATCAAAATGCAGGAAGAATTCAAACGCAAGCAACAAAACCAACATAATGTTCTAAAGTGAATTTGTTGATGAATTTTAACTGACTACAGACATCTTCTAGAATGTCAATAACATCCTCCTTTAGTCCTCAGTAATAGACTAAATGATACCAGTATAGTTAAGTTTTCCCCATGCCTGCATTGAGGTCTGAGTGCACATCAAACCAAATGAAGGAGGTGAAAGGACTGGTGCTGACTTTTAGTATGTTACAACCTTCTGTCAGTTCTGAACACAATTTGCAGCCTAAGTCTCAATTCCAGTCTATATTTGCACATCACAGTAAGGGCAGTTGTTCTGATATATCCTAAGAATCTGTAAATTTTAGCCAAAGAGAAAAATTTAATAGGAAAGTGCTAATTAAAGACAGAATAGTCTGATTTCTATACAGAAAAAGAAAAAAGAGTAGTTTAAGGGTGACATCAATTTGGGCAGCTTAGTAAGCAAGATTAAAGAAAAATACTGATTTAGAATGAAATTAATTAGGTTTAGTACTATTTGAAATGAATTAGAGGAAATATTTTAAGGAAATGCTTGAGCATTTGTTCTCACAGCATAGAAAAAAAATCCATGTGTATTATTTTTTAAAAATAAGTTCTGAATTCTGTCTGAGGTCCCCATCATCACCCCATCTCCCTTTCTTTTTCTATTGTGCAAAAGAAGAATAAAACAGAATAGCAATTTTATTAAACAATGAGACTATGAAATGAGCCATGGCAATTGGGCATTTTTATTCTTGGAGAGAAATGAGTTAGAAACCACTTTCAACACAGCAAGCAAAAAAAAAAGCTTATGAGAGAGACAGGAAAAAAAATCAAGAAAAAGAAAAAAATGCAAATTTATTACCATTTCTCAGGCTCATGAAATAAGACACCAAAATGAAAAGAGAGCTGTTCTTCCCCTTCAATGTGCTCCTATTGTTTTGCTTAAATCTGGCCCTCAATGTTTTCTGCTCTCAGGGGAGACCTCCTCACAGGAACCACACCACGTTGTCAACAGATACATTAATCTCCCTGACAGTTTTTAGGAAAGCAGTTTGAACTCAGATACTAATCTTGGGGAAAAAAGCCTATGCAAAAAACATCCAGCGGTTTAGGTTGTTGGCACCCATTCAGCTGTCCAGTCCTCACTGTACTTAGTTTCTGGCATATCATAAAGGGTACCAACCCTTGCCTTTGCCAAACAGCCAAGAGCACAAATAGCAGGTTTCATCTTCCATGGACACATAATGTTTCTGCAGAAAAGACTGGGTGAAAGTGTGTCTGGGGAATAATAGTCCTGATGGATCACACAAAAATGTTAGGATGTAGGGAGTCTTCTTTCCTCTATTAAAAACTCTCAGGCCACATGATGGCTTTCTCTCACTACAAATCTCAATTTGCAGTTAAAGGAAATACTGGGATAATTGGGAGATTGCTAATGCTAGTTGTAAATAGTGACTTCCACGAATTTTTTCCAGCTGTCTGTTCAAAACTGTAGAGCATTTTTACTTTATATAAGAAGACAAAGTCAAATGGTTCATCTTTTTTAAAGATGTGAAAGCAATGAATTCATCTAACCTGCACATAATAAATGTATGGTAAATGAAACTAAACCATAAAGTGAAAACTGATAGAGCAGATGGCTAAGTGTCTATCCAGGGAAATGCTTCTCCAACAGTCAGGGCCCTTCAAGCTTCCTTCCTAAATGTTATGGTAACAAGTACTCTGAATGGAGCACTCTCTCCTGGTGAGACACAAGAAAAGGTAATTCCTTAACTATGGATTTAATGTCATAAACATCAATTATGTAGAATGACAGATTCTGTCTCTATAAGACCTGCCATATTAAATTAAGAACAAGGTCATGTATTTATTGTAATACTCTATTTTAGATTAAAAAGCTGCATCTTCTTTCTACAATTCGTATAGCCACAGAGAAATCTGTTTCTGAGACAAATCATTTTCCATGTTCAAAAGCGTATGTTTTTTGTTGGTGCTTCAGCATGCAACATTTCACACATGAGCAAAAATAAAGTTAGGTAGACCTTGCAAATATTCATCAGAAAAATGGCTTCAATAAAACTGGAGACACAACTGTCCCCACAGTTTGCTCATGGCTCACAGCCCACATTGTAAGAATGTTAACGCACCAAAACCTAACAGATCCAAGAAAACTAAGAAATGAGAGAGGTAAATTTACACTTTTTTAATAGTCACCCCTACTACCATATACTTTGTATGCAGTTGTTTGGAGAAAGAGGTATCAGATTTCTATAAGGAAAACTTGGAAACTGGTATTAGAAACAGACCCAGGTAAATAATCTTTAGTTTTAATGTGTATGAAAGCTCGTCTTGATGAGCTTCCTTTAAGTAAATGGAAAATTACTGTCTTGCCAAGTCCACCAGGCACACGTGTAAAAGCATAAGAGATAAAAAGCACTGATCTCTCCAGGAACGGGACGTCAGCTGAGCAGATGCTGCAGGGCTTCTTGTTTGTCAAGATGCTTCTCTTACCTTGCTGAGCTTACTTTCTGGCAATCTGTTATTAAATCTTCATACCCTTTCTTGAAATCCACATTGTACTTTATCATTTCAAAAGAGACAAGAGGAGAAACCCTTTTTGTAAGATAGAAACTCATTTTTATGTGCACTACTGTCTTGCTGGGATGGAAATCCAACGTGCAATTTTTACATGAAAATATAATGTCACAATAGTGCTATTTCATATCATGCACTGATTTCTAGCACTGTGCAGTATTCCTCCATTGTCCAACGAACTTTTCAGTCCTGTTTCTAAGTCACTGAACGATAAAAATGATTAAGGCATTAACACGGTGAAAATGTCTAAGCCCTTCTTCAGTTAGAGAGCATTACAAATGAAGAATATCTGAGTCTTGTCTATAATTACTGTATTATTTCACACATATATAATGAAGTATGAAGTGAGGTGTCTATTCAGCATTCACGCATTATCTATGCCATAAAAGTAGGTGCATCCAGAAATGCTTAATTATGATTTTTTAATTCCCAAAAAAGGGCTACGATTCAAATTAATTCCTCCTCACCTCCCCTCAAGAAACTTCCCCTCACCCTAAGTGACAAAAAGTGTAGCTAAAAGGTCATAATTTTTGGAACTTCTCCCAGACATCCAGGAAAGATAAGAAAAAGCTCTCTTGACAGAGGGTTATGACATGATCAGAACAAGAGCTAGCTTTTCTCAAAGCATCTGCCAGGGTTAAATATGTGCCTGTATCTACACTAACTGCAACACACTGTGCTGAAAATCACAACCCTCCAAATACATACAGAAATGAAAAGTTTGTGGAACACTGTATTTTCTGTAATGTATCGTAAAAGCTGATGGAAATGAAAATTCCTACTGGAATATTACATCACTAATGAATCATGATGCATACTGATGTCTCTACTGCATATGTATATCCTGTTTTGTAATGCACAGCCAGCTGTCACAGAATCTGAGAGAAAGAGCTGGCGGGTAAGTGATCCCAAAACCACCTATTGGCTACCACTGCCCAAATAAAATAGGAGGAAAAATTTGCATACAATTATTCTATTTAGATTTTTATGAGGTATGCTTGTTCTTTAGAGCCTGCGTTTGTTCATACTTGCTGCATTTTCACTAACAAAAGTCCTACATAACACTGAGAGACAGACAGTAAAACACTGATCCACATTACCTCAGAGCCACGTTTGGCTTAATTATTGAGAACATGTAACAATATTAAGCTTCATCCCATTTGGTAACTGACAAAAAGCACTCATCCTTTCAAAAAGCACTAAAACATTCCTTTACAAAGGAATTGCAAAGTGAATTGGTATCCTTTCAGTGATTGATGCCATGAGCTCTGTCCTGGATGACAGGATGAGGATGACCTAGAATTGAATGTAGCCTTAAGTGAAATTACAGCCACTTGCGTAAGTGCTAATGGCACCCGGTCAGGCCCACAGAATACTAACACCTCCAAGGCTGGGCAGCATGGAGAATTACCCAGGGACAGCGAGGCCAAAACCTCTCCATGATGTAATTAATGTCTAAAAAGGACTGGGAGAGGAAGAGAGAGAAAAAGAACATTTCAACCTGAGTAATTCCCAAAGGTGCATCTGAGCTCAGTGAGCAGATACGTGTTTGACATGTCAGACTGTTCTCTGGAAAAACTCCTGCAGATGCAAGATGGCACTAAAGAATAGATTTCTGCCAGGCTGAAACGGAGTAGCTGACAGCTTCCTGGGCTGCAATATGTTGAACTGTACACTCCACTCATCTGGCAGGCAAGGCTGGAATCTGATATGGCAGTGGTCTACATGGAAGAGAATTAGCCCAGAACTCTGCACTCGAAAGTCACTTATCCCAGGAAAACACCTAACACATTTAACTAGCATAACCAATCTGCTTCAAATTTGATGATGCCTAGAAAGTTATCGAGAAGATCTTGAGCTTTAAGCTTGGAAAGGTTTACTTTAACCGTTTCTTCCGAAGTTTAGTTCTCACTGTCCAAAAGCAAGTTCAGAGATTGGTTAGGAAAGCATAATCTTGCTTTACTAATAGCCAAAAGAGAACAAAACATAATTTTCATTATGGCATAGTATTACTGTCAAGAGATGAGATGAAAAAACTTCATCCACCCCACCTTCAAGATCCAATCATAGCACATCAAGAGGAAATTCTTCAGTAATTTAAGACCAGATGTACTGGGCTCCACTTGGGTTATCAGGTTTTTGAGTGTTGAGACTGGCTGTGTGCATACCAAACAGTTAACCAGAACAGACTATTTCAGCTGGAAGGGACCTGCAGCAACCACCCAGTCCAACTTCCTGGCCCATTCAGGGCTGGCTAAAGTTAAAGCACGTTGTTAAGGGCATTGCCCAAATGCCTCTTAAATGCTTGGCAGGCTTGGGACATTGTGGCTGATATTTAATGAATATAGAAGGTTCATTTGATGAGAAGGTACTTGCTGATCTATTTATTTCATTGAGCTTTGCCTGGATCACTGTAAAAATATTATTGAACATAAAGTTGCATATTTGTTTAGGTTAAAAGTAGAGTTCTTTCCACTGAAAGGACAGGTTTTTTTCCAATATGATAAAAGAAATACACTATCACAAGAAACAAACAGCATATACTTGCATCTACAATTCATGGATTAGGAATATACATTAAATTACCTAAATGTGGATGTGGAAAAAGAAAAAAAGAGCTAGTAAGTTTACTTGCTTTCTACAGTAGCTCATTAAAGCACTCAATTATATCTTACACATCATCTGGACATATAGTTTGTCAGCAGCAATTAGAGATTGATGGGTACCTGCTGCAACACAGATTCAACAGTACACAAATCCACACCACAGATGTTCTGAAAAGTCTGGAAAAACTCTGGAAGACGCTAGAGTGATAGAATCAGAAAATATGCATACTTCCTTTCAGAAGAATTATCTGAAAGTGTCCTACTTCCTTCAGCTTGAAATATCCATTCAAATATAATGAAGTTTCAGTAAACATTACCTTTCGAGGACTAAACAGCATATCAATTATTTTTCACAATAGCCAAGCTTTAGTTACTTCAAGCAAAAATTTTCTACTCCAGCCCAACAGTTTGTTTGGTTTTTTATCCTGCTTATAGACCAGACACTAGTTAACCTCTCAGATCTCTGGAGAGCTGTGGTTTAAGGGAGCCCAGGAGGAAAAGACAAATTTGGAAAGCCATTTATCCATCTCCCTAGAATTGAGACATTATGGTTTTCATTCTTCCCTCACTCCCCAAAATACCAAATTTCCATCATCAGAGCTCTGTGAATAAATGAACATTTTGTTACTGGACTCAGGAAGAAAGAAACCACAGGCCTGTTAGGGACAGAGAGGAGAGGAGGGCACTGTGTGCTTGGGAGCGTGTTTATTTGACTGGATTGCAGACGGTCAACCGAAGAACATGCACATCATATATTTTTAAGCATTTCATAATGTCTTATTATTAATCCCAGCCAAAACCACCAAGACCAAAATTATCTGAAATTGGTGCTTGTGTGTCCTGACCCCAAAGCCAACAATGGTTGCATAAAAAAAATGTTAAAAATCTAC
Source organism: Corvus moneduloides (assembly GCF_009650955.1). Taxonomy (NCBI): domain Eukaryota; kingdom Metazoa; phylum Chordata; class Aves; order Passeriformes; family Corvidae; genus Corvus; species Corvus moneduloides. The sequence continues at coordinate 6,149,703 of NC_045479.1, forward strand.
AGTCCTCTCAGGTTTAATTTTTTTAATCTATTACAAGGCAGTGCCCTTTAAGAGTCTAGAGAGAAGACAGGTCTCCATAACTAACAAATTGAAATGTGGTCCTGGGTAAATTTTACTTCCAGGAAACCAAAATGTTGCAGTCCTTGAGAGAGAGAGGCTACAAGCAGAGGGCTCTTCTAAAGGAAGGAGCTTTTATTGAACCTGTCACTTGTCATTAAACACTCCATATTTTACCTTAGCCTGATATTTTCATTAGAGCATACAGACCTTTTTCATCTGTGAATGAAAGCATTCCCTTCAGCCTTGTGCTGAATATGGGGAAAGGCTCTCTAAAATCGAGCCCACCCAAACAGGACAATTATGTTCACAAAAGTAGGAAAAGCACTAGGGAAACTCAAATAAAATTAATACCATGATAACTTGCACATTTCAGTGTTGACTATCACATCACACTTCAATCTTAAATTATTTCAAGCATTTAGTAATGTCTGTTTTCAATGTCGGAAAAACTTGCATGTAATTATATAGGAAACAACAGACATCAGTGCAGAATAAAACACAACATAAGCAAAGTGCAAAAAAGTATGTACTGCTCTATAGGGATCTCTAGTTGGAAAACCTGAATGGAAAAAGGTGAAGACATCCCTGCTATTCATATTTTTATATCTATGCTCTCGCAACTGCTTAAAACACTTTATAAGTAAAGAACTGGATAAGAAATTGCAAGGGCAGCTATACATCCTTAAAGAACTCTGATGTAAAGCAGCACCATTTTTTTCCACCTAATTTCTGAGCAAAAGCTGCCTCACTGATCCCATCAAATCTGTACCATCCTTGACATACCAAAAACTTAAATAGTTTAAACAGGACTTAAAAGTTTTCAGTAACTGAAATATCACTCTGTTCACTGCTATGCAGTACAAACATTTTACAGAATTTACTGTTTCTTAAAAAAAAAAAAAGAAAAGTGGTTTCAGTATGCAAATAGAAGCTGAGAGAAAACAAATTTCAGGCTTTTTTCAGTGTATTACGTATGTGAAGAAGATAGGAAAATGAAAAGGGAAAGAATAATTGGGGCAGGGGGGAAGGGGGAAGCCAGGAAAGGAAGCCATCCCTTTTAAAATCTGGAAGTGCTACATAAAAACAAAGATGATGGTCTGATGGAACGGTGTCATTCAATAAATCCACCATCCACGTAACTGCAAGGCAAATATCAAGTACCAGCTGTGTTTTCAAACTTGAAATACAGATTTACTCAAATGCAGATTAGAAATCTAACCAAATATTGTAGTAGTTTTAGGAATTTTTAAAGACATTTCATTAATAGCAGGAGGATTGTGTTATTTAAACTTAGCTGCCACATAATGAGAGCCTTGTGAATTGCCATAGCATTACAGCCACAAAACCCATTAGCAGACGTAGAAATCCCACATTCTCCCCTTTTATAAAGGGCTGCAGTTATGAAATCATTTTCGTACACTTGGAAGTTAACTATTTCAGTGCCCTGTACATACAGGACTGGAGTTGATGGGGAAAACCACAAAATGGTGCATCTGAGAGCATTCCACATGGACACATATTTCTGTGGTTCTTTCAGAGTTTTAGCTGAAAACATCCCCCCAGCATCCCACAGAATAAAGTAAAGGAGTATCTGTTTGAATAAAGGAGAGAATATATCTTTACTAGTGAACTCTTAGGATGTATTCTGTGTCTTCATGGTAGATGTATTAAGATACGTGGCTGGTAAAAAGAAACAGGATTGAACCTAGGATAACAAAGGAAAACACCAAAGAAAGGCTTGCTCTTTAAAGATTTACAAAATGAAAGACTACAGGGTTGGGTACTGTTACCATGTTTATTTTCACTCACCAAAAAGAAAGTTACTTTTGTAAATTAAAGAAAACACAGTCAAAATGTCTATTATCTCCACACTTAGCATCATGGTATCTTTGCTTTGCTTCACGCCAATAGCTTAATATTTTTATGACAGCAATTGAAAACTTACCGTTTGATAAACCTCCTGTAGCTAATCTCAACACACAGCACTCTGAGAAGTATTTTACTTGCTTTTATACCAGTGGCTTTCTTATGCCTGGGCAGATTTGAGGTGACCAGATAACTCCATGGGGCAGCAGCATGATCATTTCAGAAATAAAGCCAACTGACTAGTAAGCATACCAAGAACTCATGAGGTAGAGCAAACAAGGAATGACTACACATAGAAAGCATGGTCCTGCAGTTACCCAACAACAATTCCAGCTGACTCTAAGAATACTTACTTGGTTATCTTTCATTTACTGAAGAAAAGACACCAGTGTAAGGTAAAACCAGCTGGGAAAATACACAAAACAGCTAAAGAAAAAGTCTGTTAGAAGAGCAGAGAAGAAAGAAATGTCACACCAATCTCAATACAGAATTGATACAATTATTTCAACGATGCACTTCATAACCAAGTTGGCAGTTAAAAGTATTTTTTCCTCTTATGGAAATTGAGTAAGATATGAAGGCAGTTGAGAGAGACTGCTTTCTCTGAAGTGCTGTAGGATAGATGTGTCCTTTTAAACAATCAGTAACAAATTTCTTGGGTAACAGCTATGAAAACAGATCAGGAGGTAGAGCAGAGAGCCAGGCAGATAAGCCTGCCTGATTGTCCTAATTGCATTAATTCAATTCCCAGCTTACCTGAAGCTGTTGGGAGCTGTCATTAAGGTTATCCTCTCGTCTCCTGGCCTCCTCCAGCATCTGCGCACTCTTCTTTTTCTCCACTTGCTCTTTGTGCTTCAGATTTGCTACTTTCTTATTTTGATCTTTAACTTGCCTGCAAAAGAGAAGAGCGCTCAGAGCGCGGTCTGGAGCCACTTCCCGTCAGCCCCGGCGCTGGGCAGCTGGGCCAGGGAACAGTGGAGTGCCACCCCTTCCTTTGCAGAAGGTCACCAGCACCAAACTCATCCTCAAGCATTGCCCTCAAGTGTTAATTCAGCTAAAAGGATGCTTCATTTTGCTCATTACTGTTAACACAAACGAGGAAATTTCTGAAACAAAAGCATTCATTTTTATTTGGCATAAACTATAAATCAAAAGATGCACCTGTCCTCTTCTGACTGGAGAAGAAAACTCTTCTCTGTTCACACACACACATACACGTGCACACATAAAACCACACACATCTAATAACCTTTTGCTTTGGGTACCACTGTATCTAATGTGAGGAAAACAGGAGAAGCAAAACTATGACTTGAACCTAGAGGATTACCTACAAGAATTAGGCAATCTGTTTTCAGAAGTAAAACACTTTCTTTTCAACCTCAAGATCTACCTGTTTTCTTGATATTTTGAGGGATTTCCTATCCTTTCTTTTTACAGAAGCAAGACACAACAAGTAAGAACAAACTGTTTCAGAAAGCATGCATAATTTCCTTTTCACTTGCATCTATGGACTATTTTTGATGATCCTGGCAGCTACCACTGCCTGCAGAGAAGGGTTTGGCCTTTCAGGGCATTAAGACACATGGAGTATTGAATCTAATTACAGACTCTTTAATCTCAGCCTCCTGACCACAGAGAGCTTGAGTCTAAACTTTTAGTCCAATCAAAACAAAACAGGCTAGCTTTGCTTCCTCAGCCCTTTTCTCCATAATTATATCTGGAATTTGGATTTTGGAATAAAAGACAGATTCTTTGGTTGCAAGATTTCCCCAAAACATCATGCAAGTAGTAGAGACGGCTCTTTAATTTACTGTTTAGAAAACAGAATGATATACCAGCTTCAGATCTGGTATGTTATCCACACAGACAGGGAAGAATGTCTCTTCTGTATTTCAGAAACACTTTTACAACAGATCACAAACAACCCTTCTTTAATATTTTCTTCAGAACTCATAACAAAAGCATGATCAAGAACATATCTCTTTGTGATATATTTATGTTCAAATTATGTGGTATATGACCAGTCAGTGTTTTGAGTTCCTCCAAAAATACGCAGGCTCAGCTCTGAGCTCTGCCTTTTCCAATGTAAGCCAACCGAGGCTGGGAAAATTGCGAAGACAGCGAATTTTCCTTGGTGCTAAAACAAACTATTAGGGTGAAAAAGTGCTGATGGCCTCTGGAGACCAATAAAGAAGGAAAGTCCTTTTCTGATGATGTTAAAAAATTATTGGCATACTTAACTACCCTGTCCAAAAGTTACAGCTGATTTGAGTCAGGATGCTTTTCAAACACAACCAGTATAATTGTTGAGTTATTCTAACCCAGTGCTGCACACTGGCAGTGGGCGCACTGCCCAGTTTGAAAGCAGACTTGCTCAGTAATTAAACAACTTATTGGAAATATTATGTTGGCACCAACTCAGCTTGTACGATACATGGTTCTATCTGTCCAATAAAATAAACACAGAAAGTACAGCTAAGTCAAGGCAGAAAATGAAAATATGTCAGCCCAACACATTCAATTCCATATGAGAATTTTTACTCAACTTTTAAATCAAAATTAGAGGAAATAAGTATTTTTTTATAAACTTGCAAAGCTAGATTCACATATTGGGAAACTGATCTTTATTGCTATAACGTACTAGTTGGATAAGGACAACAATGTTAATAAAGCCACAACCCTCATCAAAATATGTCAGAAATAGGTAATCTCCTGCATGGTCCAAAATGTTTTCAAACAAAATACGCAGTTCCAATAAAAGGAGTAATTATAAGGATATGGGCTATTGACAACCCCCTTCTCATGTCTGAACCAAAATAAATTACATTCTAATATATTAGGTAGATGTTTTGAGACAAAGAGAAGCTTTACTGAAGTTAAAAGATGGAAGTCTGGAAATTACCTAGTGCTTGTAATACTGAGATCAATCTGCAAGACACAACTATCCCTCCATATCCTTGATGTCAAAAAGGAACAAAAGTTGGGCCATAAACCTTTGAAATGATATAGTTATCTTTGGCATTAACTACAATTTCCCCAACTGTTTAATTCTGTAAAACTGAGGTCACACGAAACTCCAAATCTATAAAACCAAAAAGACTTGGAGTCACTTGATACATAAAAACACATCTCATCTCAATGTCTGTGGTACCAAATGAAAATTCTCACTTTTACACAACCACATGCAGATAATCATGTAAAAGGTTCAGCATATACAACTCCATAGACCTTTAATATTTGCACCATGAAAGTTCTGTGAAACTCTGAAGACGTCATACTGTGGTTCAGTAAAGAATGCTCTTCCTTCTCTGCCAGATAACTTTCAGTTTTCAAAGCCAGTCAGAGAATCATCTTTTATAGATGCAAATAATCTTTAAAAATATTTAAATACATACTCATATTTTTAATATCAAGAGACCTCAAAAGCTTGCTTAATATTCACTGCTCAGTAGTAAGACATTCACTGCTCAGTAAGACATTCACTCACAGTTCTGTTGCTATTTTAAACACTGCAATACTACTGATGATTGTCACAGAACAACTTCATCTTCACACCACCACTGCACAATGTGTGCAGAATTGGCCCACATACTCAACTGGAACAATAAAATAAAATACAGTAAGTATGTGTCTTAAGTGAGCATGCTGCAACTGAAACATTTTATGAGGAGACAGTCAAGAGGAAAAGTTTTCATAATATATCTGCACGAGGAAGCTAATTAGGAAGGAAGAAACAGAAAGAAAGAAACAAAGCTCTGCAACTCTCTCCCTCCCTCCTCAGCTTCATTTTGTAAGCTTAATGTTCTTAAAACTGTCTTGAATGCAACTGCACATATATAGAGCATATATCCCTATCAAAGGGGCACTAAAGTTTTAAAGAAATCCTTAATCTCTAAGAGAATTTTTACTGAAACTGAAAAAACCTCCACAAGATTAAAGATAGTAAAAAAAAAAAGAATTATGGACAATGATGGCAAAAGCTTAGAGGTTTATGAATGTTTTCTAGAAAGCACTACTGTTTGCACATATAGCAACTGACCAAATACCAATTTGCAACGTGCATGTGGGATTCTCACCATAAATAAAGAGCTAATGAACTTCTGAGAGATACAGTGCATTAAACATTACCATAAGCACACATTCCTACACAAACATCTTTGCAAGACGGAACTACAAAGAGAGAAAGAATTCTGGTGATACTAAAAAAAGCTGGAGAGCCGGTTCACGTTCAGTGAGATAAAGCTTTAAATAAGAGACCAACTGGAACCAGCAGAAACAACAAAACTAACAAAAGAAAAAGTACCTCATCCCAGAAGATGTTTATTCTCACCGTCACCTCAAATCAAATAATAAAAAATGTTATAGTCATATATAAAAGAAGAAAAATCTAATGAGAATGTTTATGTTGAATTACAGTGAAAAATCCCACTTATTTTGGAAATAACAATTTCTTTTGCACTTTTAATAGCAATTTTAAGATAACCATCTTTTTTTGAGGCCCAGCTCCTAAAATATTTTGCCCTCAAAAGTGAAAATTCTCTTCCATTATTTCGAATTTTTCTCCATTTCACGGTATGTCACATCAAGTACTGTTACAGTGGAATATATTAGATAAAAGGAAGTAGAATCAAATTCAGGCTTCGAATTTAAAAATATAAACCCCAAAGTCTTTCAACTAAAGACAGGCCAAGATTTTCAGAATTAATCATTTCACATCCTTTGATTTTGGGTGCCCAATTTAAGCCATGTGCCTGATGAAAAAATCCCCTAAGATTTCCTAATCAGGAGACTGAAACCTGAAATATCTATGGCTTTACTCTTTCTTTAAGGAAACAAAGCTGCATCACTTTAAAAAAGCCACACCTTTCCACTTCTCTGTGAAATTGTTGAATTTCCAGTGCTGAAATATAGCCCAACATCATGGGGAGACTAAAGTCAAACAATCACAATAAGCAATAAAAAATTCCAAACTAGAAGATTTCACATTTTAGAATTATTTCAAAACAGGAAGACAAATAGAAACAATAGAAGACCAGTGGACCATCAGGCATTCCTGAAAAGTGGCAAGGCACTTTGCTACCCATCAGTCTTTGGGAAGATTTTTCCTCCCTCAGGAGACCAACTGTGACATAGGCCCTTTTATTTATTAAGGCTTTTATGAATTTTTTTTTTTTGTACTAATGTCAATACTTTTTTCATTTTGACACTAATCTCATTATCTGTTACTGTAATGCACATCAGCATACATACAGCTGCTAATTCTCTCCTCATATGGATTTTCATGCTACACACTAATGTAATGCAAGCTATTATCTGCATCTCGTTATCTTTTCTGACATAACTTCAGATGTTATTCTTGTAAAATAGAAGCTGCTAAAATGTTAACTGAAAATATGAATAAGTTAATGTGAATTTTGATGCTATATTTTAATGTACTTTTCCTTCACATCTACGTGGCTAACACACAACAGTGTTTTTAGAATAATCCGGGTTAAGTAAACATTTAGAATGCTTTTGAACCACCACAAAAGCTTCCCTGCAATATAAAGTACACACACATGCTGTATTTCACACAATGAATCACACACTAGGAACAAACATGCAGATCTTGTACACTGCTATAGAAACAGCCTGCTTTACTCATCTGACTTAGGCACTCAGAAATATTTCCTGTGTGTCTGTCAGCCATGTCAGAAGGATTGCTGAGCTCGAGCCTTCATTGCTGTAGCATTACCACCACCCACAGGACACTCCACTGTTGCTGCAGCTACTAATCCTGATGGACAGATGAACTTCTGATGTGTTAAAGAACACTTTGCTTCTCAACATGAGTTAAACTGATAAAATAGTCAACATGACTGAAAAAACCTGCATGGAAAACTGGACGCAACGAACTAATATGTTGCTTAGTTTGGAATTGCCAATGTACCTTGTGTTATGAAATACTAGATTCTACAATGTATAGTATAGAATTATAGAATATTTCAAGTTGGCAGGGACCCATTAGGATCATCGAGTCCAACTCCCTGCTTGTTGCAGGACTACCTAAAACTAAACCATATGACTGAGAGCATTGTCCAGACACGCCTTCAACTCTGTCAGGCTTGGAGCTGTGACCACTTCTCTGTTCCAGTGCCCTCATGGGGAGGAGCCTGTTCCTAATGTCTGAAATTGCTCTGATGCAACTTCATTCCTTTTCCTCACGTCCTATCACTGGTCCCCAGAGATAGATCAGCACCTACCCTCCACTGCCCTCCTTGAGGATGCTGCTATCATTGCCTAAGATATCCAAGCGTTTTGTAGTCCTGAGAGACACAGAGAAGTGTCCAACTTAGGACATTTACCCCAAAATTTCCTTCGTCACTTCTTTATTTTTAAGGTCTGCACCCACAAAATATTTTAGCTGGCCATATCCTTAACCATAACATCTGAATTTAAAAGATCATGAATACAGTAACATAGCTGTGTTGTCTGGGGTTTTTTGTTTTGTTTGGGGTTTTTTTGTAGTTTTGGTACACAAAGAAAATTATTTACATCTGTGGCACATAGCAGAAGGAAAGCGAGGAAAACGTCTTCCCAAAAATGCTACTTTGTTTTGAAAATAAGAAAAAAGCCTGTTCTGAAAGGTTTTGATTTGGCTTTTAGTTGCTCAAAACTCACTTCACCTTAGTTAGGGTTAGTCACCACATCATGGAGAATAATGGCAGTGTTTGGAAAGCTCAACTGCTTAACCTAAAGAAAAAGAAAGTGATGATAGGAAGATAAATAAGCAATGAAGGAAACAGGACTGACCACATCACACAGCCCCATCACCACAGCCGGGTGTGTGATTGACAGTCAAAGGAAAGTTGCCAAAGGTTGAACAGAGTTCTTCATCTAATGCATTCAAAAATTAGGATCAGGGGAATTACACACTGCTGAAGATCTACACAGAATTTAGTATGACTGGGTCAGGGTTTTTTTTAAGAACTGGAAGTGTTATCTGGGCCTTTTCCTTTGCTTTGTTTGGCTGTATGTAGCAGTTCCAGCTTCTCAACTGGTTCGTCACTGCCCTTCAACATGATAACAAGATCAAAAATGGTGCATTAAATTCCTAACTAAAAGAAACAATAATTGCACTATGCTTCACAAACTTGGTTTAATATTACCACCTCTGTTGCACATTGCATCCAAGCTAAAAGACAAATCACCACACTTAAACCGTTCTTGTTCAACTGCACAGCACTCAACTACCTCTTGTGCCTGTGAATGCCTCCCAAAACCTCTCATCATTTTGTTACACTGTTCCTTGCTGTTCTGCACCACTTATATGACAAGGTAAGGAATGCCAATGAAAATATTAACAGATCCTGAAAATTTAACTGGGCTGCTGCGAGTCAAATCGTCCCATGGTGGCTTTAAGAAATGGGGGGTGGACTTCATTTCCTGAGGCTAGGAAACTTTGATTTCTAAAAACAAAGCGTGTGTTCAGGTCAGCACTGGAGGAGGCAAAGGATGAAGGCTGTGGGAAACTAGCTTGCCCCAAATTTTAGGAACAGGAGCCCAAGAGTGTCTGAATCAAGAGGTGTTAAAGTCAAGACTTCAAGCTGATCTCTATTTCACACGGATCACTGTCTTTCTTCAGTGGTAACAATTATTTGCATGATATCAATGCACATTTCCTGATGCAATCAGCCCATCAGCTAACACACCTCTCCCTGTAGCTAAAACAACACTAAGGTGTTCTTCCAGAAACAGCTGATGGGAAGATAAGAGATAGGGGAGCACACACCATATGAATCTAGAAACTCAATGTAATAAAAAAATGCTATCCAAACAAACCCTCCTATAATTTAGAAACACCTCAGAAAAGAAACACATCACCTGACTCATTAGCAACAGATTAAATTTACTGGTGACACAAGTTATTAATGCTACATAGAATGTTTCATGAGGGAATAAAAAAACCAACACCAGAAATAACCAGGGTGCTCTCCAGTCACGAGACAGTAGCCCAGCTACATACAGTGGCGAAGTCAAATGCTGCTGTCTTGGTATTCTCAAAAAAAAAAGTAAGTAAAGAAAAATTTCCTCAACCAACTGGCTAAAATTGAGGGATTATAAGCAGAGGTTAAACAAAGTGTCTTTGTTTTAGTGCAACAAGACCATATCAAATTAAGCAAACTACAGGTTTGCTTTCAGACAGGGCCAAGTACAAGAAGACACTCTAAACACTTCTGGTAAACATCTATAGCACCTCATGTTTTCATTAATCTCTTATTACAGTTTTGTAGATAAAATCCTTTTCATCTATTCGTCTAGCTAATGTGCAGCTAAATAAAAGACTAATAAAATTAATGTGCAGCTTCCCAACTACTTAAATTCTCAGCACCTATTCCTAGGAAGCAAGTTCTGTGATGAAAATAATGAATACATTACCATAATTTCATAACTGGTGTAAAATTTTAAATCAGACTTCAGAGATTAAATATCAAATTAATTATATGTCAGGTTTGAGAACTGTTTTTGAAAGCTGACAGCAATTGAACTAGAAAAGAAACCTTTAACCTTAAAGCCTTTCAACTTTTAGTTTTTATTGTCACTAGGAACATTAAAAATACAAACTTCAGGTGAACTCTGAAATAAGCCTGTAACATAGTGGTATGGGTGTTCCTTTGTTAAGAAAAATAGTAATACTTTAAGGCCCTTAATTAAAGGATTCAGTAGTTCAACAAATAAGTTTGTTCTGTTGTATTTTTTTTCCTGCTTTTGTTAATTGAGCAAACAGATGCAAAGCCAAAAATGACATTTATAAAATGGCTGATTAGGCTTTGGTGTGGATTCCTTCCCCCTGCAACATGCTGGGTTAGTTGAATTTGGCCCTAACAGTGTGGGAAGAAGTCCCAAAGGTGCTGTTCTCTTTACCTTTAACTCCAGCTCACAAACCAACTGCCCTGTGAACAGATCACACACAGCCAGCCACTCTCTGCTCAAGAGACCTGCACCATTTGGCTGAAAAAAGCGTTTTCTAAACAGCAATAAAATCTTCCTTATGAATGGCATTTTACTGCGGTTTCAGAGGGTATTTTTGTGATATAAGAAAACACGTCTTTTTTAACTGCAGTCCCACTAGCCAGAAGAGAAAACAATCACAACAGAGCAGTTGTTTTCGTTCAGACGGGCAAGCAATCTTTTAATTCCTTCTAGAACAATACGTGATACAAACAATAATTAAAACAAAAATCAAATGTAAAAATTAGCCATTGAAACCAAACAAAAAATTAAATATAATGTAAGGAGAAGAAAATTTTAAAAGCAAAGCATTTAAGAGCCATGCTAGAGTAGCTTGAAACATCTATCCATATGTAAACAAGCTATGGAAAGTCCTTTCTAAAAATTTGAAGGAATTTGGGATAACAGTTGAACATTATTATTCTGTCACCTTGATAACCATATGTTAAAGAATCAAGATATGTCTCACACATTTAAGCTGACAATTACTGAAAATCCAGTCTTCAGCAAGAAGTATTAAACCAAGCAGTTGCCAAGGACAAAGACCAAAGCACAATGGATGTACTAACTCAGTGGAAGAGGATTTCTGATAAGAAGATATACATGCACAAGAACATTCAGAGTCTTGCTCTTAGGGAAAGATGTAAGGAAGTGATGCTATCAGGACCATTCTGAAATAATGTAAACCTGTCCATTTGAGGGCCAAAAACGGGATGACTTTACGTCACTGAGATGCCCAAATAAAAATCTGATATAATTTATCTTATCTGCTTAAAACCAAAATTGTTTTCAAGACGAATTTTTCTAAAAGATTCTCTACACAGATGTGAACTGAAAAGTGTTTACTCTGTTAGCTGCAAGGAAGTTGCAGGAAATCTGATCCAAAGCTGGCCATTCCCAGAGACTATATTGGGAAAAGTACCCAAAAGGATGGGGTTGATTGCAAAGCCCTGTTATCACACTCATCAAACTGTGATGTGTGCTACAGCATCTCCATTGCCATGAGAATGAATCTGAGATGGGAGGGACACGGCTCTATTTTGGAATCCACTGGTGAGACCAATTTCTGGTAGTGAATGCAGACCACAAAGACTCTCAGAACGGCATGTCTGGCATATTTCTTTCGGGTGCTTAGCAAACATTTATTAAGAGATATCTCCTCTTCTGAAATACATTCTGAATCACTGCCTGTGACAGCCCACATCGGGTTTGTACGAAGAGTGCCTACTGAGATGATTAGTTACAGACTTTTGACTGCCTGGCAAATGGGGGACAGCAGCATTATTTGTAATAAATATCCCACACACAGGGCTGCACAGCCTGTCTGAACAGTGCAGATGGTTTAGTCCCTCCTCCTCTGATACAGCTGTAACACTGTATTTTCAGTCTGGCACACAGGAGAACACAGCCAGGAATATTCTGCCAGTTAAGTGAACACCACTGGGGTTCTGGAGAACTCAGTGAGTGTTGAAAAGCAACGTTTATGAGTCTCTCTTCACTGGAGGTTTCTCTAACAGCCCTGGTAAGCCATGGACAAGGTTACTGCCGTATGCATTTGAGGAGGGATTTCTACCATTCCACAGCATGTGGATCTGATACAGAACAAGTATGTCCATGAGTATTATGAATACATACTTTAATTTTTAAGATGTTATGAAGGAACACATCGGAAAAAAAACCTCCAGTGACAAGATGCCCCATGTGTCAGATATCTGAAATATACTCTCACTGATAGCCTCAGAGATCATAAGCTTGGCTAATTAAATTAGCTCTAGTTTGGAATGTGTACTCAGAAAGATAAATTCTTTATCTAGGCAGTTACACTACTCCATTGAACTACTTTTTATTTGGTGACCTTGAGGCAAATGAGGCAAAATTAAGATTTTGATTGAGCTGATCTCCCTATCAGGGCCACTGCCTTGATGCAGGATGTCACTGAGACATTTTCTGCCTCCCTTCAGTGAACTGATTTTCCAAGTAATTGAGGAACACTCCCTAATCAGGAAATATCAGCAAACAACAGCCTTTGCTGTCAAGGAGAATATTACTAACACAAATAGAATATATTTTCTATAAATAATCTATCTTTTTATATGAAGGCATACATTGGAGGTTGAAAGACATAAACAGTGTTGAAAATCTAAGTCATATTAATGAGGCTATGGTCAAAGCAAGATACAGAAAGACAACAGGAGCTTTCCAGTCCGGTCCTACTTAGAAATAAAATTTCTCTACCTCTAATTCAAGAAACAACTATTCCAAGATGCAGAAGAAAACACACAACATAATCCTTCCTCTGTGGAATTTTCAAGAAATCAAATGAAATCCCTCTGAAGGTGGTGTTGGGTTTCTTCTTATTGATTGCTTTCTGCTTGTACACACTGGTGTAAAGAAATTAACAGTGTAAAGACCCTTTAAACTAATTTAAAAATTTTAAAGCCATGCAGCTTTAAATCAAACTCACCATGGCTCAAAATTAGAATTTCCTCACAGATATTGGCTAACTAGTAAGAGGTATTTATATCTATTTAAAAAAATGATAAAGAGAGAAAAACGGACATGGGGAAGATTATACCCATCATGAAAAAGAACTAGGAATTCATACCTGCTCCTGAAATTGGGAATAGTATGTGTTTACCCCTTCTATTTAACTTTAGAATAATCTTCCAAATGTTTGGCTTTTGTTCACAGTATAGGGTTTTTGCCCAAGTTACAATAATGTCTGAAGTCTGAAGCCCTTAAAAATAGAGAGCAGACTCCTTCAGCTGTATTTCAGCTGTCATTTGTTCATGTGATCCAAGCATATTAAGAAAGAACATGGAAATAAGCAGTCAAAGGAAACAAACTGTCAGAAACCGTGAGCCATGCCCCCACTCTCTGAGCACACATCTGCATATTCCATATTTAAATGGGAAACCTGTGCTGAAAGCAGGAGATACAAGAAAGGGAAGTAGGCATGCCATGAACTAAGGAGAGAAAACATACAGCTATTTGCATTTCTCTAATAACCTTTGTATAATGCCACTGCATGGTGCCTACAAAAGCTCTCCCTGTTGCTTATGCTGTGGGGAACAGTCCCCTTAATTGGGACATATGATCATGAAATATTTCCTTTAAGAAGAAATGGCATTAAATGTTGCAGTTCTATATAAGTGTTCTACTCCAAATACAACAGGAAAATCCATTATTTCCACATTCGAAGTCAGTGGCCACTTTTGCAGTATAAAGTGTCATTTTGCAGTATCCTAATAAAGTTTTTACTATCAACTTCATTTAATGCTTTCTCCCATTTTTCTGCCATACAGGGCAGCCTTAAAGTAAATGATAAAAAGAAAAAAAATGAGCAAGAGGAGCAAGTGCTAAAAGAAAAGACAATTCACAAAGATTTGAGGCATCAATCCTTTAAAATATGCTGACATCCTCAATAGTGAAAATGTGTTTGCTCTTATGTATTTTACATATATTGCTAGGAGTTAGTAATTTAAAAACCCATTTCTAAGCTGTTTATTACTAAGTGAAATTGCTAACATATTCTGCTGATTGATTTACAGAAGTGAAAAATTACACCCTGAAAAGTGAATGTGTATATCTATCTAGTAGTTGATTTTAAGTTAAGAACATTAATAAATTTGGTACAATTACCTGAGAATTCAGGGGCATCCTGCAAAATCAAGAAACCTACCATCAGGAAACTCAGAATACACTTGTTTTAAAACACTGCAGACTAATGGAACTAAAGTGAAAATAAATTCAGACTATTACAGAGTAAGGCAAGCTTAGGAAAAGATCCAAGGATGAACACATTATTGGTGCTCCTGAAAGAATGCATGTTCAAAGGTACAGCACACCCACTGAAGTAAGGTAAGAGTCCTTATCCTTACAGATACTGGTAGGGTAAGGTTGCATTAGGTCACCTCTCTTTTAGTTCCAAGCATGTGGGACTTCTTTAAACATGGCATGAGCAACTCAGGACCCTAAAAAACTTAGGGCTGAGCAATACAGGAGAGGAGGAACTAGTAGGAAAGGAGCCTCACTTTTCTGTTGGGTTGGCACCTTTTGCTTTCGTTGTCAAGGCTGGCCCTGAGCAGTCCATCTTGGCAACTGCTACTTGCTGGCAGCTGTAATTTCTAGGATGAAACTAAGCTCTTGTGCATTCACAGGGAGCATTTTGCAACTTGAGTTTGCAATTCTTGCTCACTTTTGGTTCTGTATAAAAAGAATTACATTACTTGTAATGGTAAGGTTCATTCCAAAATGCTTTAAGGAAGGATGCTGGAACTGAGTAATTCCAACCCCACCACCACCCCAAAACTACCAACATGCTCGATCCCAATTTCTATCAAATCTGTTCAGTCTTGTAAATAGATACATAGGAATGTTCCCTGTAAAAGCACTTCACATTGAACTGAGTATGCTGGTCACTAAAGGGATAGCAGGCACTTTACCCCATGGAGATCGGAGTTAATTACTCAGCCATGAACAGAAAGTGACAAGTGGAAACATTCTGTTCTCTAAGGAAGTAAAAATACCCCATTTCTTTTAATTAAGAAGAATAGCCTATCTGCTGGATGAGCAGAAATTAAGTAAATTACTGAGAGCTTGATTAAATCTGTCTGAATTGCCTGGGGTACTTCAAGAAGACTATCTAGAAAAGCAGACATATTCCAGTGTGAAAGGGCCCTCTATTGTTCACAGATGAAGAACATGTTATGCAGAAGAAGGGAATACTTGAAAACACCACCCTGAAAGAACAATGAAATGGAAGAGAGCCATAGAAGAGAAAGGGGGGAAAAAAGAGCTTCCTAATTTAATTATAGCCTAAAAATGTTAAGCATGTTTTTATATCTTGCAATATCTCTAATAATCTACTTGGGATTTCATGGATAAGAAATTTTGTTTTCATTTTACAGTAAAGTGATTAAGAATGATTTCAAATTAATTGACCGATAGCTGTTCACTGAATCTATAAACTGTATGACTGTAATAAATATCTATGCTTATCTAAGGTATTTTTCATCCAAAAGATGAGGAATTATTTGCAGAGATGATGCATAGGCCGGTTAGGGAAGCTGGTTTCACAGGAATGAGGACAGCAAATATTAGCTAAGTGGCCAGTGAAGTAATGCTCTCAACTGATCAGTAAAGTAGTGAAAGGCACATCTGAATCACGATCGAATGCCCTCATCTGAGGCACACCTTGTGTGCAGGTCAGAAATGGAACTTGAACTTCACAAGTAACACAAGAACAAAAGGTTCCAGTTCAGGCATTGGCGCAGACTCAACACATGAAGAGTAACTTCCCGGCCAGCTGAAAATCTCACAGCAGAAAAATGCTGTCTCAACAAGTGAGCTGAGAAGAAAATGCAGGGTCAACCATGCTCTATTTTATTTGCCCAGAGCCTGAGCAAGATAAAGGATGTGACAAAAAGGGATGTGAAAACTGCAAATGGAAAATGGTTCTTTCAGCCCCAATGATGAGACATAAGAGCAAACCTGGTAACTACGGAGGCGAAACAGTGAATCCCCTCCCTGTCAGATTAAAGGTCACTGTCCCAGTCTAAGCTCTCACCAGCAAGAAAAGCTTACCGAGAACATACAAAGAATTTGTGAAACAGCATTTCCAATTTTATCTTCTCTGATTCTATTAACAGCAATAAAGTTTGAGAGTATCTGTGTTTAGGGATGGGGAAGAAGGCGAGAGCAGTATTAGAAATCATGAAAGAAAAATGTCCGAGTAAACTACTAGACAAAGCTACTAATACCACTCTGACCTATATCACAGTGATACTGTATTCCAGAAAGCAGAAATTCTTTTCAAAATTGTTTAAAAACTGAGAACACCTATAGAAATTTGCAAGAAGTACAAGTGCAATGGACCCCGCTTCCCCCCTTCCCCCCGCAATTTTTCTTCTTTCTTTTCTTACAGCTGTACAGTGCTATGAAATAACAAGACCATTTTTGTTCACCCTGTTTTATCAGGTCACTATTACATAAAAATTCTTACCAAAACCACACAAAAATTGTAGATCTTGTCCAAGAATACATACTAACTTACCATAGAAAGTCGGAATAATGGAGTAATTCTGTTTGGAGGGATGTCTGAGGATCACCCGGTTCAATGCCTTGCTCAAAACAAGGCCAAGTTAGAGCAGGTTGCTCCTAGCTTTGTTCAGATGAGTCTTGATTACCTTCAGTGTTGAGGGCTCCTCAGCCTCTCTGGGCAAGGTATCAGTACCCAACTGATCACTGTTTTTCTGTCAATTATCTCAATGGGAGTTATATTGAACAAGCAGCAATTTCTGTCTGTTGCCTCTCAACCTTTTACCGAACATGTGTGAGAAGAGTCTGACTCTGTCTTCTCTAGAAATTTTGGAGGTGTATTTTGTGTCATCATCCGCACCACTAAAAAGACATTGAACACTGCTGATTCTCCTCTGAGCCAGTCATCTCATCACTGAAGGCAATCAGGTTGGTCAGGCATGATTTGTCCCTGTAAATCCAATACTGGCTGTTCCCTATCACCTTCTTTTCCTTCAGGTTCTTGGAGGTGACTTTGAGGAAAAGTTACCTCAAAAAGCTTCCCAACACATGAAGTTACACTGACTGGCCTGTAAGTCCCCAGATCCTCCTTCTCATCCCTCCTGAAGATGGGCGTGATGTTTGGCAGTCAAAGGGAACCTTCCCTGACAGGCAAAGCTTTTGAAGATGATAGAAAGAGTCCTTGCTTTGACATCAGCTGGCTCCCTCAGCAACCTTGCGTTTATCTGAGCCGATTCCATCAACCTGCATATTTCTAATTTGTTTAAATGACCTGCAGCTTGCTCTAACAATCCTGGGGTAATGCATCACTCCTGCACACTTTACATTATGTTCAGGGATCTGAAAGGAGTCCTTGAGAGTAAAAGAGCAGGAACTGAGCTGATCCTTTTCAGCAACTTTTTAAGAAGTCCTGCCCGACTGCATTCTCTGTAACTACTGTACTGTTGCTGAGTCCAAGGCTGTTAAAGCTTGTGGTACTGTCACTTATGGAACTGTTTGCACCAAGACTATTTTACCATAGATATACACATTCACTGCCTGGCTTTTAGAATTTTAACAGAAATAAAAATCTAGCCACTTGGGGGGATAAAATTTTGCACAGAAACTGGCCATTAAAGAGGAAGAATAATCTTCAGATTTTATTCCTTTGACTAAATGTGATGTGACACATATGGGTTAGTCAAAATGTTTAATGTTGCATGAAGTTTGAGTGATCATTCCATTTAATCTTCTGACGATGACATGCTATGTAATTTGTTAACTTTGGGATATAGGACGATAGAGACGCATCTTAAAATGTCTTCTAAAAATAACTTTGTCTTTTGATGTTTCAAATAATATGGTAAAACCCCCACCTTTTTGTTATATCTGAAAAAATTGTGAAGGATTTCTCTCTCAGAGCATTTGACTCAAACCTCTTCAAAATTCACAGCATACTGTGACACACAAAAATTCTCCCTAGTGCCATGTCACTTGTCTTTCTAATGCTACCTCAGTTCAAAATCCCACTGGAAACCTGCATACTTTGTGACTATATGTGCTGAAAACAAAGGAGTAACACAAAGAGAAAAACGATTCATTGTTTCACATAGTTAAATTAATTTCAGCAGGTAGTAGGAAATGAATCAGATCATATAAGACTGCAGCAAAGTGAGAATTCTGAGATGATGTACAGCTGTGAATAATTTTGCTTAATTAAGATGTAATTAAATGAGGCAAGAAAAGAGGACTTTTGAAAGAAAAGGTACAGATCCCACTTGGAACAGGGAAAGCTCTGATAATCACTATACCTAAAGCAAATTTGAAAGGCTATGCCAGTGACTTGTTTTAACGAAAACCACAGTTCTATTTTGTGACCTCATCACCACCCAACCCTCATAACCAGGCCTGATGCCTTCATTTCTTCCTTTTCCCACTACCATCTCTAAGACACCTCAATTCTCCTCACTCACAAGGATCAGACAGTTCTTAAAAGAAGAGTACTTTATAGTGTAAATAATTCCACAAAGCCATTTTTGTTCTAAGTAGAATTACAGGAAACATATATTTAATAGAAAACAACTACTACAGATTGCTATTTTTCGGAGACAGCCAAGGAAATTTAAATGGAAACTTCTTTGAAGACAATGTTTCTGTCTCTGCTAAGCTAAAACCACTGCTGACTCAACACACTTGAAATTTTTTTCACTTCCTGACATGGTTAATGACCAACATTGTGGCAGAGTGAAGACCTGGAGTCTTCTGAAGGTATGAAACTGAAGAGCCAGCCACATTTCCAGCGACATTTCTCCTGACCGCGCTGGCACTTTGTCAGTCCTCAGATCCACGGCTTCCTGGAGGTGCAGCACATGAGTCAGTGTGCGAAGGTATTTCCAGCACAGTGAAAAGCCCACAGGTACCACAGACTACATGCCTGTCACTCAAGTACTCTGCTGTTTTGTTTTGGGTTTTTTTAAAAGAATTATTGAATAGCACTCTGAGTTTCCTGTACTTGCTGAACTTTTTAAGCAATATTATCTGCTATTTTCTTACAGAAGGATGACATTTTAAACATTTCTTCGGTGGTTAGACATGTTCTGTTTAATATATATTTAGGACTCTGGAAAAAGGACTGAAATAATCCCCTCAGAGTTAGTATTTTGTTTTTACTTTGATTTTATAAGGCTACACTTGAGTTGCTACGCTGACATTTAATTTTACATGGACACTCTTAGCAGACTTTTATCTGGATTCATGCCAACAGCCTGTACTCATCTAATCACCAAGCCACTTTGCTTGTGGAAATAAGGTTTACAGTATTTCATTATTACTTCCTAGAGCATCAAATTCTCTTTGGTATAGCAAAAAATCCAGAAAACTTTCTTTTAAGAACTGGATTACTTGCTTTAAAATATGACAGACAGTACAATTAATTATGTGATCTAAACTAACAGAAAATCTGACAGTAGAAAGCAGAACACTGGAAGACAAGCCTCCTGTGGGATAGCTCCTGTCCAGTTAAGCTGCTTGTTACCTAGTTTGAGGCTGGAAATCTGACTTTTACTTTATCAATATAGCTCATTCTTCCCTTGAAAAACATGCAGTTGCTCATTAGAGCACTTGATGTCAGTCTTTTTATCTTTATCTATCTCGACTTTCGTGACACATATTCAGAAGAACAGCTTAGAAGAACTGGACCATATGATTTTACAGTATTTTTTCTAATTTTTTTCACTGCTGCAGGTAATGACATCAGTATAGTGTTATTTGGCTTGCTACTCTTGAACTCAGCCAGCATTGGGGAGTTCTTTATGTGAAGCTGTCATCAGCAGAGACGCTTAGCAAAAAAACTTCTTATGGAAAACTGCTTTAATCCCCATGCTCTCCAAGACAATTTTATTTACTATGAATCAGCATGACATCCACTCTAGATCCTTAAGACTTCTGAGCAGTAAGTCCATGTCACACCAGCAACAGTGATGCAGATTACACGGTTCTATTCTGATTCACTGAGTTTGTCAACAGGAGAGAGACGACGAAAGCTTAATGGACAGATCAGAGAATTCAGAGGTATTGCACTGATTACTGTAAGCAAAGCTGTTCTTGATGGGAACAGAAATAATTCAGAGTATTTCTTCCTGTTAGAAGACAGACATACCTAACACATTTTTTACATATTCAGTTCTTTTCCATGAGACACATTTGCTTTGGTGTCTGAAAAAATTGCTTTACATCATTCAGAGAAAAATAAAGTTATGCCTCCCATAGTAGCTTCCAAGGTAGAATGTAACTTCACAGAACAGCTATTTCTTCATATGTTGCAGTCAATGGTAATTAGGCAAAATCTGAAATGCTTAGGAAAGAAACTAGTGTACTTCAACCACTGTAATTTTCCTGTTTTCCCTGAAGAGAATCTTATTATTTTGTTTCTGGCCAGCAGAGATTTTGTAGTTCCAAGAGCAGTCATTCCACCTATTTCCTTACGCTCTTGATTTATTTTAACAAATAAATGAAAACCTCAGCAACTAACCATAATAATTTTAAAAACTGATAAAAATAATACCAAAAAAAAATCAATAAACCAACTAAGAAACTATGAGGACAGAATGGACAATCTCTTTAACATCTTAGCAGAAAACTCTTCCAAGTTCCTAATCCTAACACCTCAAATCACAGCCATATCTCCCCTAGCCAAATTTTAAAATATGCTCTAAATGTGAGAAATAAAAGTTATGGTTACATTGCTTGTGAAAAGAGAAATTACAGGTCTTAGAAAGCCAGGTCTTAGAAAGACCAGAACCAAACAGCACCCTAAAACTGTTTCCCCTCTTATCATTAATTCCAGCATAGGCACAGGTATTGATAAAACCCTACAGTCATATGGATCAAAGTCGAAACACCTTTGACAGCTGGATTCCATAACATCTAGGACTTTATCAGGCAAAGCACACCAAGTTCCACTCATGGTGGCAACAGGCAAATACAGACTGCCCCACAGAGTCCTGCTCGTGCAGCAAAAGACAGTGTGGTTATTTCAGAGGAGAATGCTCACAGGGCAGAAAAAGCTTCCAGGCAGTTGTGTTTTTTGGGACCTGAAGGGGGTCATTCAAGGCCAGACCTCCTCTCCCCAGTAATTACAAGTACGCCAGTAAGACACACTGAATGCGGAAGGTACTGATGGATGACAACAACATGATGAACTTCCAACCTTTTTCCAGTTTGTGGGAGGAAGAAAAACACGCACCCAGGGCCGCAAGTGCAATGCCTGTGCCAAACCAAGGTCACGACGCTGACACAATTTAAAGGCGGCAGCAGCATCGCAGCACCGGGGGATTCCAGTCACCACCACATTTTTCAGTGCTAATCATGAACAGCAAAGTCAGATGTTGGTTGATAACTCAGAATTTTAGTCTTTAAGTAGTGGCTTTCTGGGCAAAGACTGCCTGAAACAATTATGATCATTCCTTCTCCAGGAGTCACAGATGCTTTCTACCAAACAGACTTTATCAGCAAAGACTAAAATCCAACATAGTTTCAGAGCTTTCAAAGGCAAATGAGAGTCATTAGATAATGTACTCTTACTTGTATTATTTAGGCCATAGATGTTTACTCTGAGCTGCTCTACTGAAATCCCAAAACCTATGGTTAGCAACTGCTTTTAAAATATGAAAACAGAAAAATGAGCCATGGCTGAAAGACTCAAAACATACTGTCTCTTGGTAGGCTTTCTTCAGTGGTTTATCACTTTGTGTTTTCAACAAATTCATCCTCCTCCTAATTCACTTATATTTAACCCTCAGTCCTCAGTTCTTTCTGACAGCACAGCACATTCAAACTGCACCAGAAGTAGTTCTGCGACATCACTGTAAGGTTTCAGGCACAGATGCAATGATAAAGATCCAGCAGTTAAAGTTTGTATGACTAGTATTTCAAAGGAACTACTTTTGCACTCCACAGCATGTGTATGTATTAGGGAACATGGCTAATGCCAATCTCTTATCTTCTTAAAGTAACAGATAAAACCAGTAATATTTAAACTGTCTTCCTTCAGCTCCCTGTTCCTGTATTTTTTTTCCCTTTAAAAATTTCATTGGTTAGGCTTTCCCCTTCTTCCCAGTGCACAGCAGCATTGATTTACAATGGTTTGATATAAATTCTTTCCTTCTAAACATGCACCCTATTCAACCCATCCTCCTACACAGGCGTAACCAAATCTCTGATCTTTTATTTTGCAATCATGTAATTTGATGTGCAATCTTCTGTAAGATCTCAAGTTTAGCTGAATAGACAGTTTTATAAACACCCTTTTAAAAGTGAATACTGACCTTGAGGTGAGGCTGAAGGAAGCAGCAAATCCAGGAAGGAGATGCGAAAGAGAAAGAGTTAGAGTTTGTGAAAACAGAGTCCAGACATAAAGCAGTTCAAGAATAAAGGACAAAACAAGCAGATATAAATCAGGTAATGACACACAGACACACAATCATTCACAAACACAGAGCTGCATGTTTTATAGACATCTAATTAAAAAAAAAAAAAAAAAAAGAAGAAATAAGAGAAAAAGGACCTTTAGATTAGATTACACCATTTCAATTAGAGGCAACTTTCTGTAGAGCAAATAGTCTCCAATATGTAACAGTTCTTGGAAAAAGAAAATAAGCCATCTTACAAGAAAACTTCAGATTTACATCACATCATTAGCAAGTACCTTTCTTCCAGAATTCTAACGAACATTTTGAAAATACAGAGTTTGACTATCTGAGATGAAACCTAATGTCTTCCTTTATGACATCTTCTAGGGGCTTATTTTCTCTCCATGAGCAAGACTCAATTTTCCTGCAGACGATCCCAACTTGTCTAAACAGACTAAAGAGAAAGGAGAAAAACCCCAAGCATGGAGTAAAGTCCTCAAGACCTGAAGACTTGTCAAAGCTAAAAGCTCATCTGTCTTAATTTTGACATTGAAGTCACCCCTCCCAAAGAGAAACAGAAAAAGCAGCTGCCTCTTCTTCCTACCGTATAATTCTCCTGTATAAGGTGCAATCTAAGAACAATAATGACCAAACAGGTATATTTTTGACAGTTCTCTCCAACATTGTTCAACAGCAGAACTGACCAAGACAAAATGCTGGAGTCCCCAGTATTACATGAGGTCCCATAGGTTCATTATTGCTTTTCTTTTTTTTTTTTCCAAATGTCTCCAGTATCTTTCATAGGCATCTGCTGTCAATTTCACTGATAACAGCAAGGTAAGTCAACAAGGAACCATAAATACACATCTTTTCAATCTGGTTTTAATTTTGATGATTTTCAGTCAATAGAAGAGAGGCAAAGGGAATGTCCTTCTGTCCAAAGTAGCAATTTGGCTTTTACAACACATGTTGTACTTTTCCCATGGCAAAATTTCACTCTAAAAAGGCAGGATATGGGCTGGATAAAAATATTTCTATAGGATAGGCTAACTGCTGTATCCTTTATTATTACTCTTGGTATATGGAGGTATGTAAATGAAATTTGAAGACCTTATTTATGGCATAAATTTTACTATTGACCGTGTAGGGTATTGAATTTGTACAAGCAGCTGTTGTTGGTCTGTAACAGATTAAGTAGTGCAAAGGCACTTTTCTTTGGCTTCTGAACCAACATTCTTCAAATCAAGCTCTTCAAGGACAGCTGTTGTAAAGGCTGTATTATTTGGGGATTTGGGGAAAGATGAGACTTGTAAAATGCCAAATACCACATCTCAGCCTTTGATCTTGAAGTAACTTTAAATGTTCCAAAAGCCTTGGTTAATTCATACAGAAAAATGTGTAAGTAAGAATGCTGACTGAAATCCAAGACTACAAACAAATTTAACAAAAGGGAACAAAAATGTGAAACTAAACACTTGGTTAAATATGGAAATAAATAAGCTAAGAGGAAAAATTTAGGGCTTCTCATTTTGTGTTTCATTTTGTTATTCCTGGTTGCGTCGTAATGATGTGATATTATTTCTTCAATTTAACAGTGAAAAACAGGCTACAACTCAGAACAGCCCAGTAGAATTTAAATGAGCCATACAGTTCTTCCAACTGCTATTAAAGGTAGCATCTTTTGCTGGCACAGGATGAAGGCAAAACAGTATGTAGAACACTATGCTGAGGTCACTTGCAATTTTCTGTGCGCTACAGAAGTATTATTTAACCAGCTGCATGGGTTTTAAACAGAGAATAATTATTGCTACAACTCCATTTTGTTATGGAATAATTCTTTCTTCCAAAGAAAAATACATTTTGTGTAATTGCTAGCCCCTTTTCCAAGTTTTTGTTACAGAGGTACAAAATATTTTTCAGAAGTGTGGATTTTTAGAATAACCATAATATTTATCCAAACAAAAATAAGGACTATGTCTGAAAGCACACTAAAATTACAAACACAGTCTGTAAGTGTGTTATCACTCAAACTAAAACCAAGGCAGACACCTGAAATTGTCAGCCATTAGGAAGTAAATGGAGATCTACCATGGACTGGAGGTGAAGCCTCAGTTCATGGGCTACATCAGTGAAATTGAACAGAGGAGCACAGCAAGCATCTGCCCCAGGCAGCAGCCCCAAGCAAGCAGGATCAGATACATACCGAGACATGCTCATTACAGAGCAAAATCACAATTTTTAGTTTGCACTCTTTCCCTTCGAGCAAGAACACACACTTGCAGCATTCCTTACAAGATCCAGCAGCAGCGTTCCTGCCCAGCCCCATTAACTGTGTACTCCGATGCAACAGTCACACAGGGAGACAAGACAATTGTAATGCCAACTGGCAGTCTCAGAGAAACCCATTTTCTGCTAAAATACCATCTCGTTAATTTTAAAGGTAGAGCGGACTTAAATCTGATCACTGGGTGAAGATCAAAAAAAAGAGATGTGAACGCTTAAGCACTGTAATTTAGAAATATCTATTTTGAAAGCTGTTGGATATTCCAGTTACAATTTTTTCCACATGCTTGTATATTATAGGGAGCAGAATAAGCCTGCTACGTTTGTCTCAGATGTACTTAGGATGTAGTTTATGTAACGATTTTCAGTCAACCTTTGAATTCCACTCGTTTGGCGGTGAATGATTGTGTATATTTATTACTCTGTCATTCCTTCAAAGCAGTCTGACAGGGAACAATAGGCATTTGATCTTCCTTGTGTCTGTCAAAGCAGAAAGGTTATTTATGTTTACCACTTTTGACATGTTTTCTTGATAGAAAGAATGATGGCTGGTCTTTTCCTTTTTTCTAGATTGGTATTTAGAGGGATAGGGAAGAGATGGAGAGACAGAGACAGAAGGTTTGTGTGTGCATCCATGCACACATGCATGCGTGGATCTAAGAGGCCAAACCCAGCCACACACGGCCACAACGCAGCACTAAAATCACTCTTTCACTGGCTTACTGGCAGTTACTGTATGTTCTTTTTGTTCTTTCTGTACTCCAAGATAATGTCAGGATCTGACACCTTTATTTTCACTGTATCGTTTGTATAAAAGAGAGGTTTTGTGGGATTTGTACTCCTTTTGGACTAGCTTGTGAGTATGGATACTCTCATATTGCTCAAAGATATTGACTGAAACAAAGCTACAAAAAAACAGCTTTTGAAGAGATGTAGTAAAGGAAGGTAATGAAACTGATATGCAGACTAGACTCATTACTTACGTGATGCTCTTTCTCCTCACGTTTATAATTATTTAAATTATATCACAGTTCTTACACTCTACTGATCTATCAGCTGGATTAGAAGATATCTGCTAAATAAAATCCATCATTGCTACAACACAAGGCAAATGACAACTCCTATACTCATTACAGGCATAATAGGCATGATAGGGAGAGCTTGAAAACCACCTTGATTTAGTGATAAAAACAAGCAGGACTTCGGCACTAAGGAGAATTTGGCAGGAAAAGAAGCCTTCAAAAAAGTTCACAATCAGTGCTTCTTGTTACTGGTATTTCTGTAGTGCAGGGTCCTTCCTGGAGGATCCAAGATCAGTTCCTTAGTCTTAGATTAGCAGACAAACCATGCTTTCAGCCCACTGCTGAATGTAACAAAGGAGTTGGTCTGTACTCAGTTCCGTGGACATGAATCACTGTTTAATAGTGTCAGTCCTGCCTGCTTGAACACGGACATAATACCACGTTTAGGTGGTTCAATGAGGGGATAACACAGCGAGCTCATTCAGTCAAAGCCTGCACCAGCCCTGACCTCTCACCATGGACTAACTGGGGTTCTTCAACCTTGTATTTCAGAACAGTTGTTTCTGCAATATCACAAAGTTTCGGTTTCTCCCAAACACAGGAAGAGGGAAAGAATGGGAAATGAAGGACACCTAAATAAAGAAGAAATCGAAAAAGGATATCCCATTATATGAAAAAGGTGAGGATGGATTGAGGAGTCACCATAAAATCACTGTGATGGGGTTTTTATCTGGTGCTCTCTGCAGATGGATTTGCAATTACTGGCAGTGTCTCTGTGTCTCTTTTCTTTCCTTAAATGCAGGTTTCAAAAGCAGTTAGTGAGTCTGAGCATTGATCTTAAGGCACTTTAACAAAGGCTGACTTCTAGAAGGCAGACGCTCTCTGAACGTCAGCATACTTTCAAATGCCTGAAGTTAAATACCTGTAAGCAAATGTGCCTGCATCTTTTATTCTTACCTCTTTAAAGATGTTATACTAATATGAAATGGTTTTTGTTCTCCCTCTGTGAAACTTGATATGGGACTTCAGGTGTAATGCTGATCTTGTATGAAGATAAAGCAAGACTGAGAAGAAAGAAATTGCTTCTTCCTTTCCTAGCTGGGAAATTATGAAAATCTTAATATTCAACAGATCCGTGTGCTCAGAGGTGGAGCTGGACTAATTATGGGCCTGACCACTTCCTTCCATTACAAAACCCTGTCCTCAGTTGCTTGCCAAATATTAAACCGTTGTGCTGCTACTTCCCATGACAGGTTCAAACTAACTGGGGGTTTGGGGGGAGAATTTCAGCTGTGTCCTTCAAAAAAGGCAGCATTCATGTGGAAAAAATTTGTTCACATATGGTTCAAGATTATATCACTTCACACAAGATGTGAATTAAAATTATAAGGCAATCTTCATCTTGGAATATGCTAAATTTTGAGCAATTTACCTTAGAATTTTAATATTTGCTTAAAGTACAGATTTTTGACGGAAGTGGATGAAAAACACAACAACAACAACAACAGATTCTGCCTTGTAATAATACCATGCAATCGTAAGATAAATATATTTGATTTGCTTTTATGTTTTATGGCAACAAAATGGACTGAAGTATTTTAAAATAATATGTAATTGTTTCAGGTTTTCCAATGCCTGAATCAGAGTTCAATTTATTTTTGGAGGACTAGAATGAGTTAAGACAATATAGAATTATAACCATACCGTCTCTCAAGGTTAACTTTAATGGTGACGATTATGACTTCATAAACACCTTTCTTTAATTTCTTTAAATTACAACATATCTTTAAATTATTTATATGCACTGGTGTGGTCCTTGCTTAGGAATTCTCTAAAAAACTACTGAAAAATTCACAGAAACAACAAACTTAAAAACCAAAGACAATTATTCCAAGATATGAGTAGCAGTTTGAAAGTAAGTATTTCAGCTTCAAATTGTTGACCTAAGCTTAGGGCATAATTTACTAGTACAGTTTCCTTTACACTGTTCTAGGAAACTGTAAAGTTGATGGAAAATACAGCTAATTTCTCTCTCCATCTATCCTTCACAGAACACTAACCAAATGTATCTGTCTTAAAGACAGACAAAATAAGGTACTTCATTCTACTGTCCACATTTTTCAGCACTCCTTTGAGATCCCTCAATGTTTTTTAATCTTTTATTTATTGTTGAGAAGAAATATTTAGGATGAGGAGTGTACCTTTTGGCTGCTACAAATCAAAAGTTGGAAGGCTTCTTCTTGAAAAGGGCATCCTTAAATTCTTTTCAGGAAAACTCTCCAAATTCTCTTTCTTAAAATAGCCAGTAATTCCAGCTGTCCTTAACAGGACTGCTGGTATTCCACAGCTGAGTGCTGTCTTCCTTTGTTTCCAAAGCAAAGTTTCCTTCAGGCAAAAAAAAAAAACCCCGTGTCCTTACAAGAACTGCCTATCTTATGTAGTGAGCATGCCAAATGAAAATCGATTTTAAGCCTGCAGCTGGAACCAGGACTTCCATATATATTCACTCAGTGCTTACTTCTGAAGCAACATATACAGATATAGTTACTGCCACCTCTAAGTACAAAGCCCGTTCTTATTTCCACAGTGTGTGCACACAAACAGATATGTGTATAAATACCCATCTGAAGGCTGTGATGGCCACGTCCCAAATAAGGAGCATTACTTTTTGATTGTTTGTTTTCTTATTACAGGATAGTCATCACTACAAACCTCAAGAATAAGTCAATACTGACCTCTATCAATGACACATTTGAGAACACTTGAACACTGAGTTTTAGCTGTTTCAGGCAGAACTGGTAGCAGAGATTAGAACCAAAGGTAAAACACAGCAAGAGAATTAGAATTAAAAAGCAACAGCTTCTGTCAGGTTTAAATCAGGGAGAACAGCAGCAAACATCCTTTGGACTGTGGTCACAACCAGAACTTGTATTTGACACAAGCAGTTCCTGTTTGACCTAAGGAAAAAAGCAGAATTGCAGCAGCCCCAAACAGCAGCAGCAGCAGCAGCAGCAGCAGCCGGGCAGCCAGCGGCGACATTCCAGCCCGGAGGAAACAGAAGCCTTGTAGGGCACTCACTTTCCCAGGAAGTCCCACACAAACCCCCCTACGTGTTGCGGTGCAGGGACCGACACCTGGTAGGGAGGGTGCAATTTGCGGGAGCCGTGCTTTCTGAGGAAAGGCACAGTCACAAACACCCCCCGGACAAAACAAAACAACACAACTCAGGGGACCGGGGCGGGACGGGACAAGTGGGAAGAAAAAGCGAGGAAGGAAACAGAACACAAAATGAAAAGTTACAGAGAGACAGGAGGTTATGGAATGGCAATACAAAAAGCAAACAGTTAGTTACAAAGAAGTGAATAACCAGACAGCTACAAAACCCTCTACACCACCACAATAGGGGACAGAAACAAAACTTACAGGGCTGTTCACCCAAGAAGAAATGTGAACTTAGGGCCCACCTTCCCATAAGAAAAAGCAAAATCCTCCCCACAAAGAATATATACCAATGAGCTCATGCATTCAACCTTGTGTTGACTCGAGAATATTTTTCAAACTTTTGCATAGCATGCACCATACTTAACACTTCTTTTTTAATATCTTTTGTCCCATTCACAGCTGTCAAACAACATCTCCCACTCAGTAATTGCAACAGCTACTGAAGAGTGGAAGCATTTCCCTCTTTACGTTAACTTAAACACATGGCAGCTTTGCCTGCACTGAAAAGGCTTAAGAGAACAGTTTCCTGCTTTTTATTTCATCTTCCTCTCCCTACTTCTCTCTGCTCCTCGACACACACCTCCCTAACAGGCGATGCATCCCTTCTGTGGATGGAACTGTGACACCATTTCTCTCTCCCTGACAACGTATGGTCTAGTTGTCACACAGAACTAGCAAAAGGGAAAACTGCAGGGAAGAGAGGCTCTCTCTTTTGAAAAATCCCTTTTTTTTTTAGTACAGTTATTCTCTGAATGTGACTTATTTCTTCTCATCTTGCTCCACATGGAATACTGACTGTTTCTGATAGGCACAGCAATATTTGCTGTTTAGCTTGCTGACAATTGCTTCTGCAGGCACTAAGGTTCTTTGCACAGCAGAGTTTGATCAGCTGTAGAAGCATTAGAAGTCAAGATAATTTCTAGCTCACTCTGCATGGACCACAGTTTAGGAAAGACTTTTAAAAGGCAAAATTATCGCATTTTTTCCTGGAAACCAAGACTCTTCTAGCTCTAAAACATGCATGTAACACGCCTGGATATATAAGTTCAGCCATCAAAGAATATTTTATAAACAAGCATTGTAGATAAAACCAGGACCAACCTATACATTAAATAGGTGTGATAAAATCTCTGCTTTATGCAAAAACTCACAAGAAGGAAGCAAGCTTCCAGGGAATAGTGGTTTGGGGGAGCAGTTGAAAACAACTAAGGTCAAATAGAAATTCTGACAATTATTCAGAAAAAGAGAAACTACTAATCAAAACCTCACTATAAAGTATCTGGAACTTTCTATCTCTTGCTCCAGTGCTGTGATTATATTACAGTGCCACCTGAAAAATCATTTCAGGTGTTGATACTTTGCTAATTCACCATACTAACAATATCCAGATGAGATCTCTAGATGGGGAAGACCTTTTCTATTTCCACTTAGAGTGGTTATAGAACATGAATGTTCTTAGATTTTTCTCCCTCCCCGCCTTGCTTTGCTCAGCCTGCTGGCAGTCACACGATGACAAAAGCAGTCTTTTCTTTTACAGAGTCAAAATGCCTATTCTAATTACTAGAAATAAGAGAAAACATATTCTGTCTTATCTCAGTAGTGGTAGAAAAGATAAGTTAAAAAGAGAAGAGGACCACTCAGGTTTTTTTGTAAGACTGAAGAACAGGTGGTAAGAAGGAATGGATAAAACTGAATAGTCAAAGTATTTACCAAATTGTTATGGAATGATGTCTGGTCATTTGGGGGTTTTATGCTTTCACAGTAAGACTTTGGTCTGTGGCTGAAACAGCAAGAAACTAACATGTAACATGACAAACAATAACTGCTTTGCAGATCTCTCTTTTCTTCTTTTTGAAGAAAAAGCTTGATTTCTAACTCTTTGAAGATGGTGAAATTGCTTCTATCTATAAAAGAGAAGGAGACCCATTTTAATTTCTCTTCATTGTTATTTTTCCTTTGCAGATTATCAACTTTGTTTATAGGCCACTTGTGTCTATTCAGTTTGATGCTGCAAGTCAAATTGTGATGAGCTTCTGAATGCTAATGTAAATAAAAAAATCAGCTTTCATTAAAAGCATATGTAAGAAAATTCTTTTCCTGCCGTTTCAATCTCTCTAGGAATTAGGCTGAGGAATGATTCATATTTCTAACTTCCTTTCCCTAAACAGTAGTTACTTCTCCACTAAGAAAAAATAATTAGGAACTATGAACACATTTCTTCCCCCTAGTCTTTCTTCTATCTTTCTCTGCTTGTACCTGATCCCTGGTCAACTTGCCTGCCCTGAAGAGAATGACACGGTGAATGTCACACCTGAGATGGGGACCCCAACAGGACTGAAAAAATCACACAGCCAAATAACTTGTAGCTTTTTCATGTCTATACTCATTCAACAATATCAACCTATTGCCTGAATGTTCTGCTGATTACATCATGTACCGAAGGGCTCAACAATGTATCAATTAGGAAAAAAGGGAAGACACTTAAAAATAACATATCCTCACTTTTGGGTGTTTGAGCTTATGCCATAGGTACGAAGAATTTTGGTGAAATAAAACAACTTAAAGAAAACTAACAGGATGTTGTTTACAGTCACAGAGAGAGAAGAAACAGCTGGCAAGCTGAACTGTTCCAGAGCTCTGTGCATTTCAAGGAAAAGGGAATGGACTCCTTAGAAAAGAATTTTTCAAATCATTCAGAGGGGGCCATAATTTGACAATCAGCAAGCCATGAAAAATAACCACTGAATGCAGAGCCTGAAATGTCCTCGATTTAGCTGCCCTAATCTTCCTGACACTAAATTTTAGAGTAGTTAAATAGTGAAAAGACAGAAACTAGAAAGACTATTCTGGCACTAGGCAAATGGGAATAATCAAATTTCCATTTTGCTGCTCCAAGTTAGTGATTTTTCATTGGGAATGGTAAACAAAAAACCCCAAACAGGTATTACTGCCCAGAAGTTCGCTCTTGGCCCACTGTAAGATGAAAAAATGACAGAATACAGACTCTAACTCAGGTCTTTCCCAAGATCTACTACTTATAATTGTGACACAAATGTCATTAAACCATAATAAATTGTAATTTTTGTTTAGGACATTATAACCTTGAAAAAAAATCTGAGCCTCCTGGCTCCGAGAGAAAGATGAAAAATGCTGTAAAGTGCTGAATCAAGTTTTGCTTGGACAAAAGCAACTCTGCTCGTCAGGCTTCGCTAGGGCCCAAGTTTACCTGTGTCCCTACCACTACAAAGAGTTATGAGGTCAATTATCAGAAGAATCTGAATAACTAGTATCACAAGTTCTTAAAAATAATTTTTCTTATTTGTTTTTTTGAGAGCCATGCTCAAGGAATTTATTGTATCAAAACAACAAACTGTTTTACAAACACACCAAAGTGTCAGCAGCTTTTCCTACCCTCTCCATTCCCTTACAACTCTATTTATCCTTCCAGTTCTACCTATACCAGGCCTGGTTTTGAGCAGCCAGGTAAGGAAAGCACATGGTAAGACACACTCTTCCTTACAACGTAGCACAATAAAGGACCAAAGATAGAAAAACTCTAAACAGACTTTCCCAAAACAGGTACTCTAAGGTTTTTAAGAAAAGAAAAATGACTTATCTCTAATGTTAATCAGGTCTTTTGCTCCTCTTCTAACTTTATACCATCCTCACCTTTCCAGTTCTGCTATCTTCTTATCCTTATCATTCTTCTCATTTTCCATCTCTTTCAAGATCTCCAGAAGACGATCCACTTCAGCCTGAGCCTTGCCAGATTCTTCCCGATACCGTGTTACCTCTCTTTCCAGCTGCTGCATGCGGTCACTTAGCTCTGGACTGGCCCTTGCCTCCAGGGTTGCCTCATGAGCCTGTAAGAAAAGGGTTCAAGAAAAACCCACTTCATTCACATGTATGTATTTTACAGGTTCTATGACGATTCCAAAGTTTTATCTATTCCAATTCCAAAATGCTATCTAGATACCTATTTCAAAATGGCAGGATTAATTATTACACAGGAAAATACAAGTCCTATTCTACTTTTAAGTACGGGGACATACTTTGCAGGAAAAGAAAAATTTTTAAAGAATTTAGTTTTTTTAATTCTGCCTAAAAAATTACATGATTTTAAATCTGAAACAGAATCAAAAAGGAAGCAGAAATATGAAAAAAAGTTTAACTTCTTTCAAAGAAAAGAAAATGAAGAGCACATGTGAGTGTAAAAGTTCCTAAAATACACTTCTTAAACAGGGATAGGACTATAGATTCAGTTATTTGAGGTATGTTTAACCTATATATTCTAGAAAAAGAAATCACAGGTTAATAGCCTTCAATAACTACATCAATATGCAAAGTGTCAGACATTTGCACAGATGGTGCTGATGTGCTCAGGCCCTTGCTAGTTCTGAGCCACACAGACCAGGGTTAATGAGTATGGCTACCTACTGAAATTATCTTTGCTTAGTTATCTAGGAAATACATTTTTCAAAATCAGGCTATTGGGACAAAGTGTATCAGAGGACTGAGGATAATATGATCACGATGAAGAGATTGTTTAGGGTTGTTTTCTAATGGCTTGGTTTGTTACAAAAATCACTAATTCATTAGTAAAATTAATTCAAAAGCATGTAAGAGACAGGAAGAATGTAGCATTCATGCTGGAAATTAAACCAGCAGACAAAGGACTATCCTTCTTCTCTCACCCTGCCCCTCTGCTCTTGGATCTTGAACTGCAACTTGATCTCAGTTAAAGCTGTTTCAGAATTGCTCAAAATTGCTCCAGTGAACAGCAGGTTTGATGGAGCAATTCTGCTGATCGGGATTGCCTGCAAAACCCAAGGCCTTGCTCTTCTCGAAACAAACCTACAACAGAAAATAAGACTACAGACTTTTCTTCCCTCTGTGTGCAGCTGTGGAAAGTTGTTTTACAAGCTGCCAATGTTCTGCTCCAAAGCACACTAAGTCTAGATCTGATAGTATAGGACTCTGTTGCTTTTAGAGGTAATTGGAGAGAACTGCAGCAGTATAAAACTTGGGGCAGAAAGCTGCTGCTTCCAAGGAACCAAACAGCAAAATTACATTTGGCTAAATCTGTTTAGTTATTCAGTAAAATAAGACTGGAGGAAAATATCCATTTATTGACCCCAACATTTTTGCCTTGAAGTGTCTAGTTTTTAATTAGCTTCTTTAAAGCCAAGGCCACATTCTAGTAGAATCCAGGAGACTTGTGGAGCAGAATATTCTGGGACTGAAGAATGTCTTGATGCCTGTCTTTACTGGGACTGACCTTGGGACAGATCTGGGTTTCCCAAACAAAGGAAAGGTTCATGTTCCAGGGCCTTGGCCCTGCAGCTCTTGTCTGAGGGTCAAAACTAAGCTGTTTTGGCTTTCTTCTTTTCTAAAACAAGAATTCCAGAAAGCTGATTAACCTGGACAGTATTTTATCCTAGAACAAAACGTCTGGCACTCCCCAGGTCTCCCAGGCAGATGTCGGCAAGAGTGCCCAATAACCAAAATTTGTGGAAGAGTGGAACCCTTTCCTGAGGTAATGCATTTAGGAACGCTTCAAAGGCTCCCTACTGCTGAGTGACTTTCCAGTCAAGCCCTGACACTCCTGTGTCACTGAACCATAAGAGTGAAAATCCTGCTTCTGGGCTTCTCCCCGAGACCTGGACGCAAGCGCATCCCTGGTGAGCCTGGAAGCTTTGCGAAGCCTTTTGGAGTTAGGGCTGTCAATGCTTCCAGATTCCTTACTGCCCCATAAGCACTTCAAATTACAACACCCTTGGAAAGGGCTCTCCACAGCAAGTGGAAGTGTAATTAATGCCCTGCCAAGAGGATGCAGACTCCAGGAGGACGTGGCAGCAGTGAGACGGACAAGTGTGTCAGCTCCATGAACAGCTGCGAGCACCAGGGGACATACTTGGCTTCGGAAAGAGTGTTGGTTGGTGTTTCTGAAATGCTTTTTTGGGATTTCCAGCCTGCAGGAAATCTGAAATACTTGATTTAATTTCCTTTTCAACTACACCTTAAATTTCAAAAAACTCCTCCAATCCTTCCTTCCCAAATACAGGGAATTGGGAATACTGTTTTGGGAGGGGGCACCTGTAACATCTTCTGAGGGCATCTGCATTCTCCTAAGAGACACTATGTATAGAGTTAAGTGTGGTTTTCACCAGACAGAGCCTCCGTTCTTCTGTACTGGCTTTAGGTATGTTTCCAACATCTCAAATTGTTTGTTTTAACAAATACTCCTCCAGGCTCTTTAAAGCCACCCAAAATACATGATCAGATAATCAAGAAACTTCTTTTAAAAGAAAGCAAAGTTAGGCTGTTAGCCTGGCTTATTAAACTCACTAATTCAAAAGAAGTTATAAGACCTAATGCAATTTGACTGTCAGAACAGTCCTGATTTATTTTACTCTGCTAATAAAAGCATCTCCACAACAACCCAAGAGACACTACTGAGAAGAGGAAATAAATTTTCTTTTCTAGAGAATTAGCCAACAAGTCTGTGTGTCTGGTTATTATAGAACCAAAGGGCTATTTACACGACATAAATTATTAGTCAAGGCACATAACACATGTTATTTGTATATAATGCACATAAGTACGGATACTTTCACCTAACACAAAGGGAACGTTATGTGATATGGTGTAAACTGGAGACCACTTCCTGCAATGTGAGTTACTGACTGAGTGACTTTGGTCCATTTTGTGGGTTTTGTACAAAATACGTGTTTCACGACCATATCTAAAATCCTGCTGGATTCATTTATTGTATAAGAGAGAAAACCAATGCATTTAGAGGTTTCCCACAAACTCACATGAAGATCTGGAACACATGAAATTGGCTACCTGCCCAATGCAACACTGTACAAAATAATTCATCTTGGTTTTCTGCTTTAACCAAAAAGCTAACCACAAATAATGAATTCCTATATTCACAGTAAAAAAGCCCACATACAACTTGCCCTGCCCACCAAAGGTGTACAAAAATTCCAAAATAAGTAATAATTTAATTTTTGAAGCAGAATCAACATATAAAGTGACAAATGCACCAAGAGTTTCTGCTGTATTAAGAGACTATAGGAAGTGTATTTCCATAAGTTTGACTTTCATCTCTGCCTGACACAGGATCTGCAAATCAGCTCTCTTTTAATATAGTTACAAACAAATGTGATAACGTATAAAAGAAGCATGATAAAAATTAAATCTTAAAAGTGAGCTTGCTGAGAGTGAAGGGAACACTGAACTTTCTCATCTACACAGGCCATTGAGTTTACCTGATTACAGGCTATTTAAACCCTTTAATTGTTACTACTGACCCTGTCATTAGCTCTCCGTGTTCCTGTGTGGTATCAAACAGGGGAATTTAAGAGCACAGCCCAACTTGCACATTTCATTCTGCACTGATCTGCATAAGAAACAGTCACATTTTAGCTAGAAAGCAGCACCCTCTTAAGCTATGTTTTTATTAGCAAAGCTCATGTGATCAGTATTAATCTTTGCCAGTGTGAATTCAGTTTCAAATTCTAAGTGGTTCAGGACTGCAAATAGGTTAAGTTTACTACCCTGGATATGCTCTCACAGTTCTTAAGAGGGACTATAAACTAAGAGGTGGTTTAACAGCTTTCTGCTTTCCTGCTCTTAGCCATCATTTCCCATCTGGAATGTGGTAAGTGATGGGGTGACTGCTTCAGGTACCTACAGAATGTAAGAAAGAGTGATTGTTCCTCAAATAAATAAATGTACTATAACTTCTATTGATTCCACAGAAAATCAGCTGACAAAGCCAACTTCTACAACTAAAACAAAGATGACCAATGTTTCACAGAAATAGCCACTATTTACAGATGGAGAGGAGTGGAAGACAAAACACATTAAAAAGAGTTTTCTAAGTTGATATTTCTTGTGCCAAAAACCTGTTTTTTAAGAGGTAAGATAATCTTACACAGCTTAAAGTGTGCCAGAGACAGGGAACAAAACAATGGTACAGATCTAATTTAAAGGTTCTAACACATAACTAAAAATTCCAAACATTATGACCAAGATTCCAAATCAATATTCCTAAAATATTAACTAAATCAAACAGCAAATAATTCACAGCAAACACTTTCTACTTTTACCTATGAATTGAGACAGTAAATTCAGTTTAACATTTCACATACTAATGTTGCCAAGAACTTTTGGCCATGAAGTAAAAGTTCCCGAGAACCTGAAATCCCATTTTAATCCACCCTCCTACCTCCAAGGGTGCCTCATGTCTCCTAAAAATAGTAAATGCACACAAAAATACAAAAATATATTATGATTATTTACTGCAAAAGACAAACACTTCACCCACCTTCTGTACTTTTCCTACCACAAAGGCAGAAATTCAACTGATAAAACATTTGTGCTGTCTTCTATCGTGTCTTTATTAGTTTTAACAAAACTGTAAATTTAAAAAACAACCAAACTTTCTCCTCCTTTAGTTCCACAGCTCTACACACCACAAACTGTAAACAAGCTTTTTGAAAAGGCTGTAATGGAAGTAAAAGGCTCAGGAAAATTCTCTGATATACTATGTACAGTAAACTTGAGTCTGTCGCAGAGAGTTATTTTTCTGTCTTTTAACCATCTCTACATGGTTAGTCTTTGTTCATGTAACTGCAAATTTCTGACACTGAGTAAGCAAGTGTTCAGTTGGAATCAATTCATAAATTATTTCCTTTATGAAAAATCATAAAGAGATGAAGAGAGGAAGATGCCTCAAGAGAGGCAATTCCCATTGCCTAACCAAGTGATCTCTTCAGAAAGACACAAGTTCCCATAGATGTCGTTAGATATTAACAATTTGCTCTCTTGGGATTCACCCCAACACAAAGAGTGTGTAAAGTCAGGAGGGAAATGCCCACAGGACATCTCTCTTTTTGAGTGCATTTCAACCCACTCACCTGCCTCCTCTGATCTGGGCCTTGCTCACTTGACCACAGGCTGCCACTATTTTACAGAAACAGGACTCAAGTAATGAACAGATACTTAGTCCCAGTTTTTGGATATTCAGTGTATGGCTCTATACTTTGTTTATTCTGAACATGACATTAAAACAAAAAAATTCCCCAATTTTCTTTCTAGCATGCTAATCACAACTAATCACTTCTTAACACCACCAGTGGGAAATAAGGATGCATTATTATACCTGTTGTTCAGGGGAAAAAGAAAAATGCAAATACATCCTGCCTTATTCACTCAGTGCTTTCCTACTATCAAAAAAGTATTTTATCATCTAATTTCTCTAGATGATTATCATCTTTATCATATCTATCTGGCTCACTCTTGGAGCATTTGTCATGCAATATTGAAAACAGCAAGACTAGCAGGCGATAATTTAGTTATGAAATGCTATACAAATTACCTCACAAGGAAAAATAACAAAGACCACACAGTGTGGCATTGGCCATTTCCTAAATTTTGAATATTTAATTTTTCAAAACAAGTTTTATCTTCACAAGTTTTTCTGGGAGGTATAACAGTATCAGGGAGAAAACTTCTCCAGCTTTCCACTGCATGAGATGATGCTGACATTGTCATGCACAATCATCAGGATGGAACATTAAAAGCCATCACAGAATCATAGGATGGTTTGGGTTGGAAGGGTCCTTAAAGATCATCGTTCCAAACTCCCTG
Organism: Corvus moneduloides; assembly: GCF_009650955.1. Classification (NCBI taxonomy): domain Eukaryota; kingdom Metazoa; phylum Chordata; class Aves; order Passeriformes; family Corvidae; genus Corvus; species Corvus moneduloides. Next base: position 6,188,737 of record NC_045479.1, read on the forward strand.
CTGTGGGCAGGGACACCTTCCACTAGACCAAGTTGCTCAAAACCCCATCTAACCTGGCCTTCACAAAGCCTCTTGTACCTTATCCTGTATGTTTACTATATCATCCTGGAAATTAAAATACAAAGTTTGGTCCCATATCTTCTATTTTCTGACTCCAGAGCAATGAGTCTCAAAAAGTTTGCATGCTGTTAAAGATTTTGTAGAGAATGTGCTCTCCTAACACAAATTCTTCTGCCTATTTGCACCAACTAACAACCTTTTCGTATTATATCTCATTTTCCCAACTTCTTATTGACACTATTTAGCCAGGTTTAAATAATTTCTGATGTGGGATGCCACAAAAACTGAACTATTGCAAGCCTCAGCATTTCTCTGACCCTCAGACAATGACTGTCAGGATAGGCAACTATATTGACCCTGAACATTGCCAAGAGTAACACAGGTATCAGACTCCTGAAAGTTCTGTAACACCATTTTTTATGCACAGAGCCACAAAAGAAATCTCTGATGAAAACCACCTTGGATTACGTAATTTACAGTGTCAAGATATTATTATACAAACACTCCTTGACAGGAGTGCTCTTTGACATCAAACAGGAGGCTGGAAATAGGATCCAAAATTAAACTGACATAGTATCAGCGAGCTTAATGGTTACACAAGTTTCTAAGCAATCTTTCACTTGCTGTAACTTAGTTGTTAGTTCGAATGTGCTGCTGTACCCAGTGTTACAGAACGCTTTCACGCAAGAAGCTTGATTTGCATGGAAATTCTACCTTCTTGCTCTGAAAATACACAGACAATGGAGATGACAGAAAAGCTACAGGACATTTCAAGCACTGGCAGCAAAGGGAAACAAAAACACTGACACAAAATTAAGCTGTCCAAACAAAAATGCAGTTAGACCAAGGCAGTCAAACAGTGAAAACATCTCAGAAAGCTTTTTTGAACACAACTGGTCAGACATCCCACTGCTTTTTGTTTGTATCCATACTATCCATACCCACTACTAAAGTAATTCACCAGTACACCCTGTGTAGGCCCCACTATAAAAGCACAGGAATACACATGCAACATAAAAAATTAAATGTGCTGGCAACAGCCTCTCAGATTGCCAGGGAACTTACTAGCTTGGATGGATGACTCAATAAAACTTCAGGGTGCTGAAGGGAGAAAGAAGATAGGAAAAGATGGAGAAAATTTGGGATAGGAACAGTGTGAAAGAGAAAAAGAAAAGATGCAACAAGAAAAGAATTTAAAATAATAACTGCAACATTAATTTACTAAGACGACAGAATCTTAATTAGTGGTTTTAGCATGCATTACTAATCAGCTTTCGGAACATGAGAAACGTGCAGAGTTACTCTCATGCAAGTTCCAAATTTCCTCTTGATTTTTTCAGTGTAACGCATTTGTCCAGCCCCCACATATTTAATTGTAGTTCTTTGTTTGGGTTTATAGATGAGTTTCACAGATTGAGAAGGACTTCGATTCCTAGTGCTTCCCTTGAATCAATTTCAAGACGGCTGAATGGTTTAGAAAACTAATTCAGTAACTGACACTATCTGAATGCTGAACACAACTGCTGGGTCTTTACTTTTATTGTTACGAGACATCCTGATTTCCCTGGTAGCCCTTTTCTTTCTAAGTCAAATGCATCATTTTTTGCCCCTTCTTTGAAAAAAAATACATCAGCTGAGAACAAAAAACAGTCTCATCTACCAGTATTATCAGCAATATTTTCAGTTGTGGGAGCAAATCCATGTACACAAAAATAAAAAGCAGCAGAGCCTGTATTAGACTAGCCAAGCTAATTCTTGGGAAAGGTAGCATTTGGATCAACGCTTCATTCAGTCCTTTTTTTCCCTGCTTTTTGAAAGATACTATCCTCCTGAATTTGAAGAAAGAGCACCACAGCAGGGAAAAAAGCAACCTCTGTGGGAGCCTATTGAATCTAGAGGTATTTTCCTGGCAGGGAATCAGTGGTAACATTTTCTGATGAAAAGTTCCTAGAACTGCAGCAAGGGGAAGTTCGTTAACATATGGTTTTGGACTCTTTCTTCTCCCTAAAAATAACGAGCATATCTATAGGGAGAAAAACTATGCACTGGAAATGAAGATGGACAAAAATCCACCCATCTTTCCTGGAAAACTTCTAATATTAGTTGGTCTCTCCCAGATTATAAAAACAAAATGAAACAAAGTACACTGGCTGGGAAAGACAAGACAGAAAACACTGGGAAAAGAATATCCTGAAGAACAACAACTAAAGGAAAATTTATTCACTGTAAAACTAATACATTAAAATACAAGTTTGGAAAAAGAGTTTCCTAAAGAAAAGAAAAACCACCACAGAGCATAATAGCACTTCACAGATAAACAGGGAGAGAACCTCCTGTGTGTGATTTGCCTCTAATGACTCCATCTCAGCCAGAATGAAGACAGGACACCAGGCCATGTAAACTCAACAGGGATTTATGAGTTGCTTTCAGCCTTCAGAATCTCCCACTGCATCTCCTGCTGGCAGCAGGACGACAATTCAGCACAGAAGCAGCAAATGTAGAATAATTAGAACATTAAGCAACCAGATTTGCATAACCATGGTATTATTATTTGAAAAAACAACCCCGAATATGACAAACACTGCAGTTTTAGTTGCTAAGTCAAGGATCAATATAAAATAGTTATTAGTGAGAAGAGCAATAGTGACAACAAGAAGTGGATACTTCAAGTGAGACACTGGAGACTGACACCGAACTAAAAATATATCGACAACTTTTCAGCACCCTTGTGCTCCACTCGGTTAGTATTTTTGTTTAGTGTAAAGTTAAATCCCTTTTACAGAAAAAGTGGAAGCTTGCATGGTTCATGATTTCTCTGAGGCTCACTGTTTGGGGGTTAGCATGAGTTTTTTGCAAGGACTACCCAATTCTTTTTTACTTAATGGCGTAACAGTAGTCCAGTCTCTTCTGCCAGCTTTACTTCTAGAGCTAATAGATTTAACTGAAAGTACTCAAACTGTTCACTGGGAATACGAGGCAAGGGAAAGAAGATTGATGTTAGACACATCTCCATTCAAACCGTGAGGGAAGCAACCTAAAAGAAAAAGCTTTTAGCCATTTACTCGTAAGAGCTACATTAGAACTTCCTTCCTGCATGTCTCTCATGAAAATCTGCACTAAGATAATGAAAAACTCAATAGAATGAACCTCTAATTCAGTTTTAAGCTGAATGCTCTTACGTAGCCATTAGTTTTAAGATTAATTATGGCAATTATTTGCAATTGTTAACAATGCAGATGTGTAAAACTGAGTTTTTAGAAGCTTTAAAATGGACCTGGATTATCTGTCATAATTATTCCAAGGATGAGAAGGAACTAATCCATCTTGAAAATGTCAAACTGCCTGAATAAATATCTGCAATGCATTTAAAAAGTGAAAGCCTTTAAAAATATTTTTTTTACTTCTGTGCAAGCTACAATAAAACCCATTGAGAAAATAAAAACAGTTGGAAAGAAGGTTATTAAGGAAATATGTAAATTTGCTACAGGTATAAAACATATTCAAGTGAATGTTAACTATATTTTCTTGAGTAACGACAAGTTATTCCACATAGGTAACGGTAGGCTATCAGATTTTTTTTGGTTGTAGAACCGAAACCATCCTGACAATGATTTAGGTAGCTTCTCTGAATGACAAGATGCTCTAATAACCTCTGGTAAATCTTAACTACAATAGATTTGTCAACTCATTACCAGTAATGCAGGATGAAACTGCAACTCATGGCAGAGATTTCAATGAAAGGGTCCTTCAGGTCTTCTGAAATACCCACTGAAAACAGCCTGTGAGAGCTATTAAATGTGTACAGCTATCTTTTCTTGCTACTGTGCTCTGTTGATGCTGAATAACAGAATAGTTGATGCTGTGTGATAGAATGAAAAAGGACAAATATGGGTGTAGATATGCATATGCAGTTTCATTTACAGTTCTCAGTGGCATTAACACCCACCTCGCACCCACACAACAGGAATTCTAAACAAGTCTTAACTGATGACTCAAAATCACACACTTCACTGGTGGCACATTCTTTTCATTTGTTTTTATGCTTTCCTCTGGGCAAGGCCAACCATGCACCTGACTTTATCACATTAACACCCATAAGCATTGATAATTGATATGTGAAATGTTCAGGTGTTATTTTTTTAGCTGTTACATCAAGTTAAGGGCACAATTGCTGCTATGAATTGTACTGAAGCAGACTAAGCCTTAAATTCTTAGTACTTGTTAACAAAACAGCCAACAGCACTGTTACTGCATGTAAGTGAAATTCAAACTTAGCACAAGTGCCTGAAAGTCACTTTCTGATAGGCTTAGCTGGTAATATGGCTTGCATGGACACACCTTCACACTTCTTGCTGAAAAGAAATTCACAGAATTTGCTCTTAAGACCCAAAGTTTTCTTTGTAGTCATGGGCAATGTGTTTAGAACTGTATGCTTGCAACACATACATAAATATGAACTAAGATTACCTTCTTCAACTGTGTTTCCATCTTCAAACATTCTTCCTTTTTCTGTTCTAATGCAATTTCCAGTGTCTTGAGTCTTGAATCTTTCTTCAGTCCTGATGAAGCTAATGATGAAGCATGTTCCTTAAGATCCAGTAATGATGTCTAAATTAAAAGAGGTGAAATAATTATCAAGTAAGTGCAATAGCTGGTTTCAATTCTGTCTTTCTTTTCCTCCTATCCCTTCACAGTATGTTCAGGATCTAATTTAGACCAACATATTTTTTCAGGATGTTTATGTCACTGACTTAAGATCACTTGCATTAATTCAGGCTTTCAGGATCAAAATAAAACCTTGTCTAAATTAATTTTAAAATAATTTTTAAAGATGGACAATTCTGTAAACTGGAACTTGTGCTCCTGTGACAGTCATGTTTAAGAAAAACTGGTTTTCAATAAAATAGTATTAGAATCACATGTGGTTAGAAGATTTAGCCACTGGGAGAGTTGAGTGCTTTTCTGTATACAGCTTCCATGGGGTAAAACTGATTCATGCCATCTTACTCCAAAAGACATCTCAACTTCTTTCTTTCTAAACCATTTTTGTGTTGTTTCTTTTTCCCTGTCAAACGCTGACTTCTATGTAGACAGAATCTTAGTACATTTCGGGTACATATTTTTGTATTGTTTTACTTTGACTGAGTTTTAAAAAAAGATTGTAAGTACATGAGAGAAACAGAGAACATTTCTATTTCTCTCATATAATTAAGGTAATTTGTCTAGCCAACTGGCTCATTACCAACAATCAATTAATCAAAAAAAGACTCGTGAGTCTAAAAAACTAGCTGTGTTGTTTGCATAAAGGAACAAACATTATCCTCATGCTTTTGGCACTCATAGCTTTGATCAGCCTCTGCTCTTTCCTCCCCACATTTAGACAGGGCTTGTTCTCAGCCTTCCGTGGTCTCTAAGCACAGCTCCAGTCAATGCCATCACTGACCATCAGTCAGTCACTACTACTAAGATTAACTGCTGCAAACAAGGGGATGGCCGCTATCCCTGGAAAGGTGGTTCTGAAACACTGATGCTTTGCAAATTCTCAAATGATGTATTTTACCGGATCAGCTTTGTTGAGGGACAATTACTATAAAGGAACAGTTTTCTTCATCTCAAATGTAACACAAACATAGACAACAAATAATTCTATCACAATAGATTCGTGTTGCTGGTCAACCTCTTTCTCTGTGAGATCTCCTTGTAAAATGCTGACTCTTTCTTTCAGGTCCTTAATGTCTTTCTTGTAGTTGTCGATCTCTTCCTGTTTTTCTCGTTCATCTCTGTCACGCTGCTCCTTTAAACGCTCAATGGTCTTTTCCTGACAAAAGAGAGCACTCTGTGAAGGAAATCCCCCTTAGTCAATTCAACTTCTAAGGCTTCTTATCACAACACTTCTGACACACTTTAAACGAGGAGAAGGAGTTTATTGCCATTTTCTTTTCTTTACAGTTGTAGAGATCCTCAAGAAGGAGAAAACTTCTTGAGGAAGTTTTGAGTTGTAGAGATCCTCAAGAAGGAGAAATCTATGGATTCACTGCTGTGAAATACCTGCAGCACTGTGAATACTGGATTCAATACTGTGAATGTCTGGATCTCTCAAAGTTCACAGTGCTGTTACAATGCAACCCAATTCATCTGGTTCTGATTATGAAAATTAAACTAAACCAGGACGTATTACATATTGATTCCTGGCTTATTTAAATCTCATTTTTTCTAAAATGTACAGTTAAATCTGTGGTCCTTCAGAGAAGAAGGGGTGTAGTGCCTCTGAGACACTGGAATTTATATACAGTAAGAAAAGGCAACAAAATAACTTTTGAGTGACCAGGTATCAATGGAGCTTTGGTTATCTTGGAATCTGAAGGGATGCAAGCAAATTCCCCAAACTCAGGTAAAGTTTAACCATAGGTCATAGACTTTGACAGACTAAAGGAGCTATAGCCCTGCTTCTCTGGGAATCACGAGAAAAACACATATAGTTACTCCAAAAAAAGTTGTCCCACCAAAACAGAATGGGGAAGTCTCCCGAAAATCGAGCATTAAAAAGCGTCAATTGATCAGGACGATCCCCGCGGCTCCAGCCCGGCAACGCCGCCGTCCCCGCCTCAGGGGCGCGTCCTGCAGCGCCCCCTAGCGCGGAGCGCGCGCCGCCGGGGCCGCGGCCGGCCCGCCCTGCACGCGCACCGCCCGCGCACCGCGCACCGCCCGCGCAGCCCGGCACCGCCTCCGCACCGGGCACCGCGCACCGCCCGCGCAGCCCGGCACCGTCTCCGCACCGGGCACCGCCCGCGCACCGCCCGCGCAGCCCGGCACCGCCTCCGCACCGCCTCCGCACCAGGCATCGCGCACCGCCCGCGCACCGCCCGCGCACCGCGCACCGCGCACCGCCCCCGCACCGGGCACCGCGCACCGCCCGCGCACCACCCCCGCACCGGGCACCGCCCCCGCACCGCGCACCGCCCGCGCACCAGGCACCGCCCCCGCACCGGGCACCGCCCCCGCACCGGGCACCGGGCACCGCCCGCGCACCGCGCACCGCCCCCGCACCGGGCACCGCCCGCGCACCGGGCACCGGGCACCGCCCGCGCACCGCCCCCGCACCGCGCACCGCCCGCGCACCGCCCCCGCACCGGGCACCGCCCCCGCACCGCGCACCGCCCCCGCACCGGGCACCGCCCGCGCACCGGGCACCGGGCACCGCCCGCGCACCGGGCACCGCCCCCGCACCGGGCACCGCCCCCGCACCGGGCACCGCCCGCGCACCGCGCACCGCCCCCGCACCGGGCACCGCCCGCGCACCGGGCACCGGGCACCGCCCGCGCACCGCGCACCGCCCCCGCACCGGGCACCGCCCCCGCACCGGGCACCGCCCGCGCACCGGGCACCGCGCACCGCCCGCGCACCGCCCCCGCACCGGGCACCGCCCCCGCACCGGGCACCGGGCACCGCCCGCGCACCGGGCACCGCCCCCGCACCGGGCACCGCCCCCGCACCGGGCACCGCCCGCGCACCGGGCACCGGGCACCGCCCGCGCACCGCCCCCGCACCGGGCACCGCCCGCGCACCGGGCACCGGGCACCGCCCGCGCACCGCGCACCGCCCCCGCACCGGGCACCGCCCCCGCACCGGGCACCGCCCGCGCACCGGGCACCGCGCACCGGGCACCGCGCACCGCCCGCGCACCGCCCCCGCACCGGGCACCGCCCCCGCACCGGGCACCGCCCCCGCACCGCGCACCGCCCCCGCACCGGGCACCGCCCGCGCACCGGGCACCGCCTCCGCACCGGGCACCGCCCGCGCACCGCGCACCGCCCACGCACCGGGCACCGGCAGCGGAGCCGCTCCCGAGGGCACCGCCCGGGCTCTCCGCACCCACCTTCTCTGCCAGCGCTTCTTCCAGCGTGGTCAAGGCAGTGTCAGTGTTCGTGGTGTCGGCCTGCAAGGATTTCACTCGATCCTTTAAGCTGCTCATCTGCTTCTCCTTGTCTCTCAGCTGTTCTTGAAGATTTTCAATCTTGAAGAAAAGGAGTAAATTTTAAAGACAACAGAAAGCAAAACCATCCAAAATCATCTCAGGATATATTAAATGATTAAAATGATTCTTACAGCAAATGAGGTCTAATTCTTACAATCCCACCTCAAAATATCAAGTACTGTAACCAAAACCATCAAAAAACCAAGGAATTGGTAATCTTTCCAACTATCAGGAAGAAATTCAGAGCCAGAAAGTCTAAACAGTAAGTCACAAGAATAACATAATGAAAAGCTATTGTTCCAAATTTCTGAGGATGTTGGACACTGTGTCACAGAAGGATGATCAACACATTAGCAAAGAAACACATCAAGGAAGGAAAGAAGCTGACAAAAACCTTACTGCATATGTAAACTAAAAAAAGCACGTGATAATTAAAAAGTTGTGAAGAAGTAAGTATTGTTTTAAGTATTTTCTTTGGTACCATCATATTTTTTGCTACACTGGCAAGTTGCTTGTTCATCTTACATGGTGGCTTGCTATGTGATGGACTATCACAAAGTGCCATTCCCTCGGTAGAAAATGTCTCAGCCTTGTTTTCTGTAGGTGTAAAATTCCATCTATTTATCAGTTCTGAATATATCTTTTGATACACTGAGAAGACCTAATGCCAACCCCCTTCTATGCATATAATTATGCATCAAAAGAAACAGACACATTAACATGATGATAACCCATCAAAAACAAATTTATCAACAGAGGAGTAAAGTGTACATCGATTTCTCAGTTGCTTCCTTTTTGTGTTGTTCTGACAAGTTGTTCTGGCATCAGCAAATGCACATCATAAACTAATGAATGACACGTGGCATGTAAGGTACCCGACTCCAAAACACTTGTAGCAAGATGCTCCTTCAAAGACATTTGTAAGAAATACTGCAACCAGACAACCCTAAAGGCCACCTAGCACCGTATTCATGTTGATAAATTAAAGCATTAACTAGCCTTTTGTTTCACCTCTTGAACAGCAGTTAGCAGCTGCTTGGTTACGGGAAATACAGCAACTATACTCAGGTTTTATTCTTCAACCCTGGAAAAACGGAGTTTCTGTGATTACAGAGCAAATGGCTCTGTAGACTCGTACACTACTATTTTGCCATCTCTATTGAAATTACATCTGGAACACGGTAGGACATGGGGATTGGTTTATCTTTGCCGCTAATTTCTGTTAGAAAAAGAAGTATCAGGCGTCCAAGTTATGCTCAAAACTGAATTTGGGCACAACACAAATGACATTAGAAAACAAAATCAAAGAGCACCAAAAAAACCATAACCAGAGACATTTCATGTCAGTCAGAAAAAACTGTAAGAATTGAAAATTCCTTTTTGATACACTGATATCTGTTGTTTAATGCCTTGTTAGCATACACTTGCAGCCCATGGAGCTTCAGACAGAGCCCCACTAGCTCTCACTGAAAAGTTCAGGTGCCCACACACAGGGCTGCCGAGGAGGCAACCTGCCCAAGAGTAGCTGCTTTTGACTTCAGCAGCTCCCAGTGTCATCAGCTGTCTAGACAGGCTGGCTGTTTAGACAGCCAACCATGAAAATATACTACAAAGAAGGCTGAGCTATTCTTAGACTCGTGTTTACTTCTGGAGGAGAAACATTCTCGCCAAAGGCTCTGACTGGCTGAAGAGGGGACAGTGCAGAGTGGCTTTCTGCTCTGAGCAAACCATACACAAGAGGCAGCTAAATAATTCAGCTTCAGCACGTATTAAGGTGCTTACCAAGGCAGCACAAGCATTATTTGCACAAGCCCAGTGTGCATTTTCGTGTTTCAGTCCCACTGTTTGCTGTGACCAGAGCAAGATGACAGCTGGATGACAGCACTATGTATGACTGCTGCACCTCCCTGCTGCAACTGCACCCCCTGGGATTAAAATCCACCCAAACCAAAAACATGTATAAAGCGTGAATCTGTCTGTTCTTTCAGTCTCTCTGCATATTTTTCAGTCTGGAACAATGAATGATGGGGTTTGTTATCACTGAGGGAACAGCAGGTATGCCAAAATATCCCAAGTCATATCTAGGCACTACCTAAAAACCCCACTGTAGCTCCAGCTGTGCCTTTTGCAGGGTCAGATAACTGAAGGACCTGGCCCTTAGACTACAGAAAACTGGAACTGGCTTAATGGGTCAAAACTGAAATAGTTCTGTAATAATAGATGCAAAATTTCCCTATGAAATCACACTCAACAATAAATTGCCTTTATTCCATTTTTCTCCTAAATCTGCAATACTGTTCCAAATAATAAGTATAAGCTCTCCACAGTGATATAATCTGAAGAAAGCAAATGGTCTGCACTCTGTCCATATAGTTCGTTAATGAAGAAATTTGCTCTTATGTCCTTGCAAGTAGTTTGAGAATCCATTCAAAAAAGAATACACAATACAGTCCTAACAAAAAAAAAAAAAAAAAAAAACCAAAACAAAAAAAAAAAAAAAAAAAAAAAGCAATTCTGAACAAATTCTCAAATAACTGATGAAAATGAAACAGGTAACCAAAACAGGGCCTCTTTTCTACCAAAGAAAAGGTATAATAAACCTTAATGGCATCTCCAAGCCCTGTGGAACACAGAGAGGCACAAGGATTGAATGAGCACTGTTTACTCTTGAAATACTCAGAGATGACGAATCTCCTCTGAAATATTCCACAAACCTAAGGAATATATATATGTGTGTGTGTATATATATGTATTACTGTACCATATTTGTAAAAAAGCCAAAAACCAGAAATAAAAAGTATATACTATTTTTCATTATTAACAATCTTTTTTCTTGCTATATTTACTTATTTTGCAGGCTAAGGACAGCAATCTGTGGCTAAGTTAGCAACGCTATCCGTAGTGTAAAGGTACACCAGGCTACACTGGAATCATCTGCTCTGCACACCGATTTTCTCGTCAATAATGATTTACTGGAATGTTTTCTCCAACATTACCAGTTGTCAGGCACTATCATGTTTCAGCTTGGGTGATTTATTCTTAGTTGTGTGGAACTAATTATTTTGCCTCCCAGCCCTGACGCACAGGAGCAGAGGCAGGAGAAGCTTCCTCTGGCATTCTGCTCCAAACGCAAGGAAGCATTCTACTTCTTGCAAATACAGACTCAGTGAAAAGCCCACGCAGATGCAAATTAAAAACAGCCCAGGGATTCAAACAAAACACATCTAGTTAAATATCCATCAAGGCCACTAGATTCCCAGATTCCTCTAGTTAGAGGATCCTGCATATCATGCTTCAGCCAAGAAATTCTTCCTCAGAGACAGCATCCACCCTCTTGCCATGTCCTGGGGCATGAGGAAATTGAACACTTCAAAAACAATTTCTATTCTATCAGTGACTTCTGAATAAATGAAGTGGGTTTGTGAACTGGTCATTAAACCTCTTCCACAATCAATTTAACACTTGACAGTATTCCTTCAGTGTAGTATAGGAGCAGATGTGCAAAAGAGTATCTCAGGGTTCTGTGTAGCCTTCCACTTTTTTGATCCTAGCTTTCCTCTGGGGGGAGCAGCACTGTAAATAGGATCTCAATAATCAGATGGGTTTCAGAAGGTTTCTCTTCCATTCCTGTGGCACAGCCATCCAAATAAACAACAACTTCACATAAGATGTTACCTTTCCAAACAGTTCTTCATTGGTTTTGTAAAGGCACTATTGGTCACCCCAGCACCAGGGTCGATGACCACAAGGAGATGATGGATTATCACCTATCACAGGCAGAAATGTTTCTTTCCACATCAGGAACATTAACATGAGGACAAAAGAAGCATTTTTGGAAGGGAGAGTGGGTGAGTAAGCCAGGCACGTGATGATAGAACAGCTATAGCTCTGTCTAGGTGGAGACATGCCACTCCCTTTAAAGTAAAATTACTAATATAATAATAAAAATTGGAGAGCCTACAGTCATACTTGAATTGCTGGAGTCCCACAGTATTTGAGAAGCTGAAAAATATGGGCTTGCATCAAAATCAAAATGACAACATAACAATTAAAACAGACATGATCACATAAAAACCATTTTAAAAAATACTGCTTCAGGGGAAAGGGTAAGAGGTTACTGAGAGATCACCTTAAGTCCTTGGAGACTGTTCACAAAAGCTGTACTACTGGATTTATAATCACTACTGTATTTCTGAAAGCCATGTTTGGAGAAGATAATGGAAGTCTGTAAGCAGGTATCTGGTCAGACTTCTGAGATTAAGCTCCAGTTTTATCTGTGTCACACTGAAAACCTCACCATTATAATTGTCTTCCTATTGCAAATCCTGCAGAAGTACCACTAGAAGAGTCCTGCATGGATTGCAAAAATCTGCATTTAATTTAGCATTACAAATCCTGTGAGTGTGAGAAGGAAGGTCTGTCACACAAGTGAATAGCACTCCTATTACTGTACTGAATCATTACACTGAAATAATGTTCCTGCTATTAATTTTAAAGGTTAAATTCCCAAGACTAGCAACAATGCAAAGCTTTAGGCAAAGCATGACTTCTCACAAGGGTGAGATTTTTAAGTTGTTTTAAAGTTCAGGACAGATCAAAACCATTTTCCATTTTTTCAGTAAAATTTTGGCAAATGCTAATCAGGGTTCCTTCCAAAGTTCAGCTGCACTCAGTATGCTTTTTTTACTTTTAGATCCAACCAACATGAACATGGTCACATTGTTGTCAAGTAATATTCAGAGATTCTTGTTCTTGAACCATCATACCAAAAACCATCCCAGGGAAGACTGGATTAACTTTTATTCTGCTTCCCAATAAAGTTTTCTTTTTACTGCTCTTCTACTTTGCTGCTTACCTGGAACATTACTGTCTTTGCAACATCACACTGGAATACTGTGCACTTTGGAAATGTCCTGATGTTGCTGAATTTAAAATAGTAGAATTTTGTAACACCTTGAACTGGTACAGGGAGTCTTACATGGGCTAACAAAGGAACATAAAGGTGCCTTAACAAAAAGAACCAGGCTAGAAAGGGTGAGGTGAGCATAGAGGAGGACAGGACTAAAAGTGAATTTAAAATGGCTGAACTCCAGCATTCTGGCATATCTTACACAATCATCCTGATGAACTGCTACACAGGGCCCAGTTGAAAGTCAAATGAGCTCCCAATTAAAAAAAGAAAAACCAACAAAGTTGTTTGCTTTTCCAGGTAATAAAATCCTTTTGTCATTTTTACTCTTGTGATCTCCAATCTGCAAAAAGTCCTTTGAAATTAGCATAAAGCTCTCCAGTGTTTAGCTTTCAAATAAAGTATTTTGTTGCTATGCAGCTTAGAAAGGACAAAGAACTTACTTTTGTGATTTCTACTTAAAGCAAAACCTTAATTGTCAAATAAATATATGGATCACAAACAGGCACATTGCTACTGCTTCAAAAGGAAGCAACTTGCAGACAGAGGAAAAAAAAAATCTAGGAATTGCAGGACACTTCATGAAATTAATGCTTTATTCTTGACCTAAGCTTGCAATCTGGTTGACTTGAGAAAAGAATGGTGTGCAGGAAGAAGTGCTGATTCAAGAAAAATTGACCTAACTTGTATAGACAGTTAATTTTTTTGTACCTCTAGTAAAGGAGCAACAAAGAATTGACATTGATCCAACAGACTATTCTCTTTCCATTGCCTTTTCATACAAGGGTGCTTTGTGAGTAGATTTATACCAGCCAGAAAAACAGTTAATCTATGTTTACGTAAATAATCTCTAAGGACATCTATTTCTATCCCTTCGTTTTCCTTTGTCCTCCTTTCTTTTGCATACCCAGCCAACCTCTGGTAGCACCAGTTTGCTGACAGATCACTGCAAAGCAGAACTAAGAACAGTCACCATAAAGTGAATTGTAATTCTAGTACCTTCGGAATAGCAAAGGTTTTTTCTTTTTTACTGTCACATTCCCTATAACAAGCAGTATTTAAACCAGATCTTTCAAATCATATTGTCAAAATGTTACTATCATGTTTGCAATCCTTCTCTTCTGCTAATAAATAGCTTGAATTTCCTTCAAATCTAACACAATCCTGTCACTAAAGTTTGCTATTTCTGAAAACTGATACTGAGAGGCATTTTCCTTACAAGCTTCTAAAGACACTCCAGCACAATTCAAATCAGGCGGAAAAAAAAATAAAAATTAGGACCCCAAGAGTTAAAACTGATTTTTGAGTTGGTAAATGTCCCGAAATTCACATTTTCAGGGGAGCTAATGTATATGTTGTTCTTAAGCGTTGTCTCAGTTCCAAAGCACTGCCTAGAAAATATTACACATTAGCAATGACTCACATCCTTAGACAGCTGTAAACCAGTTAAATTTAGTTGAGGAGTTGCTTCATTCTGAGGAGGTTTAACAGTATCAATAGCCTAACCCAGTTAAAAGCAGAGCCTTTGAACCACAAAATCGTTCCATGGATGCTGGTCAGTACAAGGCAGGGGTCTGACCTGAGGCATTCTTCCTGGCCCACTGATAGTGGCTGTGTCTCAATGCATACAGATATTAACATGAATGGACAACATTTCATGTAAAATGCAGTCAAATTACAGAGGTGTAAAACCTGCTCATAAGATATTTGATTCAGCAATATGTGAGCCAGTTGGTTGGTTACACATGGTTAATTACATAATCCATTGAAAATTCTCTATCACTGGTTTATCTTAGAGCTTCTCTGGGTGACCCCTTTTGTTGGTATTCATCAGGTAAGAGACTGCAGCCATTATCCACCGCTAAGATTTCAACCTTGGTTGTTCTTTAGGACAATTTGTTGGTTCCAACTTGAGTGTGATACTTTCATTCCCACATGGAATTCAAAACAAAACACTGCTATCATAAATAGCAAAAAAAAAAAAATAGTTTAAACTCTGTTTCTCCTCTTCAATGAAGTTTAGATATTACTCATTTATTTCATTTATACTAAAATGTCATTATACTGAGAACCATAATTGAAATCATCTGGTAATTAATTTCCCAATCTAATTAAGAATAACATCCATTTTGTTAAAATTCTGGCCTAACCATGCAGAATAACATCATGGTAATTCTCCTTTCAGCTGTGTCCTGACATTATGAAGCAGTCTCTAAGACTGTGTTTTCCAAAGTTTTACTCCTACGACCTACCAAACACAAAAGGATTAAAAACCCAACTATTCTGGGGACATTTATTCACTCCTGTTCCAAGTCTCTGAATAGGCTTTGACAAAAATGTGCACAGATTTGACTTAGGAAAGTTCATTACAGAGAGAACACAAATACCAGAAATTGGAGTAATTTCATATTGATGGTTCCCAAATGTTCAAAAAAAGGAAAACCAAAAGTACTTTACTGTGCAAGGCTGATAAAACTAGGGGGAAAATTGGACCTAGGAATTGTTAAGTTAGATCTGATACTCTATTTTGTAAGAAGCAGAATAAAACTAACAAGTTGCGACACTGCTTTTAGAACATCTCAAGGTTCACAAGGTTAACACTTAAAGTAACATTTTAGAAGTGTAAAGTGAAAAAGTTTCCACACTAACAATGAAACTTCTTTACTTGGATAAACCATGTGCTGTATTTCATTGATACTTATTGTGAAATAGACTGTCTTCATCCTATGGCAACTTGATCTCCTTTACTCAGCAATACTGATGATGTTTTCCTGACTTGCTTGAGATTTTGGTTTTGGTTCTACACAGAGTAAGGATACTGTAATACTGATAGCCCCCTGCTTAGAGACACACAGTACAGTGCTACATATCACACCCTCAGTGCAGAAAAAAAGGGGGCAAGAAAAGACACAAAGAGAGGAAACTCTTAACTCCTCAGAGCACTGAGATAGCCAAGAATGGAAATCAGGGAGCAGAAAAGACCAACCACTGAGGCAGACCAATGGGCAGGATGGGAACATGGGATTTAATGTAGATTATAAAGGAAATCCTCACAGCAAACTAAACTCCATTTACATTATCATTCAGGATCGCTCAAGCAGAAAGCTGTACAACTTGAACAAAGATTTTAAATTAAATTACGATTCAGACACTGAATTACTTTGCCCAAATCATTGATTTATTATGATCAAAGATACACTGTAGACTAAAACTGTTCTAACCCTGAGGGAAGAGCTCCGGAAAGGAGGGATGCTTCTAATCCCAGTGTAAAACATGGCCAGTGAACTGTGATTGTCCTGCTTCATTCTCCTAGAAAGGATATGGAGTGATGAATAGGGAGGGATTAGGAAGTCATGCTGTAAATACTAAACATGAATGTGTGTGTGTATTTTTCAGTATTTAGTTATCATTGCTCTTACAGAATTACTTCAGAACACAATGATAGGTGACTAAATATCAAACTCTCACATTAGTTAGTGATCCATACTCATAGACCCCCCCAAAATTTTAAGAACCTAATGTCTGAAATTAGTACCATCATTCGCTGGAACCTCTTCATCATGAAGAGGAGCATCCTAAGTATCAAGTGCATGCTATTCTGAGACAAAGGAACCTTAGTTTCTTCTGCTGACACTACTCCATGCTGACCAGTTTTCTTATCCTTTGGCTGAAATCATAGATTTGAAAGCTGTTTATACACTTGTGCCTTATGACAGTCCTAATGACTGTATAAATATTGTGCAGAGACCCTGCTTTGAAGACTGTGCAGCCTAGTGAGTTCAAAATGCACTCCTGAATCCAGGAAACTATTGATTTAAACTGAAAAATTATTCCTTCCTTGTTCTAGTGAAGATCCCTAAGTTGAGTAACACCATCACTAATGTCTGTTCCAGACACAGCTCAGACAAAACCCCCAGGGGCAGAAAACGCCTGGTGACCAAAGCGCTGGAAATTCTGAAGCCTTGCAACCCAGAGAGCAGTGAAAAGCCATGTGAGGAAGACTGATGTAAGCAACCTCAAAAATGGGACACACCCTTGGTTTTCCTTCCTCTTCAATCATAGGGAAGTTTGTGTTTGTCTTGCATGACAGTGAATACACCAACAAAGCTTATTAGCTTTATCTTGCCAGAAAAACTACACGTTTAATTCAGAATGAAGGCAAGGGGCCCCAGAGTTGGCTGTCTTCCCAGATCCCTTCAAGAAACCCAAATTTGTCAGTCCCCCTGCCAATGAGTAATGTCCTGTCTTGCCAATCAAGAGGTTATCTCAAGGCCCAAAAAGGACATAATATTAAAGTGACTGCTCCTCTCTGAGGGATACTAAAAAAGTTCCTTCCATATATGACAGATTTGCTGAGTTGTGGTTTCAGATAATACCAGAAACTCCAATGGAGTTTTCTTGTGACTGGGCTGTTGCTATCAGTCTTGTGTGACACTGTTACAGCAGTGTGCATCAGTTAAAACCCTGCTTTATCCAGCTACAATAGCTGAACCACAGAACCAACATCGTTAACCTCATGGGCCTGTTTTCTTTCTTTGTGTGAGCCTCCTTATCTACAAGGATTACTTCAGAAAAAAAACAATCAAGCACTTTACTTACTAAAGTCAACAGGCAAGATTCTTTAACATCATCCATATAAATGGAGAGAGCATTCCTTACATTAGTTCTCAAAATAGGAAATTGACTTGCTATTTGGCACACAGAGCAACGTTTGATTTTATAAAAGAATATTGGCATACATCTGGGAATATAGGTACATATGCTACATATAATAATTTTTATTGTGCTATCACAAAATGCACCAAAAAAAGTGGCAATATAAAAATAAAGAAGCACATTCTCCACTTAAAATTCTAAATTATAACATAGGCAGGCATAAAACCTTATTTTGAATCCAGTAGGTTTGTCTGCCATAGATGCTGCAGTAGCAGTCATAACTGTGCACTAAAAATTACTGTAATAGCATAAATAGTATATTCCTGGAGAACACACTGTCACCTCTACCAGCACCTGCAAACTATGGACTATCTGCCATGGAAAATACTGTCTTCAAGCTAAGCCTGTGGACCTTTTAGGATCCATATTCCAAATCAGAAAAATGTACGTTATTATATATGGCTCAAAAGAACCAAAGACACCGAATCTTTGGGATCTACATGAAGCTGCTGTAACAAGCTCTATATGGTAATAAGCCACCTTTAAAACTAAACTAGCAAGGAGCTGAAAAGTGATATGAAGAAACTGTGCTATTCTCCTGCCCTAATATCATCTTACTCAAGGAAGGAAAAAAAAAGCCAACAACACACCACGCCACCTGAGCTGGGCTGCAATTACTCTGGAAGGTCTTAATGGGTTGTCAGAGAACTGGAACATCAAAATGGAAGGGTAAGAATCCTACTTTCAAAGTGGTCATGGCTCACTGTAAAATGAAAATAAAGTCTGTGTTGTGTCCTAGTTTTCTACGTGGAAATTAAACAACTAATCTCCTACCTGGATGGCAGAAATGAAAAAAACCTCACAGGATAATTATGCTGAATTTGAACTCACTTAATGAAGCCTTTTCAGTCTTCTTTGGCACTTTCATTGCTACCACAACTAGTATTTTGAGAGAGATGAGGGATTAAAAGCCTGTCTAATTTTTCCTATTATTCCTCTAACTGAAGATAATACTATTATCTAAAAATCCCACCTCACATGGTAAAGCAATTCTGAGAGTATACTGGTGAAAAGAGAAGCTACTGTAGCATCTTGGAGTCAAAGGGTAACCAGTAAGCCAGAACAGCTTCTAGAAATTTCAATTTTGTTTTGTTCAGTGGTCGTCAGCAAGCCTGTAACAGAAAGGTCTGAATGAAAGAAAAAGCAGCAGCAGAAGAGGTCTGATACCCCTTCAGGGACACAAAGACACAAGTTCCCCATGACACTCCAGGACACATCTTTGAGGTCACGTCTGTCAGGTTTAATAACGAAGCTGACACAAGCCTGCAGGGATGTTTGTTCTTTTTTGTGGCATTTGAAATCTCTGAACTGGGTTTAGAACCCATACAGTGGCATGACTTGAGACCTGGAGTAACAAGAGCAGAAGTACAGCTCTTTCTGACAGAGAGAGACTTAGAGAAATACTCTTGTAATTGGGCTGGATAAGCCACAGAGCTCCTGAAGAAGAGTACCTCTTTCATCAATTCTAGCTGAGCAGAAAGTCCAGCACATCCACCTTTACCTCCCTGCAGAATCTGGGCTGATGAGCTGAGCCTATATGGTGCTCCTCCTTAAATGTTCATGATTCAAGCACATTAAAAGCAGAGAATAAGCTTGCCCACAGGAATGTTACAGAAGCAAAAAATTACCCAGTCTGAAATAGGAGGGCACATGCACACACACTTTGTAAAGATGAACATGCAGCCCATCTTTGCTGGGACAGTCTGTGCCCTTTGCTGCCAAGTTATTCCTTGCCCTGCAGCTGGCACAGATGGAGACCCGGACACGCTGCAAGTATGACCAAGCCATTGCCTACAGTGTGGACACCGTGGGACTTCTAAGCACTAAATGCCATCGTAGAGAGGCTCAAAGGGATCTCTCCAAGTCCAGCCTGCATTTTATGAATTCTTAGAAAACCATATATTCACTCGCTTGGTAGGCAAGATCAGGTCACACCTTGGATGAAACTCGCATAAACTGAATTAGATGTTTGGAAATGCAGTTCCTTCTCTGAGCTCTCTCATCTCCTCCAGGTTGGAGCAGAGGAGCTGTTTGAGTAGGTAAACCTACTTCAGAGAAGAGGGAATAGACAGAAAATAAACTTTGAAGTACAAACACTGCCCTTCAAGGTTAGGAATCCTAAACCAACACTGCTGTTGTAGTAACTATGAGCACTACTGATTTTAAACAACTGAGTTACACATTTCATTTGCAGCCCCTCTCTCCTGCCACATGATATTTCTCACCATTAAGCATAAGATATTTATTCTGATTCCTAAGTTTTCTGAAAAGCAGAGAACATTAATGTCCTGCGGAGAAAGGCAACGTTTCTTATTCAAAAGTGCAGGAGCATTGGAAACCTTCCCAAATCCTAACTAAACAAGTCAGCACAGCCACCAACGAAAAAAATGAATCTGTGCTCTTCCTTTATCACAGGTCAATTATCACACAGAGCATGGGGAGCTGCCAGAAACACTGCTATGCCCAGACACTAAAACTTGCATTTTATTTGCCTGCAGCTGCATTGCACAAAGAAGGGAGTGTTAACCCCCCTCCCCAAGACAAAACATGACCTACCCCCAAAGCAAGAGGTGATTGATTCCCTGGTTTGGGTTTTTTTTTTCTTTCAGTGTACTATTACTTATCTTTTGTCCCAAATGCTATTTCCCTAAAATGCTTTGATTGCAAAATACTGATTTTTTTTTTTTTCCCTAATTTCTTTTCATCCTTGTCTACCAGCATAGATAGCCAGATGTAGCAAAAAGAGTAATGAAGCACCATTTAATGTTTTTCAGATTCAGATTTCAAATTTGCCCAGCATGGTCCCTACTTCATTTTCAAAGACACTCTCGCCTGGCCTTGAGTTCTAACAACATTAAATGAGATTTTATGCAAGATCTATTTTCAATGAAATGAGAAAAAAATAATCCTGAAGCTCTATAAAACTAAGATTTTGCATTAAATTTTCAGACATAAAGCCAAAGTCTCCAAATTTCTAGTATTTGCCCTACTTCTATTGTCTAAAATAAAGGTACTACCAAGCAGCATCACTATAGGAGTTTAGAACTGGAAAGACTCCAGGATTTAAAATGTGAAGCATGTGGTTTCCTCAGCAACCTGGAAAATGTATTTTGGTGCCTACTGGGTATCAGTAATGATGCCAATTGTCATGTTAATTTTTCAGATCTTTGTTGTTCATAATCTTCTTCCGTGTCTTTTAACTGAACTCTAACCAACCAGTAAACTTTCATTCTTTCTTCACCTTGACTTTTGGATGACTAAAGAGTATTCTTTATAGTTCACCTCCTTTAACCAACGCAACCACGGTAACAGTTCAGAAAGCAAACCATGAGGTGGTCTGTTAATAAATCCAAACAGAGACCCAAAAATAAAGGGGGCATTTTAAGTAATTTTTTGTTTCAACAGCAGCAATTTAGGATAGCACAGTTTTGGGCACCATGCCAAACAATTCCTTGTCATGGTCACCAGAATAGGTGATTACACATCTAAAACAGTCACAGAAAATAAAAAAATTATGAGGTCCAAATACCCATCTGACTGTGGCTACATTCTAGTACAGGCAATCTCTAAATTTCAAAAGAAGCAAACAACTCTTCTTAAGTGGCCGTGTTAGGCAAGTTAATGATTTTTTAATAAATTCTGTTCTTTTCAGATCTTTATCACTTTAGCTTTTGCTACCAATTTTCTTTGTGCCTAGCCTTAAAAAATATTAGTGTGCAAAATTTAGTTGATTAGAATCCAACCTCAAAAATATCTGAGTACCTGCTGAGGGAAGAGTACTTGGTGAAAACTGATTGGATAGTGTCTACTAATCCAATTCTTAATTTGGTTAAATTCCTTCAATATGCCAACACCTTTACCTTGTTCCTTCTCGTGACTGCTGCTTCCAAATACATATTATTTCCACAGAAAAACATTAATGAACACTATACAAGAAAAGCACTTTTTGTACCACGTGCCTTTCGCGATCTTCCACTGTATTCACTTAAAATGCCTGAGCACCATTTAAATCATGTCAATAAACTTAAAACAAACATTTACTATCAGATAACTAAGCCAGCAAAAGAAAAACCCAGACAAACCACTATCTATAATATCTAGGACCTCTGAAGACACTTCAAGCTGTACCTTCAGGTCTTCAACTAGAATGTAAGACTAAAGCCTGATCTGTCTGACCATACCAGTTTGTAACCAGAGCGAGGAATAAAAAGACTATTGTGCATGGAGGTAAAGGTTTAAAGACTCCATTTTTTTTTTTTTTATGGCAATAAAATTCTGAACAGTCCTGGAAGGTCTGAAAGATGGCACTTGGATAAGGCACAAATCAAGATGTGCACTTTAATAAGATGCACTCCAGAAATGTGAAAACAGAAAAAATAAATCACAGTTTACAAGGATTAAGAGACAAATATTTATATGAGAGGAGCTACAGGCTTCTGAGGTTCCAGACAGAGGGCAGAAATAGCTATGTGTGCAGTCATAAAAGGACAGCCATACATACCAGATAACAATGAGAATTCATAGTTTTTCTCTAGCACCTCAAACAGATTTCATGCAAGTTCTCATAACTTCCACAGTAATACATATTAAAAAATCAGACCAGTCCTTCCTTAGGTATATTCTCAAGCTCTGCTTTTCTGTGGAAAAATTTTAAAGAGAACAAGAAAATGCAAAGCCCTAACTATAGAAAATCCCACACCTAGTCTTCAATTCCAGGTCTAGACAGGTAACTAAAAATCTGAGTTAAAGACATCAATCCTTGAACTTTAAAGGCCTGAATTTCTAGTTATTTACCCCAGGCTATACAAAAAATAAAAAGTAATTCCATATTGCACTACAAATCTCAGATAAAAGAATTGTCACCTGGATGCTCCACAAGAATATTCTAGTTTAGCTAGTTACAGAAACAAAAAATAATCTTTGAATTTACAACCCGCACAATTTAACTGTTCATGTTAAAGGAAATGCCTCCAGCTAAAGCAAATTCAAATCTCTGCATGTGATTCTAGTTAGCAGCAGGAAATATATGTTTTTCTACAGATAAGTTATATGGCTTTTACATGGAACAGCTTGCCCAGAGAAGCTGTGGATGCTCCATCCCTGGAAGCATTCAATGCCAGGCTGGACGGGGCTTGGAGCAACCCAGGATAGTGGAAGGTGTCCCTGCCCATGGCAGGGGGGATTGGAACTGGATGGGCTTTAAGGTCCCTTTCAGCCCAAAGCATTTTATAGTGGTTTGTTTCGATGGGTTTTTTTGTTTTGTTCTTGTTTAAGAAGTTCAGAGACAGCTTTAGAGAACACCACAAACTGCAGTTTGTTATGGTAGTGTTATCTCAGTGGAGCTATCTCAGAGAACAGGACCTCAAAGCCTTCACACCTAAAAGCCTGGTCCTTTCTTTCCAGTCTGAAGACACCAGGTGCTTTCACTTGAAAGCAGCAGGGAATGGTCCTGAAGAAACAGGTCAGATGTGTGAAGACACAAGATGAAACTGTCTCAATATGCATTACAGTGGTCTCAAAAAAACAAGTATTAAAAAACGGGTAAAAAGAGAACCTTTAGCTGCCTATAAATGATCTAATGAAAGATCATTCTCAAGTGTCAAGTGGAGCAAGAAAACGTGGGAAAAACCAGTGTAAGAGTAGGTGGAAATAAACCAACCTCAGTGACATTTAACATTTACACAAATGTCAGATTCCCCACCTCCTGGTTAAACATTCAGCTGGGATCCCAATCTGTGTCTGGTGGGTGCATGGCCAATTTTGTAAAACAAAAAGAAACACAGCACAAAAGTCAGAAATTTGCGTTTCTAAAAGGATGAACAGTCAAAAAAATGAGACTGTGAAGACTGGGAATTAGGGCTCTGCTCTAGAATTATTAATGACTTATTTGTGGCTAAAGTCCATGCCTGAACTTGAATTCCCACATGATGTTTACTGTAACAGAGCTGAACATGACCTAAGCCCTCATGATTTATGGCTATAGACAAGAAGAAAAGGCATTGGCCAGGCATCAGAAATTAATCAATATTCTGAACTATTAATATCACAAGAACTCCACAGAATTGTTTAAAGGTCTAGGAAAACAATACAACAAAAAACCCCACATCCACAGCCTAATGCATTGAATAAGAGCTCCAAGAACAGCTTCTCTAAAGATACAGAGAAAAAATATTCTTCAAATTAAAATTTATTGCAAAATAACATTTCTCTCTTTTTACCCTGTGTAGAGGAAAACTGGGATATTCTGTGTGTGCAATTTGCCAACAATCATCCATAATGACATCCATTGCTCTAGGACTCCATGCCCTCTGGGAAACCTCTCTAATTTGTCTGACAGGGTCTACATTTTTTTTCACCCAGACCTCCACCAGTTCACTGATAAGGTCTGCATTTTCTTATCCAGAGAGATATGAAGGATAGTCTGATTATCCTATTCTAGCAGTTCCCAAGAAATATTAATTACGAAAAAAACAGCATTTCTAACAGAAGTTACACAAAGTTCTTCCCAAACTTTCCAAGTAGGTTACAGAGAAATCATCCTGGCTGCTTCTACTGGTATAACCCCTCATTCATTTAGTCACATACTGAAGTCATAGCCAGCCAGTGCCCTGTGCTTCAAATCAGCGTGGCTTTGGTAAGGTGCTGCTAGGTGTGAAAGGATTGATTTTTCAGATGATGCGCCCTCATAAAAATGCCTCAGCCACTGGTCATATTAAAATGGAAGCAGAAGCAGCACAAGCAATCACTGAAAGGCAACAACCTCTGTTTTGAATTCTACTTTTTTTGTCAAAAATTCAAACTGAAATTCATCCTTCATCATATTCCCATTGCATCAATGGACTCGAACATTAATCTCCAGAATGCAAATTCTAGTTCAGACTTTTTGACAGCCTTGGGAATCGAGATGCACCAAAGGTGTTTATCTGACTTAGAGCTGTCCAATCTCACCTTCTTCTGAAGAACATTAACTTTGCGTTCCTTCACCTCCAGCATGTCCTTGAGGTCATGGATCTCGCCTGCTTGAGTCCCCTTCTCCTCTGCCATCTCCTGAATCTGCTTTGTCTTCTTGTTCAGCATAGTCTCCTTCTCTTCCAGACGTAACCGCAACGCATCCACCTGGGTTCAGAAATGCAGGGCAAGCTTTGTTTAGCACTGAAGGAAAGTTAGAAAAGTTAAACTACACTTCCACAGGAGAAATAGTACAAATAGATTCAGAAATCTAACACCACTTTATTTAAGAATTCAACATACATAATATTGGGATAAAACAGTTATTACAAGTGACAGGAGACTAAACAGTAAAAATAATCAACCACGTTCTTCCCAAACTATATGAGAATAATGCTCCTTCTTGGAAAACCTCAAATCATACTTCTCACATAACTCAGGCTTGTATCATACAATACTGAAATTTTTCTCCTCAAAGTAGAAGACAACATAATGTGTTGCTGAGAAGTTCTGTCACATGCAGGGAAACTGACCCTTTTACTTGAAACATTACTAATATTCAGAGAATAAACATTGACCCCTTGTACTAGACAGTCACTTTATATTCTAAGTTTTAATCACAATAGTAGCTGAGCCTGAAGGTAACAAAAGCAGAGCTCTTTGCAGCCACTGCAGATCAAAACTGGAAAGAGGTTACCTTAGGATGGCTAAGAATATTTTGGTTTAAAAAGCAAAGCAATAGTTTAAATATAACATGTTTTCTGCAGCATGCAGTTTTATATTAAAGGTAAAATTGAACAAATGACACAGTATACAGGATACTGTGGGTGCAATTTGGACACACAAACACACTTAGAGCTCCCATGGCCTGAGTGAATTTAGAAACACACTCTGGAAACTCTGTGGTGACCTCACACTTCAAAACTGCATGTTGAGCATCTTTTGCTTTTCCTTCTGCATTTCTCTTCCATATGTGAAACAGAGCTCACAAGACAAAGGAAATGGGAGCTACCTGAATATAAATTTGATGAGAAGAATAAGGTCACCAGAGAGCACAGACTAATCTCAGAGACCATTGTGGAATACGAAATCCAACACCACCAACCTGCTCACGATGCCAAAAGAAACCCACTGACCCCTATCCGCTCGGCATTCAGACAGAGCTCAAACCTGCCAGTTGGCTGCTAATCGTATTTGACAGTATCAGATTTGGTTCCTGTTAGCTGAATCCATTACAGGACATCAGTCACACACAGTAAACAGGCTGATCAATGAATTTCTTGCTCCTTCTGCACAGCATAGATTAGCAGAGGGACGAAGTGAAAAGATGACAACCACTGGACAACCCCAGCTGGGCTAAGAATTTAGGAACTCATTATCCTTATGGCATTTTGAGCAACGTTTGGTTTTAGCATGTTATTTTAACATGTAATTCCATTTCATTTTGAGTTGCTAATGGAAAAGTAGTCTGTGAGGCCCTGCATTTCCAGTGTGTGACACACAGACCCCGTTGCTGTTTTGTCTGACTCCTTTCACACAGAGCAATAAGCACTTGCCTGTGGGGAAAGGAGCTGCCCTGCTCTCCCCATCAGCGCTGCAGCCCCGCTGCCACCTCTGCCCCTGGAGCCTCCTCACTTACACATACGTTATTAAAATACATTCCTGACCTCTCACCCAGCAAGTGGGGCATGGAGTGTAGTCTGCAGGGATATTGGAGTACCAGGTCATACCCAAATATGATTTATAGGACAGCTAGTGTTTGCAATGAAAGGTTTAGCAGGTGGATAAGGCTTTGTCTTTTTTCAAAAAACGCAGTTTTATAGATTGATTAGGTATGGTCTTCTCTGGGAATCTTTGATATTAAAGCTAAGGGTCACTTTTATTAATTCTTGAAGGGAAACTGAAAATCTCCTTCACAAGAAAATCCAAATACTCTCAACAGTTGTGTTGCAAAATATTTGAGACAGTCCAGATGCCTACAGCACAGTGTTAAGTGAAAAGAGAACATCTGCAAATAGAAATTTATCCACAGAATGCTTTCAATTTTCTGATTGATTATTCTCTTTGAACTCTATATTAGCTTATGGTTTGGGGTAAATTGCATTCCTGGTTTTATTTGTGTGAGGTCCTTGCCTAGGAAACCATAGAAAACACTTTCCAAAGTATTTTCAAAGGCTGGCAGGACACACAATCATCACCTTAGCACTATTCCTGGCAGAACACTGCACTTGTTTATTCATGTCAGCTCAGTTTATGCATGGCATCCTCCCACAGCAACAAGAATTGAGGTCTGTGGGAGTCAGGTGATGCCAACTTCAACAGAGTCAGCTCAGGACCTTCTCAGTACACAGAAATGAGCAGGCAAACAGCTACTGAGGTGCTGACACCCCTTCTCCTGAATTTTGTGTCTTGGATGGTGTTGTCCTAACCCTGGGTTAACCTAACTGCTTTCACAGGAATGGACTGCCATGTCTTTAACTGCATATGGCAGGTTAAACCTGACAGGGCAGCTCAGGCAAGTCCCTCCTGCCACAGCGGGCTCACCCAGCTGCCCTGCCTGCACCACCCAGCTGCCCCTGAAGCTTCAGCACCATAAGCACACCCTGAACACAACAGCCCCCCCCAGGCACAGGGGCCGCAGGTACCTCTCTCCAGGTGGATACCACACACAAGACTTCAAATCCTTCACTGTAAGAACACTAGATGAAGAACTGTGTTGGGAACCCCTGATTTGTCTTCACAGAGTTTTCCAGTAGCTGTAAATAACATTCTATGTCTCTGTTCTTAATGGGTCTGGCCATACATGAAACATGTAGAAGTCCAAATTTCTAAGGAAAATTCATCCCTTAGTAGCTCAAATTACTACCAAAATAAGCGCAATAAATGAAGTAATATTTAATATAAATCTCATCTTAAGCCTTTTTTAGAATCTTGACTTCTGTAATGACAGCCTTAGCATTCAGAATATTTCCGAACTATAGGGAAATCATTTAAATACTCAGACAGCCACAGTGAGTCTCAGACCTCACTCTGTTTCTCACTGTGCTCCTGAGTTTCAGGAGCTTGCATTAACAGGACTGAGATTGAAAACAAGGGTTTTTTCTGAATTTTATGATCATCTCCACTGTACAGTAGCAAGCAGGGTATTCTGACCCTGGTGATTCCCACTTTAAGATGTCCATGATGCCTAGAAAAAACAGTGTGCTACTCTTTTCCTGAGTGGTTCTTCTCATCTACCTGTCACCTGTTCAGACCATGGCTGAACCATCGTTTAGATCAGTGAACCACACCAGACTTCATCCAGTGGCACCCGAAGGTACAACCTTCCCTATGCTATATCCAAGCCCAAATTCCTCTGTAAGAGCAAGATTCTAAATTTTAATGCTCTGTAGGTATGACTACAGTAGAGGCAGCAAAAAGAACAGATGGAATACCAATCCTGAAATGTGTGCTCAGAGCCTGCAAAGGTTTCTAACAGGAGCCAGCCACTTTTTAAAGCAGATGTTGAAGTAATTCTATGTCAGCACTCAAAGATCATTGAGAAATGCACAGAGACATGAAATTAAAATTGGTATGCGAGCTGAGAGTTGCTTTTCACCTTCTGGAGCTATTGTTAGGTGACGTCTCCAAGAATGAGTACATTTTAAAAAGGATCAGTTTCGTGACATTCCATTACTAACTTGCAAACATATCATATAAATACAAAAAAGGAGTTCAGCCTTTTTACTGATAGCATAGTCTGTAATTAAGACTTTAAAGCTATGTTTACTGACTGATTTGAATCAGTGGTAGTTCACAAGACTTAATTCTCTATTTTTGCCATTGATCTTTCTCTTTAACTAGATTAGAGTTGACTCTTCAGCCCCTTACAGCAGTTGCAGCAATATCCAGTGTGGTCTGTAGATGGGAGTGAGCTCTTTGTGAACACTGAGCTCCAGCTGTCCAGACAGCTGAGTCACATTACACAGCCATGCCATGGAGCAGAGGTGCACACGCCTGGCTTTGTGCAGAGCCTGGTGCTTCCTGCCAGGGTTACAAACCCAGTGCAGGACAGAGGTACTGCTCCCAGGCCTGCTCAGGCCACAAATGAGCTCAATTGTTCCTCCACAACCTCTAGCACGAGACATTGAATACTTGAGCACAGTGAACTCAGTCCTGTGAGCTCACCTCAGGGCTGGCAGGTGTCAGCACTGGGTCTTCAGGTAGCTGGTGCTGAGCAGTGTTGCTGGAAACACCCAGCTCCCATTTGGACACTCCTCACTAAATGTAATCCACTCTCTGCCTCTGATTTGCCAGACTCTACTGCAGTTTCAAAATGCCAGTAAAAGCCCCAATAAAGAAAGACCCTTAGAAAAATTTATGTTCTACTGAGACATTCAAAGCAAATAAAAACTTCCACATGATTAGATTCATTTTTCTACTGAATATTAATCTGAATTTACCATAGGAATGGACCAATTACAGAACCATGCCAGCTTAGGCAGTGTACAAAAATAAAGGAGAACATTCTCGCTGGTTAAGGCAACTTCCCACTGAAGCCACATAACTTCTGGCACTGACCTAAGCTAAAGGGCTCACTGGGTAAAAACTTTATAAGGATAAAGCCTTAATTCCAGCATAAATACTAACTTATTTTTTGTTTTGTTTACAAAGTGACTGTACAATTTTAGAGCTATTTTTAAAGGTTTATTCACCAATTGAAAAGTTAACCACAATATTCTCTCCACCCAACAGCCCTCAAGATAAACACCCCACAAACAGCTCACTGTTGTTTGTAGTTCTAGAGTGGCAGGTGGCAAATCCATTTTTGAGATATTGTATCGACACTATTCCCCACCTATGGGCAGGTTTCTTTAACAGAAGACTAAAGAAGAGGTAGAGGCTCATGAAGGTATTCTCTTTTATTTTCAAATGTTTATTTAAATATGAGTCTAAAATACCGATCCCCTCTGAAGATGTCTGACAATTTTTGTCAGAAACTGCACCCCTCTTCCTCCTCACAACTCTCTCCAGGGTCTTGAGAGAAGCTAGCTGTGTTTTTACACTGACCAGTGCTGTCAAGAAGTGAGGCCAAGCAGGATCTCACATTCCTACCCCACTCCCAAAGAAAACCCTTCTATGGAAAGATATCCTTTCCTTTAAAAAATCCAAATCATCACAGGATGCAGTGACAAACATCTCAGTGCTGTATGTTCTCAGCATGTTTCAATCCTATACTTAAGAGGATCACCTGTCAACACAGAGAAAAGGTAACTGGGTGATGATTTAATTGTTGAGCTTTCTGACAAGAACTCCAACCAGGGTGAAAAAGATGAGACTATCTTTCAAAAGTATAAATATCTTCTTGGAAGGAGGAATCCAGTTTGGTTTTGTAGTGCTACATGAGAAACTCATTTGGAAGCAGCCAGTGAAGAACAAATATTCTCAATGATTATTTAGTAATATTACAAGTTAGAGAGTAGAATAATTTTCTATATTAAAGAAGTACTTTGGCCTTCAGCTAAAATAAAATCAAGATGTTGTGAATAACTGTCAAGAGTATCTATCAATGGCATATAACCAAGCCTTTTTGGTTTTAAATGTTCTGTTTCAATTCTGGACATTTTAAGTGAATAAATATGTTTATCTACCATAATAGCTGAAATTATGACCCTCTACTAAAGTCTTTTAGTTTGTTAATAAAGTAAATTTGTTCAAGAACTTCACCTCTCCTGGGTAGAAAAGCACTATTTATTACTTTAAAATGAGAATAGAAATGTGCTTCTAGCTTTGTAGGTTTGCCACAGTACATGCACGTTTAACATATCTATATCCTTTTCTATCACTGCAATGGATCAAAGCCTGCATTTTGCCTTTGAAAATGTTTATTTACCTAACACCTACTTTCACTGATAGTTTGAAATTTAATTTTTTTTTTTTATAGACATGCACTAATCTAGGGTACTTCCCTGAACTAGCAAAAAGGAATGAACAAATTTAACAAGAGGTTTATGATTGTAAACTGGTATAAGCTTTCACAGTTTATGCCCACTGATGAAATTTCAACTTCTCCATAAATCTGAGAATAATCAGAAAAGCCATCCTAGAACATCAAAAGATATTTCCATGTAAGTTCATTACTGCATGTTGACAAGGCCATGAGCACCCACAGATTTACCAATTTTGGCTAAAGGCTAATTTGGCTAAATTAGGGTAGAAAGTTCAGATCAGTTCTCTTATGCTCCTGTAATATGGAAGCTTCTACCAGTGTCACCCACAAATTTCCTGCATGCCTTTTTCACAGCTCCTTTGGCTTCTTTGACTCTTTTAGCTGTAAAAACACAAAGTTTTTGATGCATCACTGCCATCTTTTGGACTTCCACTAACACTACAATTTTCCAAGGCCGTGAATGAAATCCTGTCTGCACACAACATTTCATGCTTGCTCTTCAAGAATGTCCAGAAGCAACACGTTTATGCTACATTTATAATCTGTTTGATGTTCAGATGTACACCTGGATCTTACATAATATGGGAATTTATTAAGCATTTGTCATCGAAACACAGTTTAGAAAATATTTTTCCTTTACCTTGGAATATGCATCACAAAACACAAAAGCCCATATTTCAGGGGCTTACAAGCAAGAGCTCCTGGCCATGCTGACAGCAGCAGTGAAGCCTCTGCAGGGTGTATGCTATTGGAATGATCTTCCTTGTTCTTCTCTCCTCTAGCTACAAGGTCCCTGCAAATAAATCCCCCCAGCTCAGACATTGCAACTCCTAATTCAGCCAAGCACTTACACACACATGTTTGTATTTAGATCAATCCCCTGGCCTAGAGAGCCAACCATATAATCAAAGACACAAAGAGCCTGGAACAAGCAGTACTGGATGGCTGTGGGCCTGTACAACCTAGGAACAGAAGAAATAATGGCTTTTCTCTGTGCACAGGCAACAAGCACAGAATTGCCCACTTCACCTCTGTCTGCAGGATGGCAGCTCTTTGCTCTTTAGCTGTAAGGGACTCTTTGAGAACTTCAATGTGCTGCTTGCTGTCAGAGAACTGATTTGTGAGGGTCTCCAGCTTGGTCTGCAGGGCCAGCAGCTCGGTGTCTTTGCGCGACAGCTCCTGTTTCACCTGACCAATCTGAAACACAAAGAAAGGACAGGCAAAGGGAGAAATACTTTATAACTTCCCTACAAAAATCACTATAAACACACATAACTATCGACAAACACCATGGTACTGTTAAATTATCCCACAGAACTATGAAGCCTTAGGTTACCTTGAGTGAAAGGCTGGCAAAAATTTGTGTCATGAGCAAAGGAGAGAAGGAAAAAGAGAGGGGAGCAATGTCATCAATTTTTCAAGGGAGGTTCTTTTTAATAGTGGCAGTTTTTTGTAATTCATCTTCCAAAGGACTAACCAAACCCAGGTACGTTTCAGGGATGACGTTTTAACGAAGATGAAGCAGAACCCTAATGACAAAGTACCCCTCGCCTGTAAGGTCAGAGCAGATGAGATACCTACAGGTCTCTCAGCAGCACAGTGTTTGCTTTGAAATGTCAAATCAGCAAGCTGCCCTCCAGCTCTTCACCTAGCAATCCAGCCTCATGCTTACACAGGATGTAAAGACCCTTTTACTTTTCCCACTACTTACAAAACCAGCATTTTATTCTATGAAACACCTTCTAGTTTATGGAAGCTTCTAAAAGCAGATGCATATATTCCTCAAAACAACAGGAAAACTGTTTGTGGAATTCCATTTGTAGAGAGAAATTTCCTAAATTTAATTTAGTGAATTAAATCAGTATAGAAGTACAAATTTATTTTAACAAATGTAGGTTGGATTATTATTTCAAAAGGCAAACAGTAAAAAAATGCTAAAATAAAGCATCAAAATGAGCTGAAATATCAATTTAAGTGCAATCATCACCCAGGAAGACTTCTATTAAGTCTGAATATTAAAAAAAAAAAAAAAATTAATTAAAGAGGACTAGGAAGTCTAAATGTAGCGTTACATCCAAGTTGACAACGAACTTTCTGATTTTCTTCCTATAAATCTCACAGAATAGCAATGTTTTACTGCTACATATTATATAGCAGAGGGGGACATGTCTCTACACACTGAGCAGCTTTCCCTTTTTTAACTTGAACAGTTTTGCTTGGGTTATTCAAGTTTTAAAAAAAAATCCCTTATCCCCAGAAGTACATTGTCCAGTGCTTCAAAATAGAAATTAAAGGACAACACAAACTGAAAAAATTGTCCAGGTCACTCTTTGTGTTTGAAAACATGACATGAACAAAATAATAGTATAATTTATAATCATTTTTAAAGTTTTTAATTAGAATAAATGCCCATATTAGTAGAAACAATTGAGAAAAAAAGCTGGGGTGAATGCCATTTTACCTTGAAAACACTGATTCAATAATGGGCAATTAAAGGAAGAAAACTCTTTACCAAAGAGTATTAAAATGGCATCAAAATATGTAATGAAGGACTCCTGTGTTCCAGTGTGAAACAGTGTACGTGAGGAAATGGGGAAGAAGGAGGACATGCATCTCAAAAAACCTCTCAAACTCATTAAATAGCACAATGAGAAGGTATGTAAGAATTTATAGAACTATTCAATAGTTTATTGTTCACTTCACTTCAAACCTGCTAGGTTGTTTCTTTCACATTTTACTAAAAGCAAATGTGCACAGGGGATGATTCTGCCACCTATTTCAGTTCAACACAAAGGTATTGATGTCAGCAGCACTATTCCTGCTGTCAGCCCCCAGTTGCACAATAGTGCCAGGCACAGAACAGCTGCTGGGAAGAGCTGAATTATTTACAGCTGGTTATCTTTTCTAGAGTATCTAAACAAAAAAGCCCCCTTAAAAAATCTCAGATGACACAAACTTTTTCGGTTAGTAGGTAGCCTGAATCGCAGAAAAACTTTCTCAGACAGACAGCTTCTGTTTGGGCTCCTTGCAGAAGAGCTGCTTACCACATTTCATTACATTAGGGTTCCCAAGTAGCACCCTAAGTTCTCATCTCTAGAAACCCCCATTTCAGAGCTACTGCCAAGGTGCTAAAGCTCTTTGGTAAGAACACAGCACACACCATCCCAGCTTGCAGGAGAAGCTAAGACAGCATCAAGTGCTCACATCCCTCTTCTTGGTGAGAAACGGTGTTCACTCTTTTGAGTGCAACTCTAACTCCACAGCAAAGGCATAACCTAAATTCATGCTGCTAAAATGGAATAATCAGTTTTAAAAGTGTTCAGCATCCAGCTTTCGGTATTTTTTGTGAAACAATGTTAAGAGGGTTCAACATAAGTTTTCAAATTAGGTTTTTTAACTAGGAAAAGCAAATCTCTTTGAAAGTCTGTCCCCGAAATGGGTGCTGAATACTTTTGAAAATTTGCTTCAGTAGAGAAGAGTAGGTTATTGCTCAAACAGCTCATACCATTAAAAAAACAGCAACAAAACAAATACAGATGTTCAGCTGGAGAGTGGTGTTATTTATGGACACCAAAACCATGTGAACAAAAAGGCAGCTACAAGGCTGAGCAGGCTGTTAGTTCTACTTGTTATATCCAGTCATGAAGAAGGTAAGAGAAGAAAAGCTACCCCAGAAGGCAGAGAGCTAGCAAGCCCCAGTGAATGGCCACTGCACACGAAAGAGAGATCTTACTGCAGAGACCTCGGTCTGGAGACCAGCCACTCTTTTTTTCAGGTCCTCCCCTTGAGCCTCTTTGGCACTTAGCTCTTCCTTCAGTTGCTCTACCTGTCACGACATTGTTATGCTTTTAAATATTTATTATTTCCCAGCTTCTAGTCAGCCTGTTTCAGTCCAAGCAACTACAAGTGACAAAGAACTGAAGAATCAACACTGGTCACTCATTTTCTCTTCCATTCTTCATTAAGTCTTCTCAAAAGTTTAATGTCTGTGTCATTTCATATAGGCTGCCAGACAAGAATTTGATTAGGAAACAGAAGATATATAGTTATGGTTTACATATGTCAAGTATGTGGCCCTTATCCCAACGGTTTTGAAACTGGAATTCATAAGGAAATTACAACAGGAAAAAGGACATACTTCAGCTTAAGAGAAATAATGTTAATTGTCAAGCTACAGCCACAAATTACTTACACAATACAACGCTGAAAAAATAAATGCTGTGCAATTACAGAACAAGGTAGGACAGCAAGGTGTCAAGATTGGACATGGCCATGAGTCATGGGCAAATAGATACCAAAAAGGAGCAAATTTTCTGCAGGAAAATAAGTGAGCAGACACAGGAGACAGAAGAGGTCCAGCAGTCAAGTAGCTGAGCAGATCTACAGATCCACACAGGGAGAGGACAAGGGGTAATTGAAGAGTTGCTAACAATGAAAGGAGGAAAGCAAGAAGAAAAGACAGAAGGAAGTGGTGCTGTAATCTTCTCCCCATTCCTAATTTGAATTGGGTACCTTCAGTTCCTAGAAGCAACCCAGTGGGATAAAGAGCAAAAGTAAGAATAGACATAGTTATGTCGAGGTGTTTCAGTGAACTGGCGTGAAGCAAGTGGAAGAATCACATAACTTAGTACATGTCTCTACTTCAGGGCAAGTAGATTCTCCAAGACACTTCATCCAGCATTCTTTTTTGACCCATAATTTCAAGTAGGACAAAGCAGTAGGTTACAATTGTTCAGGACCTAGCAGAGTAATTTTCATCCTCCTTTCCAGGGTTTGTATACTGCTTGCAGGTAGTACACATAAGTTAATTAAGAAAGGCAGGACTGCTCACAATATCCTTACATTTACTGTACAAGAGGGCCTGAATCTTCACTAAAGAATCTTAGGACCCACTAAAAGACTGAGTAACAAAGAATGAATTGACTTTTGCCTATAGACAATTCAATAGTCAGTGTCCATCTTTACATGTGAGGATCAACATCTCTCACTGCTGTACTTGTCCTGTATTCCAAACAACATCAATTAATGCCAGCACCACCACTGCTGTAGACTCTGCTCTCATGCTGGCTCCACTACTGGAAGGAGAGTGTAATGGAAAACCATTCTAGTGACAGTTCATGCTCTTTTCAGCCCTTATATAATAAAAAGGCCAAACAGTTATACAATACCAGCTGCAAAAAAAATATCCTTTTTTCAACAAACTACATTTGGAAAGAATTTAGACCAAACAAAACCTGAACCAATAATGGATTAGCAGTGGTCAAAAAATAAACACAAAAATCTTTCTGAAAGAAAAGAAAATCAGGTGTGACAATAAAAGGAGAACTTGGGCCATTGACCTTACTGAAACACCATTATAATCTTTTCAAATTGGAATTTAAAATTTTCTTGAATATTTTTAAGTTAATTTAGTGGCTTCACAGCAGGTATTAAATAAAATTCTGTTTCCCATCATTGGACTGGGAAGCCAGACCACACCTCCTAACTAAAGCACGAACACCTCTCCTCTGTTCACCAAGCTGGGTTTAGCATACAACTGCCATTTGTTTGCCAATACCTTGTTTTTCATGAATTTGGAATGGCTACGGTACACCTCCATTTGCTTCATTTCCTCCTCACGCTCCTCTGTGCTCAGGGCTCCGTTTGACTTCAACATCTGAATCTCCTCTTCCAAATCCCGGAGGCCACGCTCCATGGAAGAAATTTTTGAATCCTGAGAATGATTGGAGGGGACAGGTAAAGACACACAGTTAGAAGATTTGTTAACAAACCACTGGAGTAAAACCAAAGGAGATACATGTCCAATAAATTACCTGCCCTTGAAATTTACTTAGGAAGTTCTTAGAGAAATCAGTGTTCAACTCTTTACATGTGAGTGCTCAGATACTCATTTTTCAATTTACTTTTTTTTTAACCTTTCAAGGAAAGCAAGAGTTTAGTACTGAAAGAAAACCAGGGCAGGAACATCGTGTAGGATGAATAAATAAAGGAACATGAAGAAAAGTTGCCTTTTCAAAGCCAGCTCAAACCGGAGAAATTTAATTCTAATTGAATGGGCAGCAAAATGGCAAGACTAGCAAAAAAATTGGGTTGGTGCCACTAGTTAATTTAAGTGGAGTCACAAATGGAGAAAAGCAAATACCATAAGCAAGGAAAATGTGCAACTAGCTAGTTTTGATTGGATAAAGCAGTTAAGAGTCTCTCAAGTATTCTGGCTCATATGTACAACGTATAAAACATTTCAATGGGTTAAAAATAACCATCCGGAAAAACAAAAAAGCCAATCAATCATTATCCTCCTAGTTTTACAGGGTGATCAGAGGTATTCAGTGTACCTGGTTTATTGTTTCTTTACAGGCCTTTTGTGTTAGGAACAGCAAGAACAGATTCATCCAGCACACAGAGTTTCATGCATACCCACGATCATGGATATGTGTTTAGGAACTATAATCTCTTAAAGCAGTCTATTTTTTCTTATCTCACTTCCCCAAAATATTTAGTCTTTCCTGAAAGACAGATCTGATTTGAAACTATACTGCAGACTTCCATAAACAAAACCTTTCTAACTTTTTCTCTGTCTGATAAGCAAAGCACAGCTGAACAAAAAGCTGATTTTCACATATACAGGTTTTCCCTCATGAGATGAGATTTTTTAAAAGCATGACTATGAAGATCTAATTGGATCTCCTGCTTAATGTTTGATGCTTAAGTTAAAAATTGATAAAGTAGATTTTTGTAACAAAAAATTAGAGGTAGTAAGGTGAAGTGATATGCTGCAATTGACAACAGTATTTAGTTTCAGTGCTCACATCATTTCCCAGAAATACCCATGGGTTTCTCTTTTGATAGTAAAGACACTTAATGTTACCACATGGTCAATTAGTTTTCATTACTATGGACCACAAAGATGACTAATACAAGAGTGACATCAAATGAAAGGCTGCAGAGTAGAAAGATGGGATATGAATATGGAAAACACTGATACAGAATGGAAAAATTTGCAGCGGAAAAAAGGAAGGAAAATAAAAGAAAAAGAAGGGAAACAAAGTGGAAAAGAACAGCTCGCAAAGACAGTTTCTGATTTTTCAACTCCATTTGTCCAAACCCTGTGTGATGTACTTTATGAGCAATACAATATGAAATATGATTGCATAAAGCTGTGCAAACCACACACTTGATTGTGGCTCCTGAGCTCTTGGACAATTGCCATCAGTCCATTAAATACTTAAGCTAATGGTTTAAGAATTCAATCACAAATTCATCTAGAAAAGTTAGGTTTATGATGGCATACAGATATTTCTAGCTATATGATCCATTCTTTAAGTGGGTGTTGAGTTTGCTAACTTTGTTGATACACAGAATGGAGAGCAGTATTTCAAATGTTGATAACATAAGAAGAAAAGAACCCACTCTTAAAACCCACAAATCTTTCATATTAATCTATCATTCCCATTCTTGTAATATAATGAACTCTTGGTTGACTGCAAGAAATCTGTATCTGCTGCTGCAGGCAGAAAGAAGACAAGTTTCTACTGTGCTGTCTTTTCAGTAATCAATAATAACAAATTAAATAATAACAGAGAATAAAATTGTATAAAAATATATACTTATTTTAAATTACAAGACTGACAGGAGTATATGGTATTTGGTAGATTCACCTTTCATGTGAAAACCCATTTTCCAAATTCTACTGCTGCCCAAACACAATCATTTACCTTCATCTCAATAACAGTTTGCAGAGCCTTTGTCTTGGCCGTGTCGGGAGCATTCTCAAATCGACGATGGATTTCCTGTACCAGCAGAAATGAAAGCAAGAGTTACACTAATGGCAGTGTCCCAATACAAACATAATTACTAGAAGCTTCTCTTCCTAATACAGAGCATAACTCAGTGCTGCTTTCTGATGTTGTCATACGTTTTATCACTTCTCATATCACAGAAAGGACTGCCAAAAGCTCATTCAACAGAAATCCAGCCGCAGTTAAAAAGGCACAGCAGAAACTGCACCTTTGACTACCCACTTACTCAAAATAAACTTGAAATGACAGCTGGGTCTACTAAAAAGCTCTATCATCTGTCTGCTAAACTAATCTGAACTCCTGATAGTTTCTCATAGAAGACATAAACATGATGCATTTGACTAGAGGCTTACTGAAAACAGCAACACTGTGGTTTCTATTTCAACAAGTTTTAAGGTGCAGCTGTTGTTAACTCTCTTTTTCCAATGTTTTTTACCCCAGAGTGGCAACACTGAACTACACAGGATGAAAATCTTTCTTCACTTGGCCTTGAGCACAGCTGAAAATACACACGTGTACAGCACACTGCTCTAGAAGCTCAGAGGATGCTGATAGGAGGACACAAAGTCCATGTGATATTTCTGTTGATGTAAATTCACAGAAATAGCATGCTTCCAACTGCTTGCTAAGGCATAAAATGATCGAAAGCTCAAACAACTTGTTCTATCATATAAAGTAGGGGTTTCAAGCCAACATAAGTAAAAAGAGGAGAAACAAAATAGAAACTACTACACTCTTTCACTCCTTGTCTTCAAATGGCATTGTCCTTAGAGCACACTCTAATGCTAACTGTAGGAAGGTGAATTCTGTTAGAGTGTTAATCTTATATGCCAGGAAAATACTTTGGTGCCCACAGAGCACCAGCTGTGATGCCAGTTAACCTAAAAATGAATTGTG
Source organism: Corvus moneduloides (assembly GCF_009650955.1). Lineage (NCBI taxonomy): Eukaryota > Metazoa > Chordata > Aves > Passeriformes > Corvidae > Corvus > Corvus moneduloides. The sequence continues at coordinate 6,227,970 of NC_045479.1, forward strand.
TTATGTGCCCACACATACAGTTTATCCATCCACTCCCCTCAGACAACTAAAAGACAAATCCCAAAAGCCATCCACAAATTTGTATTTTCAATAGACAAGGTGAAGAGTCAAAATTTTGTATGGCAGTCATCCATGCAACTTGTTCCCCACGATTAATTATTTGAATGAAAAAGGTAGAGTTGCACAGTGCTTTTCAGAAATACTACTTTTAAGATTGTTAAGTGTTCCTACATAGCTTTGAAGTGAGCAAGATCGAAATGTGTTGGGACATGACAAAGGCCACAAGAAGAATTTTGCAGAAGTCTGGCCTAAGACCATTTGCATAAGTTGATGCCCATGAATGGTAATAATAAGGAAATCCAATAGAACTTGCTCTGGTTTAAAAGAGGATATTTGTGTATTTTCTGAGAAGCCATTTTTACAAGTGTGTTCCCAGTGTATGGCGGCATTCTCTGAAATCAAAAAAATCCTCCTGAAGAAATAAACCTGAAAACCCCTCTAAATATATTTGTTTCTCCTCGAGTCAACAGATAACTTGAGAGCCTCTGCACAAATACTACTGGCACCATATTGACCAGAATGAAGCAGTGCCATTATTTTTCTACTTACCTGTACCTACATTCCCAAAATGGATTTCCTCAAAGAAATTACAACAAACTCTTGTGAGCTTTTAGAAACTGAGAAAACAAAGGATAAGAAGGTCAAAAATTACTATGCCATAAATCTATTTTGGACACTGTATTATTTTTATTTTAGCAGTTAGGTAATTTCCACTTGTGGAGAGACACAGTTTCTGACCTGAGAATATAAAACCAGCTACTGCTGTGGAAATGGGATAGATGGAATACGTAGCAGGAGAACTGCAGGTCTGTAAAGGGATGCTGACACAACAGTGCCTGCTTCCACCATGGCTCAGTGTTTTCCCAGAGAGAAAATTCTTCCAAGCTTCTTCTTGAGAAATGCCTGTGTCTCCTCTGTCTGAAGTGATGCTCTGCACTTCAGCAAAGGAAATGTCCTACTTCTATCATCTTAAGTAATTCCACTGTGATTTGGATGACATAACCTGCTGAAAAATAACACCTCCCAACTCTTGACTGCACAGTAAGGGCTTAATTTTGGCAACATGCCTGTGATTCTGAAGAGCCCGAAGAAAAAAAAGCTACAGGCAGACCGAGGCTCTCTGGAACACAGATTGAAGAGCGGCTGCCGAAGGAAAGCAGGGCACAGATACCCTTCTTAATTAGGAAATACAGGCTGCATCCATGTCTTTCAGTGGCAGAATGGAAAAATACTAATAGATCATATCTGTGATGTATTCAGATTCTGTCGTGGACACACACCCCACAGATGAATGAAAGTTAGGATTTTACTCTGTAAAACAGGATTTTGCACAGCAGTTAAAAACATAGGGCCACACACAAATACCAGGATCAGAAAAATATAAACCCAATCCTTCATTCCTTGCAGGTTATCCATTCTGACAAAGTAATACAGGATCTTTCCTTTGCTTTACTTTCCCACATTAAGAACTTCCTTATGTAACTGATATTGTTTCCTAATAGGTTAATAAAATTTAGCATCTTTGCACCTTTGAGTGCAAGTTCAATTATTATAACAAGGGGTGGCTCTTTTAAATCTCCTTTATGTTTTTATTGCTTTTCTATGTTCAATGACTCCTTCATTTAAAAGTGATAGCAAAAAGGAAAAACAGAAATTATGGTGCAAACTGATTGCAACTTTAAGTACATTCACAGCCAATAAAATTCCAAAATAGGTTGTTCTGTTCAAAAAAACCATTAAGATTCAATAACTAGAAATTGAAGGCTAGAATTAGTCAGAAGCTCTAAACAAGGTGGGCACCTTCTCCAGAGCTGGAGTTCATATTTCATTTTAATTTTTTATTAAGAATATCTATCTTCCTTTTTAAGAAAATCTACCACAGAAACAGATAGGAACTGAAGGTGTGGATCATTATTACATCTGCCAAGCAGCTCTGCAAGGCAGCACAGTACCCCTAGGAGAAACAACAATTTCCTGGTCAGCATAATTACATAGAACAGCTGATCAAACACACTGAGAACGCTGAATATGTAAAGAATAGCTGTGATAAAGTGGTTTTACCTCACCATAAATAGTTACAAAGTCCATGAGGTTTTTTTGAAAAGAATTCAAAATTAAAGAATATAGTTTAGAATTGAAGGAGTCCCCAGTCCTGAGCAGTATTATCACTGTCAATTATACACATGTGCATAATAATGAAGGTTGAATTTAGTCCAAATCTTTTCTTCCTTCACAACCTGGCCATATCCTTCACTGCTATTCCCCCACTTCCTCTTGTGTCTGATTTTGCATGGGATTTAGAACAAATGTGAAGGTGCACTTTCAAGCAATGATGCTTTTGTAGTGGGGTAGGCTAAATGCTTCAAAATTCAGCAACTCACCTCCCAGTAGCCACAAGACAAGCAGTTTCCAAAGCAATAAAGGACATGCCTTCCATCTCCTGCCAAGCTTGGATAATCAGGTAGCACATTCCACACAGAAACAAAAACATGCTATTTCATACATTAATTTGTTTTATTAAAAAAATCGGCAAAAAACATTATGTGTAATTAAAAGCACAGTCATAATTCTGGCTTTTTTAAATCTTAACTGTACTAGCCATATCTTTGTGTAATCAATTATGATCTCCTGTGCTGGATCTTTGTATCATTCAGTGGACTGGACAGTTTTGACTAAAAAGCATTTGGTTTTATTCTCCAACCTCATCCTCCAAGACTTACTAAATGAATGTTATATCTGTTGTACCCTAACTTTAGTTTTTCAGATGGCTTTCATGCCTACCTAGATTTTAGCAACCTAGTTCCAATTAATTACAATGAAATGCAAATGTTACAACCAGGAGCATCCATCAGCTCAGTATTAATGATCATTGTTAATTTTAAAAAATTATTTAGTAGCTATGTAAGATAAAATAGATCTTTAGTTGTGTAGAAGGACAAATCATACCTGACTAACCTGATTTTCTTCTACAGTGAAGTACCTGGCTGTGTGGCTAAGTGGGGAGCAATGGGTGTTCCATGTCTAAAGGCCTCCAAGCATCCCTGGAGGCAAATCTGTGAGACACAGACTGGGTAAGCGGTTAACAAAGCAGGTGGGAAACCAGCTGGGCTGCCAGGCTCCACGCGGTGCTGATGAGCAGTGTGAGGGCCAGTGGGCAGTGCCTTCAGCAGTGATCTGAACGACGGGATGGACAGCCCTCCCAGCAGCTTTACAGAGTACATGGAATTGGGGAACACATGCATTAGATCAAGCTATGTGCCCTTGATGTGGAAAAACGCCCAGACCAGCCCATCCTGAGCTGTACTAGCAAGAGTACCCAACCAGCAGGTGGGAAGCAGGTGTTTCCCTGTGTGCAGCTCCTGTGAGACCACTGCTGGAGCTCTGTGCCCACTTCTGGGCTCCCCAGAACAAGGAAGGCACTGAAAATCTGAGGAGATTCTGACAGACAGGCACCAGGATAGCTGGGGCTGGAACACAGCATGAAGGGGAGAGAGCGAGAGAAAAGTGTTTGTTCAGCTGAAAAGAACGGGCTTGGGGGGAAACCTGATGCCCTCTAGAACTAACTGGAAGCTGGAGAGATGATGGAAACCAAAGTCTTGTCAGAAGTGGAAGGATGATAGGCAATAGGCAGAACTTGCAGCACTGAAAATTTAGACCTGTTAATATGACAAAGATTTTACCAGGAGAGCAACCAAATGCTGGACCAGGTGCCCAGAGAGGCTGTGGAATCCCCACCGCTTGAAATTGCTGGTTTGAGCAGAAGGTTGCATGAAATAACCTGTGGGAGAGCCCTTTAATCTGCATGACTCATTTATATAAATATCTTTACTACCTGGTGCCAGAAGGTGACTGGATACTATCACAATTGTTTAGTTTCAGGATTTTGTATTAAATTTTTTTCAGAAAGTGCTCGATGCCAGTAATTTTAACTTCTATTTCAGCACGACGTAAAAATGAACTGAAAAAAAGAACATATAAGAGTCCTGTAGAATTTATTTCATTGCTATTAGAGTTTTGCTGCTAAAGTGATACAGTTACACAAGTCTGGAAGCAGCAATCATGGTAGTTCCTTCGGAAATTATTTCTGCATTTTTCCATTTGTCATTTCCTGCATTTGCAAACCCAATCAACATAATTCCCTGAAAATACAAAGTGACTGTACCCACAAAGGGCATAACTTTGAAAGATGTGCTGGCAATTGCACACACATTGATAATGGAGGCTGCCAGTTGCTTTGAAGCTCAGTTACCCCTGGCTAAAGAAACTCGTCTCTGGTTTGCAATTGTATTAATCCATTGAGACGATTATTTCTAAATCCAATTAAAACCTCAGATATCAGGACACTTAAGTTTGTTAGCAAAGGCATCACCTAAAGTGAAAATTAAAGCACAGCTTCCAGCTCTTCTCAGTATTTCAATCAGCAGGAAACAAAAGCAAAATCCCTCAAAACTTTGGCATTAGAGTAAAAGCAAGGTAAGATGAGAAACTAATTCAAACCATCCAATTAGCTGCAAGTAGCAAGTCATTGTGTTGAAATCTGACTACAGAATTGTGAATTCAAAAGCTGAAGAAAAGTCAATTAAAAATTAAAATCTTAATCATGTAGAACTTCATTTACATATGTGCTATTATTAATTTTTTCTCTCTTTCCTCTTACTTAAGGCACAAAAGCACTCATTTTGTACTCAAATTAGCTTCCAATTTATTCGTGGTATTTTTAGTTTTTTCCCTTCCACTACAAAGCTTCACGTTTGTGGAAACAAAATTCCCTAAATCTCACTTCTACTGAAGAAAAGTGCAGGATAATGTTACCATCTCCAAGGAAAGCATCCCTAAGACGTAATTTGTAAACAAAGCAAATCGTGTAATAGGCATTGACAAAGAAAATCTTCTAATATAACAAAACATCAAAAAACATCGAAGTTTAAGCATTTTAAACCTCTAATCCCCAGACAGATTTATGCATTGTTTCACATAGTTTTAAAAATCCCACCTGAAGGGTATGGAAGAGCTAAAATGAAACAGTAAGAAATTTTGCTCTATGTTGAAGACTAGCTCATTCATATAAAAAAAAAATGTTTTGAAATAAGTTCAAGAATTAAATAACTCACCCCCCATGCTAGAAAAAGCATATCAAGAAGCCTACAGAAATTTTATTAATTATTTCACTTCGATAAAACCATGAGTATAATACAGAAAAAGCATCCTGACAGATGACTGGAGTTCTGCTTTTTTCCATTTACTTAATTTAACTAATGTAACTGATTATTTAACTAATGTATAAAAATCAGAAATTTGCTATGCAAGAATAAGGTGTTTCTGATTTTTTTGTCATCTGGAAAAGCAGAAAACAAATACATTATTTTCCAACCTAACTTTTCAACTTTTGAAGAATTATCAAGCTACCAACCTCTGAGGAAAGGTGAAAATAATTTCATATACATTTGAACATTTTTAACTGTCATCCTTTTCTAAGGTGACATACAGAATATCCCAAACTAAAATGATATTTTAAAAAATTTAAGTGTATAAAAAAATAGATTATGCATGCTTTCAAGTTGCAATAGTCCATTTTCTCAAATTTTGACCTACAAAACCTCTGTATGTTTTAAAACTACTTGCAGACCAAACAAGCAATTCTAATAAAGACATAACTATTTAAATTATCTTGGTTTAAATCACTTCTCCCTGCCATCTGCTTCTAAAAGGTCAAAAGGATGAAGCAGCAATAAAAAAAAGCAGAAACTTAATTTTTTTAAGTCAACAGAAAGATACCCCCCAGTATGACAGTAGTAAGAGTTCCAGTTACTGGATCTGTCTACTCCTGCAAAACAAAACCCCTCTCTAGAAGTATCTTATTTATGTTGCAAAATCTTGGCACAGGACAGAAGTGTTCTTTGAGTTAACTCTAATTGCTCCAATTAAAATTTCTAAATCCTCCTCTGAGCGTGGAGCAGAAAAGGGGAAGAATTTTAACACACCCATGGAAAAATAATTTGTTTGCAGAACTTGTCACAGTTCATTAAAATCTGGTCAGACAAGGGAAACAACCTCTCAGCACCGGGCACAGCTCAGCAGGGCTCTGATGGTACCTTCAGACAGCCCATCCGTCCCTTCTCACTGAGCTCCTTGCTGCTGCTCTTTGGCCACCACAGGATCAAGTTTTGATCATCTGAGGCTAATAATAATCGAAATAATCTACACAGACCTCTGTTAGAGCCCAGTGTGCCTGCTCACTGCACTGGCAGAACTGTGCCCCACGGGGAGGCAGAAATTCAGCGCTGTCCTGGAACAGAGTGGGCACTGTTCGACTGCAAACAGCTCCAGCGAGGGCTCGGTCCTTGCAATAAGGCCATCCCAGATAACTGTGATGCACTTCACAAACAGCACTTTGTGGGCTTGCCATTTCAACAAACACTGAAAAAGGAAAGAAATCATAGCTTTTTCTGCCACAGCCTCTTTCCTTAAGCTCATTGTAAAGGAGTGCCCTCATGAACCACCCATTTCAGTGCCTGTTTTACATACAAAACCTCCCTTTATTTGTTAAGCACTCCATCCCTAACTCCTTCATTCAGTTTTGTACTCAGCTGGAATAAAAAATCCATCTTGTTTGAATGGGCCCAATTATTTTAAAAAAATAAAATATTAAAGTCAAAACCGTAATTTACTACCAAACAGGTTTTGGACACTAAGTATAAAGCTCCTGTTGGTTCTTCCCTCGTTCCACACCACTGTAACATGCAAGCCTTGACTCTAGAACTGCCTTCTGAAGACACAAGCCTTCAGGATAAACAGCCTTCTTTCTGTTTCCAAGTAAATGGTTGTGGTCAGCCATCTATACTTACAGTCCCTGTTGGGCTGTCCTTACAAATCTCAGTCTGCCCATAGTACTCCCAGTGTTTAGAACACCAGGTATGGATGCAGTCACATCATATTCTGCCACAAGCTGCACTGATAGTTGGGCTATTATCTGCATAGCTGAGAAAAATCTGTTTCTAATCAGTGCATCTAGGACTTTGGGGAGTGGGGAGCAGGGAGGCTGTCAAAAAGAACGCAGCCAGCTTCGTTATCTTTAGAGCTACGGGCTGGTAACTCTGCTACAGGCAAGTCTGGAACAAAGAACTAATGCAGTCAGTGTAACTCGGGAGCTATTCTGGAAGCTGTAGTCCAGCTGCTAGACTTCATCAAGTATTTCTTGCTGGTATGACAATAATTTTGGTTTTGAAAGTAAAGTCTAGAATACCAAATTGCCATTAAGACTGAAGAAGGGGTATTCAAAATAGCAGCCATCTTTTCTTATAAGCTATGAAGCTTAGGCTTGTTTTCCAGGGTAGAGGAATGTGATGCAGCCACACTGTCATCTGCTGAAGCCAGGACATTCTGATTTTCAAGGAGGTATTTAAGTTTTCATTACTCTGTGTTAATGAGAGAATGTCCTCTGTATCAGTTGCTGAATACATCCTATGCTGGATATAGTATCCTTCCTGTGGATTTATATGAATAATTTCTTGAGATCCTCAGAAGTCAGGGCAAGTGGGAAAAGCCCAAGAGAGTCAAATTGCTCATGGGGATACCTCTCAGTAGCTGCAGGAGAATCCATTTCATAATCTGGATTTGGGAGACTGAGACAGTGCCCTGGGATATGACCAAAAATACGTGATATCTTTTATATGAGGAACAATTAAGCAGCACTGGATTTTTCAGCCTAGAAAAAGGGAGAACTTGGAATGGATATAACAACATGAAACTGTGAGTGGCACACAGTTATAATCTTACCAGAACCACAACAGTGACCTCTGCTACAATTTATTTTCCTTAGGAAATTAGTGCAGTCTTTAGTACAACAATGGCAACAGCAAAAGCTGAAGAAATCGATTCTTTCACATTTAATTTTCAAGGTGAATCTGCTGGCCACTGTAGCTGCACTGTCTGCCTGAAAAACTGTCTGATGACCTTGAGTCTCAACATCACATTTTGGATTACATGTGGGTTTCGAAGTTGGAAAACTGAGGGATACCTTTTTGCTTCAAGATGCAGATCTTTAGTATTATTTTCAGCAAATATTTTATCAGCAATCTAACACCCTTGCAGAGTCAGAAACAGTACTAGTGGATTCTGACATCTCAGAACTTCTTTTGCTAAGATGGTGATGAGTATTTTGGACCAAACCACTACAGATGGTCTATAACTGCTATTAAAGTTTCCTAATGTGTTAGGGCATGAAACATAAACGCTGACCTCCCAAGCTCTTGCAAATCCCTTTGAGATACCAGTGCTTCCTCCAACAGCAGTATTTAGAGTTTAGCATGCCTTTCCAGATACTGGGAATTCTAGATATAGAACCATCAAGAAAGCAGATTAATTTCTTCAAGGCAGCTTAAAAATTCCATCATTAGTATCTGGGCTAGCAAAGAGCAGAAATAACCTGTAACTATGGAAATACAGATGAACATAACAGAAGGTCAGCTGAGGAGGGTGATGCAGGCACACCTAACAGGTGACACACCTATGAGAGACAACTTCCAAGTGTGAAACACGGATAGCAACTGTGAACCAGATCCTGCAGAGCATCTGGGTGCTCAGGCAGTCCGATGCAGTCAGCTGCAGCTTCCTCTGATTTTCTCCAGCCTGCCAGAGCCCCAGGCATAAGACTTGAGGTTGATGCAGGTAAGTCTGAGGTCACTTAGCTCAGCCTTGCTCAGAGCTCAAGGATGACACAAGGTACAAACAAAACCATTCCTGTGGTCACCCAGCTCCATATGGAGATAATATGGCACCGTGTTCCTGAGGCTACGAGGGTGCTCAGCGCCAAGGCTGGATCCCACATGGCATCCACGGTCTCAGCCACAAATTACTTTATACACAGCTTACACTTCTCAATGGATCAGAGCTGGGTAAGCAGCAAGGAGTAATTAATTTTAAAACATTTTATAAATAGCATTGGTGCTTTCAAGTCAGTAGTTCATCTCTACCTCCTCTAGGAAGTCTTCTACCATAAAGACTAGGATTTAAATGACTGATGATTTCCAAACAGGCGTGAATGAAACAAGAATTCTTCTCTCTCAACATCTACTCATCAGCAGCAGGAACAAACAACCGCATTCCTAAAAAATTGCACAGCTCCTGACAGCTTTTCATTTATGTTGCTGGACTTAGAGCAGAAACAAATGGAAGCCATTTGAGGCTCTTCCTGAAATAGTTACAAGAATTGGAACAGAATTATCATTGGTTGCTAAATAAAGGAAAAACTGTAGTGCAGAAACTCTGGAATCATATTATCTTCACTCCAGACACTCAAGAGATTACTGCTCTAAAAAAATAAATCTGGCCTAAATCTGGCTCAGAAATGCAATGGGCTCCAGCTTTCTTACATAAATGCTTGCAAGAGCACAAGCACAATTGGTCAGGCACTGGAAAACATATGAATAAGAGGTATTAAGAAGTATTTATGTGCTGCATACACTCATCTCAAAAAACTCTTCCAGGCCTTGCTTTCCTGACTTCTTAGAGAGAGGCCTTAAATCCTGTGTACACGTAGAGGTTTCAGAAAAGTGCTGAACCATGAAATAGACACCAATATGCAGAACAGGTGATTAGATTGGTACACATGGTACACACACATGGATAGCCATCGATTCATGCCTTCAGTCGACAGGTGTAAAATAATCTTTATGCAGAATCTTATCACTAGGGAATCCATGTATACACATATTTATCAATCCATGCTGAATTACCAGCCTTTCAGAAGTTAATATTAGAATACTTTAGGAGGCTGGTTGACAAGAGAAAAATGCATTTAATAATATCAAAAAATGCAACAACACTGGCTACACAATAACTCATTTTCTTTCATTTATTTCCCTTCGTTTGACTAAAATATTTGTATTCTATACAGCCCATATTTTATTAGTTTAGAATGATTAGTAGTGAAGACCTTGGGAACCTATGCCTGCCATTGTACTCTTTTAAGGTACAATACAGATGTAACAATGGTTTTTCTGTTTTCAGAAGGATGGTGAGAAGGGGTTACTATGTGTGCAGCAGTGTCTCTTTAAGAAATCTTTTTTTTGGCTCTGCATCCAGGGCAGCTAATAGTTTTATCAAATACCCTTCACAGCAAGATCACTGTTTCCATGGAAACTGTAGAGCAATCATCCATTACTCTTGCAAAGATTTCTCTCTCTGCTCTCACCTAAATACAGGTAGCTACCTTCTCTCACACTACAATGGAACAGAAGAATTCATTTTACAGGCTTTGGGACAATTCGCCTCCACAGCTTCCTATGGAGACTACAGGGAAAGTGGGGGCCACAGCACAAAACCCCAAAAGGTACATGCAAGGAAGCCATAAAGATAAATTAAAATAGGCACAAATTCTGTCAATTCTAATGTAAAATACAACTTATAGAGAAGGGAAGATTCTTTGCTTGCAACTGTGAAATGGATAGGAGACAGAGAAGAGTTCAAGATTGGAGATGAATGCTGACTTTGGTCACTCACCTCTCTCAGCATGTTGTTTTCTTTTTCCTTCTGTTCAAGAAGGCTTTCCAAGTGGTGCACATGCATCTCTGCCTCAGCCAAGCGTCGTGTCCGCTCATGGTCTTCCTCAGTGGCTTTTGCTGACAGACCTTTACTCTGCAGCATCTCCAGCAGCTTTTTGATGGACTCATCACGTGCATTTAAGGTCTGTTTCTGGGTCTCAATACGCAGTTCCATCTCCTCCAAGGTTTTACGGAGCAGGAACAGCTCCTTGGCCTGGCGCTCGTGCTCTGCGTGCAGCCGTTGGAAGTTTTCCTCTGTCAGCTCTGCCACGAAGGGCTCGCTGGTCCTGGAGCTGCTGTCCTGCTGGAACAGCTGGTTCAGGTCCCGCTGGATCCGCAGCTCGTCTTGGAGAGCCTGGATAGTCATCTGCATATGCTGAAAGAACAAATAAATAAAATCAGAGGATTCCCTCCACTGGAGCAATAACCAAAACAGTATGAGCCACATCAGACCTCCTGAACCACCAACCGAGAGGAAACCACAGTACCAACAGACCAACACCAGGGTTTTAAAGCAGAATTGAAGTGGAATTGGGTTACACTACAGAAAGTTCAAATCCGTCCTTCGATGCCTGATAGAGGTTGCTTAACACTTAGAAGACTCTTGCTTGAGTGACTCTTCCACTTGCACCAACTTGAGAAAGAGACTGTTTCAAACAAAGGAAAATGTCAGCAGCTTCCAGCAACTTATGTCAGTACCCTTCCAATGCTCACCTGCCCTGTAGAACAATTCTGGGGCAGAAGAAGCCCCAGAATTACTATAGAATTACTATCTTGGCAAAGCAGAGGGGCATGGTGCTATTAGAATTTACATATCACCTATAAAACCTAATCAGGCTCCCAAGGTGTTCAGCACTAACTCTACACCTAGCACAGATTTCCCTGCTGACTTAGAGAAGAAACTTCAGCCTGCAAAGAAGAACTACAGCTACAGAAAACCGGATAAATGCTGACCAGGGAAAAGGGTCACATCATAAAATTTTATTTAGATTTTAGTACAGAAGAGGAATTACCACCTCACAAACAGGAATATGAAGTCAATCAAATGACTGGCAGTAATTTGTTGTCGTGCAAGACAATAAATCCTGTCTCAATGACTAAATACAGTGGCTTAATATAATGGGACAATACAGCAGAAGCACAGTTTGCCTACAAAAAAGTCCTCACTTTATATTTAGATAAGTATGTTTTTTCTTGTCTGCAAGACAGAAGTATCAAGCCAATAACAGAGAAGTACAAACACTGCACAAAGATTTGATTACCAGGAATGAGATGCACCCTGAGTGATACATCTCTACTCTCTTAAGTGAGGCAGACATGCTTACAATTTAGTCTGAGTGGGAACAGGTCGGATGCGCTGATCCCTGGGCTCTGCAGTGTCTGCAGTGCAGCTGCTTCCAGTATCCACTAGGCTGAAGTACCAGTTAGAGTAAGTTATAGTCTATGATCAAACTTTATGCAGAGACACACGGGTAAGGTCTAAAATGTGAAGATGGTGCAAAGGTAGTGTTTCCTATAAATCAAGTACTTCGTTTTACTCAAGTATTTGTAAAAAGAGAAACCGTAAGAAGATTTGGGCTTAGGCATTACTGCAAGGGTATGTTTATCACAATTGCTACGTAAAATGCCTTGAAGATGTTAAAAAGCTGTCTGGACATGGCCCTGGGCTCTAAGTGGCCTTGCCTGAGCAGAGGGGTTAGACCAGCTGACCTCCCACCAACCTCAGGCACTCAGTGTGAAAAGACAGCAGATTGTATTAATAGCACAGTTACCTACCTTTAATCTGTTTGAGAAACATAAAGGGTTCGTTTGGTTGTACAGAATGGTGCATAAAGGCAATAAAAGTCCAATCCCATTCTCTTTGCAGAAGTCACTATTTGAGACCAAGCACTTGTCCTCCATTTGTGTTCTGGCCTAAGATAAGCTTTTCAAAACCAAAGTTGCTGTTACATCATCAGCTCACCTAAGTCCACGCTGCCACTAAAGGCAACAGTCTTGCTATTTGTCCTTCCTCAGGTGGTTGACACTGACAACGGGATCAAAACTTCACCTGATGGCTGCAAATCAGCCCCAGCAAAACCAAACAAAAGGTTTTTGCAGCCAGATCTCCAATTCAGCTGACAGGGTGGCTACATCAGTGCTGGTTCTGGTGCAAGGTAGGGTGGCAGGTGCTGTCAAGGAGCTGGCAGAGAAGAAAATGGAACCATCCTTTACAGCAACAGCATCAACTGAAATCAGCTTAAATGCAAAGCTCTGTGGTTGGTTTAAGATGCTGTAGTTGCCTTTTCTTCCTTTTCACTAACACAATACTTGGCAGTTATTAATTTGGTTAATCTGAAACTACACTTCAGGTTACAGAATCTGTGTGACAACACAGCACAGGTGTATATTAGGTGAAGGAACAAGTAATTACTCTGTTCTAAAAGGTACATTGTGTTTATATACTGGTGGATGCTCAGATTTATTTTCAAGTAAGAGATGAAGAAATATCTGAAGGGAATTAATACGGATTTCCAAAATGTTTTCAGAAGTCACTTTCTTTTTAATTAAAGATCTCAACTTTCAGTTACTGAGTGGTTTGAAGAAATGACAAGTGAGAATGCCAGAACCACATCCAAGCATTAAAACTGAGGCGCTACAGGTAGGCAATCAAAACTACTACATTTGTTTAATTAAAGTATGTTGATTGAGCTGTAAGAGAAAACCTACTGCACTCATTAAAACATTTGCCTCATTTGTACCTATACAACACCAATGAAGTCAGCAGGACTACGACAGCAGTAGTGAGAGAATGTCCTCAAATTTTTTTAAAATTAAACAATAACCCCACTAGATATAACTTCACAATTCCACACATGAGTTAATTCCATTTGTATTTGAGAAGCCCTCCTTATTCAGAGCCCAGCTGTGTGTTGTTCCTCCAGCTAACAAACAAATTCCCACATGCTTCCACCTGGCTCTCCACATACTGCTACTTCAGCATTTCCTTTCTCCCAGGAAAGAAAAGAGCTTCTTCTGAACAACCACATCATCTATTAAATGAAATTATTTCCTCTACTCAATGCTGTCTCGGAATCAAACTTGGGTTATTTATAAACATCAATGGACTAAATCACCACAACCAAAATCTTACATTTTTACCATCTGATCTGCTGTGAAATGTCATTTCAGGTTACATAGACAAAACCCGTGTCTTGGACCCACAGAAATTATTTCCCCTACCCATGGAAATGCCTCCATGGAACTCCTGGGTCAATGAACCAAAATCTATTATATGATTCAAATACATGATGTGGGAAAAAAAATTAATACCAGTGACAAACAGGATTTACTGGTATCCATCAGTCTGTGAAGTAAAGACAAGGGAGTTTGGAATACCTGGCAATTGGTCAGCAACTGCCTGTAATTCAGTTTCCCAAGAAAAATGAAGAGGTGGGGTTATAGGAAAAGTTAGAGCTGAGCTTATGAATAACTCCCACTGTTCTCTGAACTGCTGCTCAGTTGAGAACAAACTTTATTATGTGAAAGGTAACTGGAAAACACACCACAGAAAATTATTCTGTGCTTTTGACACCCACTCTTTTCCGACATGCAAAATATATGCAAAATGGGTTCTTTTCTCTGCTTTCCAAATTTTCTTTATAATTCTCAGAATAATAGAACAATATTCTTTACTAGCTGGTATCATAACTTAACTACTTTTTCAGTTAAAATTTCTTGTCTTCTATATAATTTCAAAGAAAACATCATTTTCCCCCTGAAGGAACAGGCAAGCTTTACTAGCTTCTCATCCATTTTTTACACTTCACTTTTAAATCATCAACTATCCTGGAAAGACAAACTATTTTCCAAGCTCACACAATACTAGCCACTGGTACTTACTTAATGCTGTCTAAGACCTGACTAGAGATCTCAAGAAAACTTGAAAGATACTGCAGAAATAGTCTCATCTAGAAATAAACATGTAAAAATACTTCTAATACCACTGAGCTTCATTATGTTGTACTCTACCGAGTAAGTACCAATCATGCTTTTGTGAAGCAGTTTAATACAGGCAATGTAATTAAAGTCAAAGCAATTATGATGAACCTGTACTTTGCTTGATACTTAACTGCACTTATCTCAAACCTTGAGGATTCCCTGGTTTTTTCAAGGAACAAAACTGGTCTTTAAAAGCCTTACTACAAATTGTAACTACAGCTGCGAATCACGAAGGTGTTTTCGTGAGCACAGTTCTCTAGTCTCACACTGGTTATGTCCAACAGACTTTTCTCTTGACAGAGCTGAGAACCTTCAGGCTCATCTCAAACAGAAGTCCTAAAAGGATGTGGTGCAAACACAGCCTCTTACACCAGGTGTTCCTCTGCCTGTGTTACTTCCATGGGTCAACCTACCAACCAGGTTCTGCATAGAGACACAGTTTGACTTTTATCCAGCAGCCCAAACTTTGCATCTCTAAGAAGCAGAACACGATTCAGTCTTTGCCTCCACCTACCAGGACTCAAATTCACATTTCCCACACCTTGGCAGATTGGTGAGCTTCCAGCCTACAGTCTGAATACGGCCCATGATGGAGAAGTTCCTGGTGTTTGGCTCCCAAAGCTGTCCTGCTGTTGCGGCCTCAGGGTAATGCAGTGCACCTACAGCTGTACTGGTGAGTTTGGGAACCTTGCTGCAGGCACCTCTTTTCATCTCTCTCTGTTGAAGCTTTTTCTATTTGCATAAAATATTTAAAGATTCAGTTGGCCTGACAGAAAGTATTAAAGAGAGCACAGCTTCTTATTCTAATTAGAAGAACACATAAGAACAGAAAGACCTGAATAGCAATACTTCCAACTAACTTAAATGTTTATCATCTCACCATTCCAAAGGAAGTGGGGGATGTGCATTTTAACTTTCTCAGTCGGAAAAAGAAATTTCATTGATATTCTACAGCCAAGACCTGTATCCTAACCCTACATTTTAGATCAAAAGGAGGCAGCCACAGCTACTACCACGATTTTGAAAGAAAGGATTAAATTGTGACATGCTTTTTAAAGAAAGGATTTCCACACTCATCTTTGCAAGACAGAGCTTGACCTACCAAGCTACAGTGTTTAATATTCCAACATGCATTTGTCCATTTGGGTTTGGTTGCCGGATTTAGATTATTCATACTGCACATACTTTGTAACTACTGCAATCAGATATATAACTTCTCCCATAATTTATTCAAGAAGTCTAAATGCCTAAATTAGACCTCTGGGTTCTGCAACACAGGCAAGGCACCTGTACACCCAACACTTCTGTAGGTAAGTTCTTAATCTCCTGTATTTAAATTCTAAGTAGGTTAAACTGGGAAAATTCCTTTAATTTTCGAATACCAAGAAAAAATACAGTATGTTCAAGAGAAGCCTGAAAAAAATCAGCAAAAAGAATAAGAATGTACTCCTTCCCAGAAACAAGGGAAAAACATAGCACACAATTATATGAGAGTGTCACAGCAATGTGTCACAATGAGGTGGGAAGCATTGTTACAATCTGCAAAACTCAACCACTTAAAAAAAATTCTCTGACACTGGGAGAACACTGAAGACTCAACCTGAGCAAGAGAATGTAAGGTAATGGTAAGGACAGGGACAAAAAGAGAGGTCCTACTAGAATATTTAGTGGTGTGAAAGCTTCCACCTGGAAAGAGAGGTTAAAGCTCTTATTCGTCTTCCTATGACCCAAAGGAGGCTCCAGTCAGGAAGCAGTAAGATGTTCTTGGGTAGATCCCTAACAAGGTATTCTCACAGAAAGGACTGAGAGAGATTCTGCTGTGCACTAATATCTGAACATTGACCGACTTCAAAATTCAAGCTTGCATCTCTCACATCTCAGTGTCATAAAGGGAAGAGGGTCAGGTTCAAATTAGCCAAGAGACCCCTTAGCAACTCCCACACTCTGACCAAGTCTATTTCCTGCTTGGGGTAATCTCATCTCATTCTGCCCTAATTATTAACCAGAAATTCCACTTCACAGGGGAAAAAAAAAAATCCTAACAAGAGTTTTGCAGAAATCAGCAGATTTAATACAAGCTTCTTATAAAAATATCACTGACAAACTTAAGATATTGACAATTTCCTGGTCACTTCTGTTAACCCACAAAGCCAGTACATCCTGTACTGAATGAGCTTTATGATGCATGTGTATTTGGCAGTCTTCTGCCAATCTGCTCAGCGATCAGGCTGTTCTTCGTGGAGAAAACACTCAGTGCTTGGACACACACAGGACAGGTGTGCTGCTTTTGGCTAGGGTAGAGTCATTTCCCTTGCTAGAAGCTGGTATGGTGCTGTATTTTGAATTTGTGACTGAAACAGTGTTGATAACTCGGGGATGTTTTGGTTATTGCTGAGCAGGGCTTGCACAGAGTCAAGGCCTTTTCTGCCTCTCACCCCACCCTGCCAGCGAGTGGGCTGGGGGTGCACAAGGATTTGGGAGGGGTTGATGCCAGGACAGCTGATCCCAACCCACCCATGGGATACCCCAGACCAGATGATGCTGTGCTCAGCAAAGAGCAGAGGGGGGCATCGGATTTATGGCATCTGACATCGCAAGTCTCTGTTACTTGTGCTGGAGACCTGCTTTCCTGGAAAGGGCTGGACACCTGTGACAATCTTACATAGTAGTCTATCACCTAATTCACACCACTGCATTTTCTAGCTCTTGTCTGACCATTGGTAATCTTTTCCAAGGGTTGAGGTTAAAACAGTGTTGTTCAGGGGCATAAGAACCCTTAAAAACAGGCAGAGAAATATTCTTGGCACTCTGGGTTCCTACAGACACCTGCCTGAGGACGGGAACCAGGGAATGAATTCCCTGTGCTGGCATGCAGGGCTTTCACTTTACCTATTAAACTGTCTTTATCTCAACCCACAAGTTGTCCACCTTTAC
The DNA here is from genome assembly GCF_009650955.1 of Corvus moneduloides. Lineage (NCBI taxonomy): Eukaryota > Metazoa > Chordata > Aves > Passeriformes > Corvidae > Corvus > Corvus moneduloides. The sequence goes on from NC_045479.1 coordinate 6,245,486, forward strand.
CCACCAGGGAAAGAGTGAGTGGCTGTGTGGTAGTTAATTGCTGGCTGAGGTTAAACCACAACAACACGTTTCCTTTTTTTATTATATATCACATAGCTCTGTATTTATTTTTCAGGACCCAACCCAGGAATAATAAAAAAACCCAAAGTTTAAAAAAAGAGAGAAATGCAATCTGTTAATCAAACAAAAACTAGGTTTTGGAAGATGCCACTTTACAGCTAATCTGTCCTTCAGCCAATTATTTTTACAGCTGGGGAAAAAAAAGCAAGCTTTCAGCTATAAAGCCTACTCAGGTCCGAAATGTACTTGTAGCACCTGTAAACACTGCCTTATTTTGTCTTTATTTCATCATGACTACATTGCTCTGGAAACGAAAGATACAATAATGACAATATATTTTATTTCAGAAGGACAGTTCTGTAAGGTCTATTCCTCAAATGTACATCACCAGAAGACAGGAGAACGTACAGGTGCTTTTCCTGTCAGCAAATCCGCATGCAGAGTCACAAACTTTTGCAATGACAATACCTCTCATGTGTTTTACCACAAAAGCATTTCAAACATTTGTAAGAGGATGAACTACACTCAGCTCAAAAGAGACCACATGCAAAATGCTAGAGAAGAGGATTTGGTCACTATGTGAAATCACTCCCTCCCATGCTTGAGGAGTTATAGTTTTGGCAGGGTTTCTGGGAAATGGATTCTGCTGAATGCACGGCAGAAGCACAGGCCTGGCTGTCTGAGGGAGTCCCTGCTGACATTCAGCTGCAGCCCACGCAAAGACATTGAAAAAAGGGCTAATGTCAGGTGTCCAGCAGGGCTGGGAAGAAACAGAACTTGCTGATTCCAGAAATGCTACATATTCCCTGTAAGATGGATCAGGGGCTTCAAAACCCTTATTTAAATGGAAATGAGTGGGTGATTTTGATAGTGTTAAGCTTAGGTACAAAATACTGCTATGATTTTAATAGGATTTAATTTGTGAGAGTCAAAGAAAGAGACCTGTATTTTAAAGACAGCCCTACGTTGCATTATCTCTGAGACAGCAGAAGGGTAAGATGGTAAAAAGTGCTATAGATAAAGAGCTTAAGTTGTCAGTAAAACATTTGTCAGCTGAACTAGACTTGCACAAAATGACTCCTTTAAGGGGGCAGTGTGCAGCAGCCTAATTCATTTGCCCCTGTTTGTACAAAAAAACCCCAACAACCCTACAGGAATGAATTTAGAGTCCTAAAGGAAGCAGATCAGAAACAACCTACTAAAACTGGAGCCCCAGAAGAACCAAAACTGCAATGCAACCCCCTCATACACAGTGTATGGGTGCATCCGTAAAAAGGCTGCAAGGTGAAACAGGGCAAGTGCAGAACCCCAGCTCTCAGTGCTGCATGTCCACACATAAGGTTTTATCTATGGCAAACATGAAGCAGCTTCCCTTACCAAGAATAAAGGTAGGCTGATTCTGTGGTCAAAGTAGGTGTATGGGCAGTACATGCACACTAAAACCTATTAAAATCTTTAAAAACACACATTTATCAGTTTTTGAACTATGAATATAATTCTGACAGTTCTCTGCCTTCCAAAGGGAATTTGAGCTCTGTGGCAGACACCAGAAATGGTCTAGTAGGCAACAGAACTCAAAGAAAAATTATTTTTGAAGTCATATCAGTAAGTGCCAGCTACTCTGTATTTACATTTCCAAAGGGAGGTACTTCTACATCAGTAGTTTACTGTGCTTCAAAAGCTTTTTCTCATGCAAATCTTCCTAGAATCTACATTTCACACCCTTTGAAGGTCAGCATGCTACGATCCTCCTGGAACTAAGAAACTGGATTCTTTTTAAGTGCCCCTCATCTTTCTTGAGAATAGGCATTTTGGGATTAGGGCAAATGTTTAGAATTTCTCATCGGAATTGACAATTTACATAGACTTCAACCTCTATTTCCCACCAGGCTGTCCAAACTGGGTTAGCATTACACTACTTAAACATCGTGTTTTATTTATTTACAAACACGAGCTTTGATTTTTTTGTTCTTATGCAGCTAAAGAAACAAGAGCCCTTGCATATTTGCAGTTTCATACACTGCAGTATGATAACTCTTTTCAGATTCTGTCTCCCCTGTCTGGCACATGTAAGTTTCTCTTGTCACAAACTGCATTGATAAAATGGATCCTTGTGCATGAGGTTTCTGTTAAAAAAAAATTAAAAGCCAATACACGAACATCAAACTTATCTATAGTCAGGCCAGCCATGACAGAACTTGTAGAGCTCAGCCTTATCCCATTTTGCATATGTATCCAACACACCCAATTTCAGCCCCAGTACAGATTACTTCTAAATTGCATCTGTGAAATAGGTGCTTAAGTGCCAAATTCAGCTTCTGTGAACCTCTTAATCCCATGAAAGTAATTATAAATTATTATGGCACTTATGGGAAAGAGAATTTTAACATTTACATATGTATGAAAGTCTAATATTTTCAAATTAATAGCATCTATATGAAACATGACTCATTTGTTAATAGATTAGGAGCGGCTTTTCTGCAAAAACCTATTATTAGTCGCCTCAATTAGGGAGGTCAGCAAATCCATCTTTCCATTAGCTGACACAAGGAATCAATCCAAGATAAAAGGTGCTCTGCTACACAACCTTTGATCTTGTGCTCAGTACTGTCCAACATATGAACATACATCAACAACCTGCTCTGAAAAGGAAAAACAGCTGCTGATTTCTAATGAGAGAGCACTATATGAAAAATCGATGCACAAGAAAGCTGCTGATTACTTTACCCACATCACCCAGATTTAATCCTGCTTTTACACTAGCTGGCTTGGAGAGATTACACTACAAATCTGACTGCACATTCCCATGTGTCCCACAAGAATATTTTGACCAAAACATCTTGAATAACTGCATCTGCATGCATAAACCAAATACATCTCATGTAAGAGTATAAGGTTGGGAGTACGCTGGATCTTTAAAGCTTTTTGAACATTTCAAGATTGTCACTGCTGAGGACTGAAGAAACAATTACAAGGTAGGCTGTGATACATAAACTGATAAGATTTCAAATAATTAGTTTTAATGTCAACCAGCAAGTTTTCAGCTTCTGCTTGCCCACAGCAATTTGTTCTTCCTGTCAATTAGGAATGCGTCCTTCACCTGCAAGCAACACTGGAAGATCTCCTGAGCCACCCAATGCTCGGAGACTGTGGATTGATGACTGCAGCAGAAAGAGTCCTGTCCACACCTGTGCCTCCAGAAACGGAGTTCTCAGCTGAAGAAATGAAGTATTTGCAAGCTCCATCAGACTGAACTATCAAACCTGGACAGCAGCTCACCAGCCACGTGAAAACACTGAAATTTACTGATGTTTTGTTTGTTGGCTATTTTCATACATTTTCTTGTATGACATCAGATGACCAGATATGGCCATAAGTGTGAGAATACTGCACGCAGGACTTACAGGAATCGAGCACCTGCTATTCAGGCTCTCACAAACAACATCTGGCTGTATTGAGACACGAGGAAAGTTCTTGCCAGTGGACTCTTTGCCCAATGTTCAACCACGACGGAGAGAACCAACAGCAAAAACAGCCTCTCGGCTGCCCTGACCATGTGTACAATGAGGCTTGGCCACTCTACTTATCATTTTCCTTGTGATAATTAGATGGTAACATTGCAACGCAAAGGTCATCTTAGGGAGGTGATTAGAGTGCAGAGGCCCTGTATTGTCCCACAACTCATCCCCCTGTCTCACTACGAGATGGAACCAATTTTACTTTGTCATGATCATGCTTCTTGTTCTGCTTGTTCATAGTCTCTCCACTGTGCCTTCCTAACTGCTTTCTATCCTACACGTAATTCACCTAATTGTAACTGTTGCATCTTCTCACATGTGCTTTATCATCAATTCTTCAGGGACAGCAAACCAAGTTGCCTGGAAAAGTGTTTGCACATGGTTTTCTTGTTCTAAGCCACAATAAGGAACAACTGCAAACTTTCCAAAAAGCCTAAAATGATTGCTGAAACAAGAGCAGTACCCAGGTACATCATCAGCCACTATAAAGGACTACAATATGTGCACTGCTACATACAGAAATAAACAAAAGCAAAATCAATTCATTCATTGTCCCTTCTTCAAGTAAAAACTATCGGCCTTTTTGAAGTTATCAATGCACTACAGTCAGCCACAATGGCAGCAATTATTTTAAGACTATTTTGCAAGATTACGGCTTGAAGTTCTCACAGTAAGACAAGTTCTTGCTCACAATTAAGACAAGTTCTTGCCAGACAGAAGATATGCATCCCCTCCACCTCTGCAACTTCTTTTCATGTTCTTTGAAATGTAAGGAGGAAGAAAATAGGAATCTGTTAAACAAAATTTACAGAAGCAGAAATTATTGAAAAAACTCGACTAAACCTGTGGCTTTTGACACCATACACAGAATTTTCAGCCCTCTGCCATGAAATACTGGCTACACTCACAAAGGAGCAGACTTGAAAATCTTCTTTTCTGGGTATGTCAAGTCTCTTACACCAAGTACCATTTTGGGAAGACAAATGTTCAAATGAATTACTAGAATTTCACGATAAATTTAGAATATGGCTGCAGCAATCACTGTCCCTGTGAAAGAACATATAAAAAAACCTCTGATCAAAATGTTCTGGCACTTACTCTCATGTTGAAATGACAGCAGCACCTTTGACAGCAAAGCAGAACACAGCACATTACACTGAGTTCCAAAGGAGCTTTGTATGACTTTTAGAAGGCTGAGCAGCTTTAAGAGATAAGTGACAGAAAAGCATTAAGAACGTGGATAGCTCTGGAAAAGGGAAGGCCTAGCACAACCCACCCTAACAGAAGGCCTTCAGACTTCTGGTAGGTGTACCACGACAGTGATGGATGCAGCTTTGCAAGTACGAATTCAAGGATTTTCATTATTAAGATCTTTACAAGATCCTAGAATGTGAAGGAAAATACCCCAACAGAAAGGATTTTCCATTCAGGAGCTTGGTTCTTTGGCACAGACATCTTTCTGCTGGGTACAAGGATTTTCAAAGCAAAAGGCAATTCCCTCTGGCAGCAGTGCTCAGTCACCCACCACCCAAGACATCAGGTGCAGTAAGTTGAATTCTTAGTAGGCATCAGAAATCCATCTGTTCAGAATGTGAACCAGACAAGCTAAAATGAGTATCTGCAACACGACTGACAGCTACAACGACTTTTGTCAGTGACAAGCTTTAGCACTGTCCTGTCTAACCTTGCACAACGCTCTGGGAATCGAGGGAATAGAGAAGAACATACAGGAGATCTGACTTCATGGCAATAAACAGAAAACTATCCAACACTGAATAGGCTTGCACTGCCCATGGATCAAAATGGACACTTGCTATAGACTGTGTTGATAAAATCATTTAGGGTAAATCTCTCACTGAACAAATACTGGCTCTTAATAAATCTTTTCAGGAGCTACTTACTCATGAATTAGTACTACATGGTCATTCGAGCAGTTTGTCTTGCTGTTAGGCTTCTTGCAGAGCAATGACTGAACTCTTGCTTCTTTAGATACCAGGCTGGGAATATGTAACTGTTCAAGGTCTGCAATAACAGGGATAAAATGGACAGAAACGCCATGCAATAGTCTTCTTGGTTCTTTATGCAGGCCATCCTGTAACCAAGTGCTCTGCATTTAAACACTGTTCAGAGAAACATCTTAATCTGCTGATAGATCTGTATGAACAACTGTCAAGACAGAAAGGAGATTGGAATGCCCTGTTGCGAGTTCAAGGCACCAATCCACCAACTCTAGCAAGAGCTTACGCTCGTCTGAACCCAGAGAGTCATCCCAGAGCTACATGTTTTATAACAGTCTGGTAATTCAGGAGTAAGAAAAAAAAAATTGAAAAGGGCTTGTAGCACTGAAAATCTGGAACACTCACTTGCCTAGTGCTAGACATTTCATTTCAGGGCAACACAACAAGCTGGCTCTGAAGACCCAAATTCTACTTATCTCCTGGATAGGTTCTGGGACCTAGAAAGAATTAGGGAAAGGACTCTCTCTTCTTCATCCATCTCAACGCAAGGCCAAAGGAGCAGTGGTGGTACTTATTTAAATGCAAAGCTAAAGGCATATTTCAGAACACCCTGCTGTGCCTTCCCAGAGAAATAAACCCGTATGTTAATTAAAGGCAGAGTTTAGCTCTTTTTTTTCACTCAAATGGATGCCTAGATTAGCTTCACTAGACAGAAGATTCGCACACCTAATTAACACAGAAACCCCGAATACATTACGAAGAAATCACTCCACAACCCTGGATTTCATTATCCCTACGCTCCTTTTAGATTTCATCTCACATTAACATATGTTTTAGTCATCATTAAAACAGTCTCTTGGCAACTCTTTTTTGAGATAGTTCTGCTGTAGAGATTCATGACTGGTTAAAGGATAAAGAGCACACAAAGTGTTCTCCTCTAGCCTTTCAGCTTCAGGGAATGAGGAGGAAGAAACAGGAAGAGCCAGCAGATCAATACCTGGCTCCGAGCCTGGTGTCACTGGCAGGATTTTGCGGTTTTTAATTATAGATCAGTTTACATGACAGCAGGCCTGCTGGCAAGAGCCAGGGTACACCTGTCTCAAAGGGGAAACAGGATCTCTGCACAGGAGCCAGCAGGGCTCATTGAGAGCTCTAAGCTGCGTTGCAAGGGGGAAGGGAAAACAACAGAGAGGAGCCTGCGGGCAGCACGCCACTATGTGAGGGACAGCACTAGTGAGGTTCTTGTGTCTGCCCTCGGTGCAGGGATGGGATGGAGACCCGTGCAGCTGCAAGGATGCAGCTTATTGATGGGCTGGAAACCACAGGAGCACCTGAGAATGGTCACACAGGAACTAGAGATGGTGCTGCCCAGACAGGATGGATCAGCAGTGGAGCTGATGAGGGGTCTGAGCACAAGCCCTGCGAGGAGCGGCTGAGGGAGCTGGAGAGGCTCAGGGGACAGCCCATGGCTCTCTCTACAGCCACCTGAAGGGAGGGCACAGCCAGCTGCGGGTCGGGCTCTTCTCCCAGCTAACAAGGGATAGGACAAGAGCAAACAGCCTCAAGTTGTGCCAGGGGGAAGGCTGGATATTACAAAAGTTTCTTCCCTGAAAGGGTTGTCACACACGGGATCCGGCTGCCCAGAGCATGTGGTTGGGTCACCATCCCTGGAGGTATTTAAAAGATGTGTAGACGTGGCACTTGGGGACATGGTTTAGTGCTGGGTAACAGGTTTTGGCCACAATCAGTAAGTTGTTCACTTTTTTATTCAGATTCTGTTATTATGAGGAAAACCTCATTAAAATCCTAATACACAACGTTCAATAAATGTAAAAGGACACCTGGTATCATAATATACTATGCTAAAAATAAAACTCCATTATTTGGTTATTTTTTACCAGAAAAGGACAGAACAGCTCCTTTTGATTAAACTACCACGAACAGTTCAAGAAACAAAAAATTAGTGGCAATTCAACCGTTTTAATTTAAGTAAAAGCAGTTGAAAAACCAGCTAGTTATTAAATTATTTAAAATCTTATAGAGAATAGGTGGAAAAAAGCTTTTTTAAAAAAAGTAAACCCCTACTTGAGCTAGTCAAGAGTGATTTATAAACTCAAACCTCAACTACTGTCAGAAGAAGAGAATATGTAAATGGGGACTAAAAACATTAAAAAAATACATCTTTCCTTAGTCAAGATTAAAATCATTTTTTGAAAAGCTCTGGAGAACAGCCAAGCAAATAATGCAATTGCATTTCTTTGAGTCAAAAATCACCATCCTATCACTTTCTAACCATTGCTTCCCTCGAATCCTTTGGACAGCAACTGTCATGTTTATGTATGTGCTGGGATAACCAGAAAAATACACCAGCAGCCCTGAAACACAACCACAATATAAATAGTGAATCAAACTGTTACAGCAGAAAAGGATTGAGAGCAATAAATAATGAATTTCAAGAAAGCACTGCCATTCTCATGCTCTAAAGGTCTGGCACAAGATTTGTATGGAGAGGAGGTAACTCTACCAGCTGATAAGCAGAAAACAGCTCTCAGAGCACACCTGTCCTTCATTAGGCTTTGCTGGTTTTGTATTAAACCTCTGAAACTATAAAGCAGCAAATAAAAAATATAGTGAATTCATATTGGTTATGTACTTTAAAAATACTGTTTTATCTAGTCTATGATTTTTAGAATTCAGTACTGGTTTACTGCATATTTTATTTTTCCCATTCCATACCCACAGCTCTGCTCACTATCCCACAGACAACTCTGTCTCACAGGAGCCACTCAGTGGAATGAACTCCCTCCATGATATCCCCCCTTACCTATAGCTGCCAGCCAGGTTTATTTCCTACTGAAACTGAGCAATATTACTCCGAGCAAAATTTCTTATTTTGTTCTCAACTTGAAGCCTGCTGCTTATGTCCTTTTTCCACCCCTTAAAAAAAGGTTTTTGGCTGCAAAAAGTCTCTTCTCTTGGCTCTATCATTTAATCTAGAGCAAGATGTTTTACTTCTCTACAAGCCCTGCTGTGGTCATCAGCTTCTCCTTGGAGATGTTTCTTTCCCTTCAAAAAAGGGGTAGGTATTGCCATATAGATAATCAGAATATTGGACTGTACCCTGAAAAAGCTGCTCTACGGTAGCACAGACATGACTGGTACAACTTTATAACACCCTCCAGTATCTGTTTTAAAGAAAATACAATAGGTCAAGTCTGTTGCTAATATGAGGTTTCTATCTGAGTTGTCTTCCCGAAAATAAATAATTTCCTTGAAACAAATCTGTGCATTACTGATGTAATAATGAACAACACTTAGACACAATGGCGCCCAGACACTAAACATACCTTAATTTTCCCCGAAGGCAGACTGATAGCCTTACTGGAAAATTTGATCATTTATTTGGAGGAAGAATTTAACCCTCAAAATGTGTGTGCACCATTCTCGGTGCAGCAGCAGTGCCCATGAGTCACTGCTGACACCAGGCAGTGGCACGATACAATACCCCTCCTGTGCCTCTCTACTGCAGGCACTGGCAGTGACTCACCAGCGACTTCGCTGGGGCCAAGAATTCCTGGGATGCAGCTTCTGTGCCCACCACCCTGCTTGCACTCTCAGCTTCACACACCCAGCATCCCCAGGCAGGTAACAACCATGATACCCCACATCCTGCCTCTCTGACATGAAAGCCATTGTATTCAACCCAAACAAAAGCCTGGGTGCATTCTGACACTACTAAAATAAACACTCTGTGATTCAGCCTTCAAAAAGATGAAGGCATTTATGGATTCTCTTACTTATCTCCCTCCTAACAACAAAACCTGTATTAGGGACCCTAGTTCAAAAGATAAAACACTTGTCTCAACCAGCCACATTAAAGGTTACTCATGAAAGGTTTCAAGGGGCTTCAATTTTTTATTGGTGTGTCTGCTCTAAAAACATTTTCAGTGAGGGAATACAGCACAAACAGTAAGTCACTAAAAATAAATTACTGTGCTGACACAGTGTCTTAAATGAAAAATCAAGCATTCTTCATAGGCAATTTTAATAGAAAAACCCACAATTATGTAAAATTAGTCTGACAGAAAAATTCCTTTTATTACTTAGAAAAAAGTAACACAAGAATCTCAACCCCTTTAAAACCAACAGAAGATCAATTTAAATATATAATATAAATAGATAACAGCTGAGTAATGAACCCAAGGCTGAACCAATGACTCCACTGATCCACACAATTCATTTATAACCTTCTGAACGTTGCTACAGAAGTGAACACTAAAATTTATGAATAAAGCATTTCCTTTCCCAAGACAGAAATAATTAAACTAGAAAAAAGTAAATCAAATTACAAATTACAGTAAAATCAAATCAAACTACAAGTTACTGTAAAAAATACCTTGGCATAATATGATTTTGTAAAAAATAAATAAAACATTTAAAAAGTTTAACAGATGCACTTGCAAAAATGTGAAACTTTGGAAGCAGTTGTCTTACATGGAAAAAGGTACTTCAATATCCTCAGTTCCTGCTTACCTACCAAACCTTAGGAAACAAAGTTCTTCAAATGTTTGAGTCTCACCATATATTTCAGAAGTATTTGCAATAATTCTAAAGCACTCTGCCCATGTATAAGCAGTACTCCTCACTGGCAAGATGGGCTATAACTCAAAAGGAACAAAAATCTAGAGAAAATACCAAAATGTTGAGGAGTCAATTTCTTGATTTCAGTACAAAAACCAACTCTAGCAATCACAGGTAAGGCTCCTGAAAGAACAGTATTCTCTTATAGGAAATAATGAAAAGAGGTCCTACAAAGATCAGGGAAGCATGAAAATAGTATTTCCCAGTTAGCTCTTTTTTCATGGATCTTGATTGTATTGGGAAATCAACAAGAAACACCAGCCTCACACTGGACTTTGGCTTTCTGGCTGGTTTTCCTGAAAAAATCTCCTCAGTCTTGATCCCTAGCACTCTTGCATAGGAGATTTCAGTAACCCCTCTTGTACTCACAGTGAGTTTAGTAACTACATGTGGTCACTAAGAACTGAGCCAGCCCAGACCATGTGTTGCCATCTATTCACAGGAAAATGATGCAAGGAAACTGCCCACAGTCAGTTTAAGAGAAGAAACATCTCAGTTCCCAAAGCTGAACTCCCACTGAGTGTCCCATGAGTGTAAAGACACAATGAGTTCAATATTTCTCTGCCTGGTTCTGGTTTGGCAGGGAAGAGGCAAAGGCTAAAATACTGTGCCACTCCTTGCCAGGAAAACTGTATCAACACCAAATCTTTTTTTCAATAGCTACGCCTTCTAGTAGTGGGAACTTTCTTATTCTCCTTGCCAACACAGCTCTGCATGTGAAGTCAAGGAGATGAGTAATCCCCTCAGCAGCACTTTGCACAGCAGCACTCAAGGCAGCCCTGAGGGAACCTCCCAAGCACCCACCCAGTCACTCCATTGCCACCCCCTGTTTCACCAAGGGCCTTCACGCTCCTCCCAGGCACCACTTTCTCCTCAGTCATGTGGATATCCCTGTTTCAAAGGGATACTGTAAGAACAAGAGCTCCATAAAAGTAGGTAGCATGTACAGGAGGTGAACATAAAGACAGAATGAACATTTTGGATACTCTCCATCCATAGTTCCTCTTTTCTTTAAATGATTGTCCATGTGTATCACCACACCACAGGTGACTGCATGCAGTACCTGTATATTCATTCCATGGATTACCAGAAAGCCCTAAGACTGGATAGGTACAGCTTTTCTGCTGCCTGGATACCTCTATAAGTGTCGTGCTTTAAAAATGTATGAATGAAAGACTACTGGCAGCTCTGTGGGTCTCCCAAAGGATAATTTCTCTGAAATGCTACAGATAGTTTGTCCCCAAACTAGAAATTTCTCTCTCTGTTCTATTACAACACGCCCCAGTGACCCAGAAGAACAGACTGTGAGGAGGAGCTGTCAAACCCAGAATGGTCCCACTGAGGAATAAGCAGTAATCAAAAAGAAAGGGCATGTTTTTAAAAAGATCAAGTTATATATAAATATGATGATGAAACTCATTAGAAGGTAGCTCATGCAATGCTGTCATTGGTAAGGATAAATAGGGTATTTTGATAGAGGCCAAGAAAAATCCTTCACAAAAAGTGCAACTCAGACCACCTGGGTTTCAGCTTCAGATATGTACAAAGTTCAACTGCATACTGAAGGAACAACGCAGAGGGCAGAAGAAGATCAGTTCTCAGGTGCCTAAATTTCTACAGTCCAGTCTGCTGAGATTACAGCTATTAATTAATACACCCCCTCCTGTGGACAGGTAAAAGAGAGGATGCCTTAACCTCAGATGGTCAGTCTGCTGTTAATGAGCTACATTCATTTAGCACAATTTAGATATTTGTATCAAATACATTTGCTAATGAATGGATTAAATTTTAAAAAAAAAAAAAGTAGTAGGTATGGAGACATTTATCAGGTGCTAAATCTCAAAAATACATGTAGGACTCTTACTGAGTCAATCAGTGGATCAACCAATCCAGAACAGGAGATAACATCTGGTCTAAAATGCAGCACTTACATCCTCAGGAAGATGAATGGTGCTTATTTTAGTTAGAGCAGCAGAACTTCTTCAGAAGTTCTAATTAAATTTCTGAATGCAAGAATCAGCAACAGGAAAATTTCAATCTGTCTGGACAGCACAGAAGACTTCAACAAGGCTCTCAATTATAAAAACCAATGCTACATCAGGATGAATTTCTCTTTAGGGCACACAGACTGAGGCATGGGGGATGCAGAGACAAACCACATCTCACCTAGCAGCGGATCTTCAGTACCAGCTGGATCTCCTGGCAAAGCAGATGTGGGCTAGAAATGCTTTGAGATTCAGTTTGGGCATAAACGGATTAAGGAGGCTTCTCTTCTACTTCTGTGCACTGCTCGTTCATAAGCCATTTAGAATGGTGTTACTTCATATTTAGTCACAACATTTATTTACTTTTAACAAAGGGTTTGTGAAGTGTGTCTTGGAGGTAGCTTAGTTACAGATCATTCCTCACTTAAGGCTGTAACAAACTGGTAAACAGAACACTATTTTCTGTGGGAACTGAAGTGTGTTCAGCCCTTAGCACACTGCTCTGAGCATTCAGATGATGACCACTCTCACAGAGTGGTCATCATCTGGTAAAGGGTTGGAAGTAAAGTCTTCCAAACAGCAGTGGCAACAATGAAGGCTCTGCAGCACAGCACAGCACAACCTAACTAATAGCCACAGAAATTTCCTAAACACTGGTCGGAAACTCTGTGAAAGAACACTTGTACACAAGAATGAAAGAAAAGTGAAGTCCTAAAATGGTTGTTAAAAGAACTTGGATGAAGCTAACAGGCTGATGTTCTTGAGATTAACTTTGAAATCATACAGAGAGGGACTTTCTGAAGGGCAACAGACCTGCCTAGAAACTCAAAGAAAACCTTACCACATCATGTTACATCTAAGTAAGCTTTCATATAATTCATAAAGAAGAAAGAAGGAGGCTCTCTGGAACTCTGAGACAATCCTACTATCATCTCAAGTAAATACAGTATGAGATACGGATGTTCTACCTTTGGACTTATTTCTTGCACTCCAGGTTCCTGAAAAGGAAAGCTGTTCATAAAAGCAATAGTCAAGACATCTGCACAGAGATGAAGGTTCCAAACCCATGAGTATCTCAGTCATGCCAATACAGCTGAAACCACATCAGGCACACCCTGCATTACCTTCTGCAAAACCCTGGGTGGCTGCAGAAGACAGACACATCAGCTGGGCAGCACAACAGAAACTCCAGGCAGCCCTGAAAACAGACTTGCTCTGGAACAGGAGGATCAATGTTATTCTCCTGGATTTTAAAGAGGCTGATCTCAAGTCCTTCCTAAATGCCAGATGGAAAAAAAATCCCAACAAAAACAGAAAAAGGCAAAAAACCAGTACCCTGCATCCTGGAGGTCTCAGTCATGATGCAGCACCCAAAATGTCTTATACAACAAGGACAGCCAGTGTTTCCTGCAAGCAGAGTGCTGGCCAGTGGTTCCAATCACAGCTAAGTCAGGAACTAGTGAACCTCCAAGTGTTTTAAGAGGGGAAATTTCAAGTCTCTTTATTTACTGAAACTACTTTGGTCATGTCAAGTCATCATCTGCAATTGATGCTTTACAAGAAGAGAAATCCATCACATGTTTTCCAAACTTCCTGTGCCTTGAGGGCATTCATGCAAGACCGGCATCTTGAGCAGACCAAGGGTCCCAGGTAGTATGACCTGACACCTGACCTCTGACACCAGTAAAACACGGTATCCTTTTACCAGATGTGCAGTGTGAGTCTGCCTGTCTGGTACTTCTGCACACTGACAGGAGGGGCTCATTAAAAGGGCGGGTAAGAAAGAAGCAGGATGTTATAGGCATGACTCTCAGTATCCAGCAGACAGGAATTCAAGATAAAGGCATTTCAGCCAGGAACATGACTAATCAAAAGTGACTGCTGAAGGGGACAGAGACTGAGGCAAAATGAGTCATATGCTTCCCAAAGAACACTCAAAACATGCCAGCGAGAGAACACAAACTGAGCAAGTGACTGTGTGCAACTGGTAGCCTGCATATAAAGATCATCAACAGATGACATTCAGGTAAACTGTGACGTCTGCCCAATATTTAAGAGGCTAAAGTATGAGATATGGTGGGCTCCTCTATGCAGTAGGCACATCAAAACTCTTCATGAGAGCAAGTCTTCAGCTTGGGCTTGTTTATGAGGAGCTTTCTGGGCAGGAGAATCTTCCAGGAGTGCTTTGAGTTGATCCAGTTGAAAGTAAATATAAACGAGTCTGAAGAGCTTCATATGTTTTACAATCCTACACAATAATCCTAGAAGAGCAGCTTCCTCATCTGTCCATCCAATCTCCTATGGTCCATACTGGTAAGACTTGTAAAACCTGGTGAACTCCCTCTAACCTCAGCACTGCAACAAAGTAATAAGGACAGATGGGGGGAAAAAAAGGGATTTTGCCTCCATGCCAAGATTTAAAACACACTGATCCCACTGAAGGCTGTATGGGAGCAACAATATTCCACAGGGAAAAAAAAAAGAGCCAGCTCCATCCAACATCATCTGGTAAAGCAGACAATTTAAAGGAAACCTGTAGAATAGGCCAGAGCACTATGGAGGGAGCAGAAGGAAGGTTCCTGCACAGGCTCTGATGTACCTAGAGTCCAGTGGCCACTTGTCACCACAGACCCATCAAGTAGTCTGAACTGATACGAGGGATACAGGCATCTCCCAAGTCTAGGGTGAAAAATGAAAGAAAAATGGTCTCTGTCATTTAAGCAGGTCATCAACTCAGGTAGGAAAAGCTGATGTAGACAGAAATTAGTGTTCTCTGATCCACCTCTTGGGCTTGCTCATGTACAGCATGGAGCTGAAGGACTTTCCAGATGGAAGGATCTTCCCTTGATGCCCTGAAGCATCAGGTCTTGGAAACAGGACCACCATATGGAGAGACTGCCAAAGGACTAAACTTCATGCTAGGCTCATTGCCTACGAGTTGAATGTTTATGCAGAGCTCAGACATTAAAGACCACTCTGATACAAGGCCAAAGCTGATGGATGTGTCCAGAAAATAATTAAGTAGTCTCCTCTCCCTTACTTGAAAGGCATCAAGTAAGTTTACAAAGACTGGAAGTCTTTGTAAACCAAATACTTCCTCAGGGATCTGGCCCTCCAAGAAAACATAAGTATTTGGCACCCCTGCTGGGCAAGGGCATAATGGATGCCATTTAAAATAAGTCAGCTTCAGGAAATGAGACAGACACATGAAAGCAAAGAGAAAGAATTACTTTAAACCAGCTAAACAGCATAAAAACAAAGTCTATGCAATGCAAGCTGTTGCTCAGCCCTGAGCCACTGAAGGTACCATGTCAGCTGTGTGCTTGAGAGGTGCACAACATGTTTCTTTTACAATTTACAGATCCATTAAAAAAACTGGCTGGAACCTAGTCCAACCTCTCACTTAAAGCAGGGCTAGTAGCAACACTAGATCAGCTCAGCTCCTCCCAAATATTTATCCTTGTGCCATAACCTGTGGATTAGCAACTTCATATATATTTCAAGCCTGACATACACTAGCAGAACTTTCCTTTTAGCTTGTTTAAACAGGAAATAAGTTGGACAGCATTTGTGCAGAGACAGTCAAAACTTTCAGCCTCACTCATATACACATGCAGTAATTCAAGCTAGAATTCAAAATCCTGTGTGTACTGCACATATGTAACAATACTAACCAGGGAGTGTCTCTGTTCGGCTAGAACTGTTCAAGGTAATTGTAATAAATTCAAGTTTTATCCTACAGACCTGTATTACATAGCAAAACTGCCTTCATCTTAAAAGAACAAGAATTCTCACAGGTGACAAATAGTACGAAAGAAGCAAAATGTAAGAGTAGGGTATTCAGATCCAGCTGCTTTTCTACCTCAGTGTTTTTCACAATTTATCTTGGCCAAAACCAAACCAGTGCAAAAGGAGCAAAGTTACTGCATGTAAAAATGTTCATCAAGTCCTCACAGCAGCAGTTTCCAAGTCAAAAAAACCTAGGAAAAAAAACCGTTAATAAATATTTATGCTTTCTAGACCACAACAATGCTGCCATTTTCACCAAAGATCAATAGTACCACATCTTTCAATGCACCTCCTGCTTCTGCAAAGGCCTCTGCACTCCCTCAGGCAACCTCATTTCCTTTTCTCCTTATCTGTTCTGAACACAGCCAACTTCTATGCAATGGAAAACAGAAACCAGCTTAGCAAAAGACAGGTTTAACCAACCCAACAGGCAAGAGGAGCTAAAAGGAAGAAAAAAAAAATCATTAATTTACTAGAATGATGATCAGCAATGTTGGGATCTGTAGGAAAGTATATGCCCATAAATCAGGCAGGGCAAAAGGAAAATTACACAAGCTTCAATACAGTAAGTCAAATAATTTTCAGAGAAATGAGACGAGACCTTTGCTTTCTTTCAACTAATATTTTAGGCTTCTTGTTACAGATGAATAGAACGTGCCTAAGACTTCACTGCTCCCTTTCTCTACTCCCAAACTGGTTTTCAAGAAGTGTTTTCATACAGCAAGTAACCGAGTTTGTATTATGGCATGACAGACTAACTTGAAATTCAGCAGGCCAGGCTATACACAGCTATTTACAGCACCTACTGAGGACAATACATTTCATACCACTGACTTCTTCAAAAAAATCTTTCAGCCCACGCTGAGTGCAAATGGGTTGAAACTGATCTCAAAGCAGCTGCTTACCTATCCAAGGTGAATATCCTCTGCATAAATCCCACCAGGGAGAAACTGATTAGTAAGCAACAAGCAATTAAAAACACATAAAAAGTATTGTTCTGTCCTGAGAAGGGTCTGACTCCCACTTCCACTGTGATCATGAAGGAAAACACTGCTTTTTCCAAATTCAGGACATTTCCTCTGAGACACATGGTACTGAAGGAAGCTGATCTGTGCAGTGAATGCACATTACAGCAGTAATGGCTCTGAGTCCTGCTGTGTAGGCAAGGCATTTGTTATTGCTTCCCTAGTCTTTTTACACCATCTATTGCTTTTCCTGGATATCTCTTCTAAGAGTTCTTCACCTCTATGCCCGTTTCACAGACATATATACGTGTCTATATTAGAAATTCCCGTATATATAGGAAGTAAAAATTTAAAGAATGCTGATTAACAATATAATTTGAGAAGTTTTATTACTAAGAAAATTATGTTTCAAAGCACATTAAATTTTCAGTGCTGCTATTAGGCAAGTAGTATCTCACACGCAGAGACAGAAACTGAAAACCTTAATTTTTTTCTAACCTCATCCACGAGGCAGGAAGTTTTATTTCTTCCACAGCTTATGCAAAGGAAGTAGTAGTTACAGAAATATTCCATTTCTTACACCAAGAGATATGACAAGAGGACTTTGCTGGGGCTCATTTGCTTATAAGCACCAACTTAGAATTACTGCCTGTGGTATTTTTGAGTCAAGCTGATTCTGTGAGATTAAGTACTTGGCTGATAGGATTTTTTTAGTATTATTTTTTATGTTTTGGGGGAAAAAAGTCCTCATGGCTTCTATTCTAACCCTAGCAAGCTAGTGCCTGAATTGCAGCAGCTGCATACTCCCCACCTACAAACACAAAGCAGGGCATCATCAGTTTCTTTGCATATAGATCTTCTGGAACATACAGCTCCTGAGGCTGCCAGGGATCCCAGGTGCCAGCTGAAAAGCCCACCACTCAGACTCTCACTCCGTGGCAAGCGAGAAAAATGCCTGTGCATCAAAAAGTGGAACAAAATTTAATTTGTTCATGAATTAAAAATGCCATTCAGAGTCAAATCACACAAACTCAGGGGAGACTCATGCCCTAAAGACTTTATTCAAAAGTCACACAACTCAACCCATGTCTCTGTTTCTCTCCTGTTGTCTAACTGGTTTAGAGACACAAAAGTCAGAAGAGGAAGGGAAGCTTTTGATCCCTTGCCCATCAGCAGCTAATTTTTAACATGTGCTCAGTTTAACTTGCCTGAGACAGAAGGTAACAGCTGGAAAGTTCATACATTTTGTTTAACATTTAGTTTTGTAATAGGAATTACAGTGTCAGGCCACTAATGAGATTAGATTTATTTAAAATTCACATGGATATCCTGAAATCTGTATAATTCATAAAGCCGTATCTAGCATTGTAATCTTCTGTATAAACACCTATAATTACCTACATGTCCATTAATCATTAATTTTTTTGTTGATTTTTGGTAATTACCACTGTCTCTTCCTTCTCTTCCACTAACTTGGTAGACCAAGGGTTACATGAAAGAAACATTAACTGTTAAGTCAGTCAGTCATATTTAGCAGTTCAAAGTACTGGTACGAACAGTCAGAAGAGAAAATAACACAGACCCTGACACGAGTAATGGAGTCCCTTTTCCCTGGGGTTTACGTGCATTTCCAGGACCTGGAGAGGACTCAGCCATACCGCTGGAACACACTGTGACTTAGTTGTTACAAAAACTTACATTCTACCTCTTGACCACCTCGAGTTCCTCCCACAGGAAGATATTCATAGAGGTAAAAGGATGTCTGCTAAAAATGCAAATAGACCTTCAGCATGCAGCATTATTTGACAGCAATGAAACATAATTACAGAGGCAACTGCTGAAAGAAGCACTCCCTCCCAAATAAACACCAGCACCAGGCAAACGGATCAATCCATTTCCTGGACTCTAACGAACAAATAGCTTTCAAAAAGCCTCTGCTCTGACTATACAAACACTGAAATTTTACTGTTGCTTTGTAAATTAGCTGGTAAACATTTCAGGCATTTGAAGCGCACACATTTACTTTTTCTGCCAATTCGAGCATAAATTGGCACAATATTTTACCTCTTCAAGTTTCATGTCTTTATACAGTAAATTGAGAATAGAGGTCGGGAATTCTTCATTTCTGATAAACCTAACAGATCTTTAGTTCTGACGAACTTAAACGGCAGAAGTCATACTTAAAGCTAAAGAAATACAGAAATAGCAAGTCAGCAGGACCTAGACAAAGGGAAATGTACATCCACAAAAGTGCTCTGATGGACCTCCACAGAGATATCTGAATAACATTCCAAATATAAGAGAAAATATACTTTCAGCTTCAAACTTTTACTCAGTATCTTGAATGCTGTGAAACGTTCTGTAAGATACCACTGTTACCTTTAAGAGATCATATATGCCTCTGAGGAGCTTGAACAAGGAACTAAGCTCTCTGTACATCTGAGACTTAAAATAATACCTGAAAGATATTTGCTAAAAAAGTTTTTCTTCTTACAGTATAATTTTATAGACCCAAAGCAGTATACTGTTTATTTTTCAGGATACTCAATTTCTACCAAGGAAATTTTTTCCCCTTGAAAATTTCAAAAGTATCTCTGCATTTAAACCAAAAAACTGCCTATCCTAGCTAAATATAACATATAATTGATTTTACTTATACTGATAAACTGTCAAAAATGACATTAATTGCAATAAAGTCACTATAACATCTAGAATATAACTTCTAGATCCCAAGATACTGTAGAGCAATTTCTCAGTATACACATGCCAGCCCTTAGAAAATCCTTAATCTTGTTCTGCTCCAGACTGGTCAATTAACTGTTCACAGAATAAGTGCTTTATTTGTGGTTACCATTTAATTCATTATACAAGATTCTGCAACTGCTTCTCAGATCTTCTGTTCTCTACAGACTCAATAAATTCACAAGTGGCACTGAGAAGATGAATAGAAAGCAGCTATTCACTGGCTTTTGTAATACAAGAACCAGCAAGCATCATATAAAGCTATTAGCCAGAAGCTCACCAAAAAATACCAAATCAGGTGAAATAAAAACTGTGGTACACCTTATCACCAGGTGACACCAGAAATTTACCCAAATTGTTTCATGAAAATCAGCAACAACAGTATCTACTTAAACACAAAATGCATGAAACGAGTCAACTTCTAAAGCTACATCTAAACATTTCCATCTATTGCCAGGGTAACTCAGAACACAACTTTGGATCAGATTTCTCCCTGTACTTATCTAATTTTATTCTTCTCTCCCCTGTGCAGTTGAGGTGGAGTGACAGAGTGGCTTTGGTGGACACCTGGTATCCACCAAGGTCAACCCTCACTACATACATAATAATGAAGCAAGAATTTCTAAGATAGAATAACTCCAGTACACAGAGAGCACCTGCTGGCCTAATTACCCAAGGCATTTTTTAACTCCTAGTTCATAATGAACCACCTAAATGTTTCACAGCATACTAGAATAAACACACCAATCGTGATTGTGGTCAAATGCATTACAGTTGTTTGGATACAGCCATTATACTGAAATCAACTAAAGAAAACATTAGCACAAAAAGAAGGATTACTGTTTGTTCAATCAGAAATCAAGTAACCATTTTTTTACTAAAGTATCAAAACTTTCATTACATATGAACATGAAAGGTACAGAGAAATTCAGATGAGGCTTAACATGACTAGGTTTGTGGTTTTTAAATTTTTTTTTTTTTTAATCCATTATATTCATTTATAACAAACTAATCACCAGTTTATTTCGTAGAGCAGGGAGGCGCTAAGCTGATTTTCAAAGACTAATTAATTATTCTTCATGCAGCTCCAAATTCTGCCTTTTCACATTTGCTTGGCTGTATCACCTTATTCTGTGATTTTATCACAACCATATTGACTGCAGTGAAATCACTCCTATGTATCTGAGTCGGGCAAACAAAAAACATCTGAAGTATTTTAGAAATAGACCATGTACAAGTTCAGCCACTAAGTAGCTCACCAAAACCACGTTTGATTGAGGAAGCAATCCAGTCTCACATGAAATTGCAAGACAGCAGAAGACAACATGAGCTTCTAAAAATAAAGTACTCATCATCAATTCATAGGAATATTTAGCCCAGCACTTCCTTTTCCACATTTCCAGAACATTTTTAACTAACACACGAAGTTCTAGTTATAACTGTCTTGGTGCAGGTGTTCAGGTGTTGGCACAGGGGTCTCTGCTCCACGAGAGATTCACCACAGGGCACAGCTGGACCTCTCAGCCATGTGTGGGGTGCTTTCATGAAAATACATTCAAGAAAGGGCACAGAACAGCAGAAGAGGAGAGACCAACAGAGGGCATGAGAGAACAAGATCAGAGAAAGAAGAGGAGGAAGAGGAAGAGAAGGGAAGATGCTCTGCCCTGGAGCAGGGCACTGCCAAAGGGGTAGAGGCCCACGGAGCACCCACACCACAGCAAAGGAAAACAAAAACAAGGAGCAGCAGAAAAACTGAGACACCCTGACTCCAAGCCCTGAACCACATTTTGCCTCACTGAAGGGACCCACTGTACCCTGTGGTGGTTACAAGGCAGGGAAGAGAGGTGTCTGGAGAGAAGCTGAGGCTGGGAAAGGAGGAGGGATGGATTCCCCCAAGTGTTTTAATGTTTGTGTTTTTGTTACCCAGTAATTAAATATTTATGTTAATCTGCAATAAATTAAGTTAAATTCCCCAAGCTGAGTTTGCTTTACCCATGACAGCAATTGGGTAGTGATTTCCCTGTCTTTATTTCAACCCTGGAGCATTCTCAGCCCTGTTCTCCCTTTTTGCTCCCCATCTCTCTGTGGCAGGGCAAGAGGAAGCAGCTGTATGGTGCCTGGGCCAACCCACCACAGGGATATAACAGCATTATCATGGTAAAATATAACAGTAACATCATTACATTTGACCCATTTTTCACTTGCTATCCTTAAAATTGTGTTAATTCATTACCAAAAGTAGTGTCATTAAAGATGAGATATTCTTCAGTGGGGAAACAATAGCAGATAACCAGGTGTCCTCATACTCGGTAAGAAATCTTCATTTCCCTGAGCCACATCTCCAAGGCCCTGAACATTTAAACTCTAATTTCTTCACAGCAAATGCAGAGCATAAGCAGCACAGAAAAGATATGCATGTGGAAAAGTGCCTATGACAAATATCTCAAAAAAATCCTCCAAGATACCTATCCATAGTGAATTAAATCTGTCCACCAGTCCAACCTGACTGGTTAGTATAAATAATGAACAGTCATTGGGCAGCTTCACATTTCCACCAGTTGGGCACAGGCTTCAACCAGTGACATAAACATACAAGTATCTTGTTTCTACATTTTCTTTAATAGTTGTATGGTTTCTGAAATAAAAAGCCATAAAAAAAAAAGGCCAGAAGAGCAAAATTCTGGCAAACTTAAGTGTCACCTGTTAAGCACCTACACGAAATACTATGAATGTAAGAATGAATTCAACACAAAGTCAAAGAAAAATATTGTTTACCACTGGTTTCTTTTGAAAGAAGTGCTCTTTATGTCCAGGCATGCTGTGGGTATGAAAATTGGAAGTCAGAATTCACCAGATTTTATCTAGAAAGAACACACACATATTTTGCAAGTACAGATATGAGAAATCATGGGACAATTGGAATAAATCTACCACAGTGTCCTGCTCAAAGCAGGGGCGGTGGTATCAGTTTGCTCAGCAGCTTCCACAATCAAGCTCTGAACATCTCCAGGATCGGAGGTGCTGATAAACATTGGTGTGTTTAATTACTCTAGTGATGAAAATGATGTTCCTTGTGCCTGGGAAGAATGAACTTCTCATGTTACAACTTGTGATCACTGCCATGTCTCTCCCACTGCACATCTCTGAGAAGTCCAACTTCACACCTTCCCATTAGGCAGGCAGGAACCACACTAAGATGCCCTGAGCCTTATTTTCATCAGACTAAGCCAAACCAGTTCTTACAGCCTCTCCTTATATGCCATATATCCAGTCCTCTAATCATTCTGATTTCCTGGCAGATTGATGCCAGAACATCAGCACTGCCCTGTACTGGAGAGCTGGAAACTGGCTGTGGTACTCTGGATGGGATCTCAAGTGCATGGGCCATGAAGAACCCTAGCAAGCAAACAGCAATTAGTGCTGCTTCCCACCCTTTGAACCTGCCAGCCCAGCCACACATTCACCTTTTCACAGCTACCAGACTGTCCCAGTTATCCCACTCACTCTCTTCAAAGTGTAAAAAAGGTAATAGCAATACAGGATACAGCTATGCAAATAAGATTCAGATTACTCAGAAAGTGGTATCAGGTACAATATACCCCTCAAAGCCAAATTTCAGAATCTGAAGGTCCCAAACCAAGATCAAAGGGAAGCTAATAGCTACATACACATCATCTGCTTACAGAGTGAATGTCTCTTCTGCTTTGAATGATAGCCCACACACATCCACACTGATAAAATAAGTATCAAGCATCAAAATACACAGCAGTGTCTTTCATGTGGCACTGGCCATTTCTTGTAAAGTAACACAGATCAGATAAGAGACTCAGAAGTCTTGGCACTGGACATCTGACTTTTGAATTCTTCAGAAGCACTAGTTTCAGTATTGATGCTCTCCACAGAGGAGACTGGGGTTCTGCACTTGCTGACACAAAACAGGGTGGTGGTTGTGTTTATGTCTAACATCAGATAGGTTTACATACAGTAGTAATCAAGCACAAATGATATGCAGGAGATTGTTATGGCACTGACTTTTGACTATGGAAGATAAAACAATAGCAAGGCAACGCAAAAGGCAGAATAACACCAGTAGGTTCCCTTTTAAAAATTCATACCATTATGGGTATCATCCCCTTCAAAGACAGGTTGGCAACTCAGCAATCCCAGTAAATTTCTTGTTTCAGAGTGGCTGGAGGAAAACACTTTGAATTGATAAGTAGTAATCTTCAACAATGAATAACTGCAAATATTTTCTTAGCACACTTTGGTCATTATGCTGGAGAAGATCAGGTTCCAGGGAGACCTTGCAGTATATTCCAGTACCCAAAGGGACTGCATGCAAACCAGAGAGGGACTTTTTACAAGGGCATGTAGTGAGGGGACAAGGGGTTATGGTTTTAAATTGGAACAGGACAGATTTAGATTATATATTAGGAAGAAGTTCTTCCCCGTGAGGGTGGTGAGGCCCTGGCACAGGTTACCCAGAGCAGCTGCAGATACCCCCATGCCTGGAAGTGTTCAAGGCCAGGTTGGATGGGGCTTAGAGCAACCTGGTGTAGTGGAAGGTGTCCCCATGGCAAGAGGCTTAGGACTACATCATCTTTAAGGTCCCTTCCAACCTAAACCGCTCTATGAGTCTATGAATAAATTACCTGAGAGAGATGAATCAATTCTTGCATTGGAGGGACTGTACTATCAGTGGCAATATTATCATTATGAACTTGAAATTCAAGCAAGATGTACTAAATCCTTTTAAAATAGCAATGGAAATCCATCACTGGTTTTCTTTGCAGTATTTGAAATGATATAAACAATACTTCCCTTCGAACAGTTGCAAAGGAACAAGTTTTAATATCTCAAGAAACGGTTAAGAAAGGAAGACTTTCAAATCCCATCTCATCTCTTGAGAAAAGTCCCTGGAGGTAGATAACTGAAGGGCCTGAAACTACAAAGTAATGTCAAATCCTTACAAATACTCTATTGAGCAAATTCTTTACAAAAATGGTCTAGTTTCTTGAAACAAAAGCCTCTTTCCCAAACTGGGATATTAAATGTGGGAAGAGAAAAAAGAAAGAAAAGAAAAAGAAAGAATTAATTGGACCTCTTGAATACAGCAAACCTGTTATTTTAACACAAAAAGCTTGGAAGACTGAGCATTTCCACCATAATAATGTCTGGCACTAAAAATGACATTCTGGTCAGGAGCAAGCAGATGCTGATGATCTCAGCAGGGAAGGCACGGGAGGAGGGAGGCTCTCTGAAGACAATCACTAAGCTGGACACAGAGCTGTGACTATTTAACAGGTGCAGACAGGTACGGGCAATACTGAGCACAGGGTGTGATTGCAACAGTGTTTTTACACCTGAGTGCTAATGGTACCTGAGTATCAACAACACAGATGTGAGAGATCACCTAAACAAATCAAACACCAGGAACCCAAAGGGAACTCAGACGTGCAAGAAAGAACAGCAAAACTTGTGAGAAGCAAGCCATTTCACCAGCATACAGTGAAACTACAGAGGGGAAAATCCAAAATGGGCCGGCCAGCCAGCGGTGAATCAGTTGTGTGCTTTCAACAGACACATGTTAAAGAGATTTAAAAATAAATGTATGTTTCTATATATACACATATGCATATACAAACTCGCGTATAAACATATTTAATAGAAGATAAACAGAAAAGAGTGTCCTGACACATCCCAAAGAAAATAATTGAGACTCAGACTCGTAAGGGAAGTACAAAGGTCCCAGCAAATGCCTTTAAAGCCTGAAAATAAAAGAGAAGGGGGAAAAAAAATTATCAGGACAGCAGTTCCTGATCAACATCAGGATTTCCACATCCAGCTGAATGCTAGATTTGAAAAGCTGAAGATATGCATAGAAATAAAGGCTGAGTGACCAAATAAAGATCTTTCACAGCATAAAATCAGGAGAGGTATAAAATTTGCAAGGTACTTACACAAACTAGCATTTTAAAAGACTGCAGTAAGGAAGATGAACCAACAGGGAATCTAAATTAGTGGTGAAAGATGAAGAAGTCAGATTGCTTGCTGTATGTTTACTTTAGAAGCTTTGGAAGAGCTCATGGTAACATGAATGCTTTATTAATCTGCAAAGTGATGGGAGACTGGTGAAACCTGTAATGACCCATGACATAAGCATTCAGTCATGAACTTGCACACTCCACAGCCAATGCCAGCACTCTCTCAGGCACATGGAGGGGCTCTGTGTGCATGTGGCAAGGGTTTGGCAGTGGCAGCTGCCAGGGTGGCCTCTGTGAGAAGAGATCAGCAGTTGTACCCCTGCCAGACAGGTAGAAGAGCCAGCAAGGAAGGAGTGAAGTCAAGCCTGGGAAGATGGGGAACAGGAATGGCGTTTGTTTTGTCTCTGTTCTATCAGCCTGCTGTTTTTAATTGGGGAAAAAAAAATTACAATAATTTTCCAAGGTGAGTCTGTTATGCCCGTGGCAGTAATTGGTAATTGATGTCTCTGTCTTCTATCTCAGAGAGGTTTTTCATCTTATTTTCTTCCCCTGGTCCTGTTGAGGAGGAGGGCTAAGGGAGCAGCTTGGTGAGTATCTGCCAGCTGGCCAATGTTAGCTCCCCACAAAAAGTTGTGAAGAAGTGCTTGTGCCACTGGACAAGCTAAAATATTGGACATGTTGGGTACATTCAGGGGCACTGAGAATGACTTATTTTCTAACACCTAGAAAGAATGTAGTGGTAACTCAGCTAAGTCAATTTACCACAAAAGAAAAAATACAACTCCTGAATTAAAATTTAGATTTTTAACTAGACGTAACAGGATTTTTTTGCATGTAAGATTTATATCCAACACAAAATTCTTTTTTTAAAAAATCAGGTCTTAAACTTTTAAAAACTGATCGTAGACATGCATTTTATAAATTGGTTAAACAGACAGTGCATGAAGAACTAGAGTGAAGATCAGAATAAAATCGCTAACTATGCTCTGAAAAATTAAACTGTAAGGCCAGAGAAAACCCTCAGGAAACTTGGATGGCAAGATTATTGAGAAAACTAACATGGTCTGACCTGAATTGAAACTGAACAGTGAGCCAAAGGCAAAGCAGCTACAGAACTGTCATAAAGACTAAACACTTCTTGAGGTTAAAAAAAGATCAAGTGACAACATAAGGCTCACCACAAAACTCTCATACAGATATGCCTACATGTTGATTAATATTTTAAATGCACCAATACCATCTGTAACATAATAACTTCCTCCCTCAGAGACATATTTAAAAATAAATGATAGTCATGACCATTAGTTCAGTTGCTTTGAAACAGAAAAACTCTCTTCATAGAAGTTTACATTAAACTTACAAAAAAAATTTGAGAAAAATGCATCTAGCAAAGGAACTAATGAACATTTCAAAATAAATCTGCAATAGAATCAAAGCTAAAGAAAAGGTGGAAGGCAAAGCAAATCAAAAAGATCTATGCCCTGAACACAGTATTTGGAAAAATAACAGTTAGAATTTTATAAATAACCTTGGATTTGTGGGAACACTGTCAAACATAAGCCTTGAAGTCATAAGCCTAGAAGTCAATCTGGATCCAATGCATTTGACTGCAACTGCTCACTGTAAAGCCTGCACGCTTCATGAAGAAAAGAACATAGTGCTGACAAGAGTACAAGAGCAATTGCCATCCCTGACACTTCCACTTCAGTTTGAGCAGACAAGGTGAGCTCTGGTGCCTTGGACTGTCAGGCAGGAGAGAACAGCTCAGCTGCTGACATGCAGAGTGCACACCTGGGCAGCTGATACTCTGCAGTACCTCAGGCAAGGAGATGTCAGAAATACTGGAAACAAAAGTAGACAGGTTCCAGTTTTAGCACTGCCAATGTCCTCAATATAGTTTTGGGGGGCAATGCTTTGGTTGTCTCAAAGTCCACTCATGATTAGTGCATTTTATGCAGCTAAGCATACATGGCAAGCCCAGTCACTGTGGAAGAACAGGAGATCTCAGGTTGCCGTCAAGGCTTAGACAACTGGAAAACTTAGGCCATTATTTAGAGTGGAAACCTAAGCACACACAATACATTATGGCAATCTATGAAAACAGTTACGATACAATAATTCAGATTGAAAAGGACAGCACTAGGTCATCTAGTTTAACCTCTTACTCGAGGCATGGTCATCTATGAGATCAAACCAATTTGCCCAGAAATTTATCCAGTCAGATCTTGAAAATCTTCTATTTATACCCATTATTTCTCATCCTCCCACCATGCAGCATCCAGTCTGGTTCCTCTTCTCAAAAACAACCTCACAGTATGGGAAGCCTGCTATTAATCCCCTCAAAGCCTTCTCTTCACCGAATTAACCCACTCCATCAGCCTCTTCTCACAGGGCCTGTACTTCAGCCCACCAGTCACTCTGGCACCCCTCCTAGGAGATGCCACTTATTGACATATTTTTCTGCACTGGGCAGACAAAAGCTGGACAGAGCATTCTGCACGTGGCTGGACAAGCGTGAAGCTGAAGGAGACAATCACTGCACAAACCTCTCTGCTGCCAGAATGCACCTCTGCTTCATGTCCAACTTGCTGCCCACCAGGTCCCCAAGCCCTTTTGCACAAAGCTGCTCCCCATCCAGTCAGACCCTAACCTCTATCCTTCCTAAAAGCTTTTTCTTCCCATCATCCTTGTTGAATCTCATAAGCCTCCTGCCCATTCACTCCCGCAGACTGCGTCCCTGCGCACAGCAGCTCTGCCCTTCAGCAGATCAACTGGTCCCCTCAGGGTGGGGCCATCTGAATGAATGGGGACCTCGTCACCTCCATCCAGGTCACCGAAAAAGATGTCAAACACAACTCAACTTGTTACAGGCAACTGGGTAGTGATCAGCCTCTTAACCACCCTCTGATCAACCCCTTAATCACCTCTGAGCCTGATCCTACAACCAGCTTTTTACCCACCTGGCTCCCCAGCCACTGAGACCGTGGCATTCTAAGTAGGAGTGACAAGTGCTGTGGGAAACACTGATAAAAGCCTGACTAAAGGCAAGGTAAAGGACAGCCACTGCTCCTTCCTCATCCACAAATCCAGACATTTCATCACAGAAGGGAATGAGATCAGGCATGATTAATCCTTGACAAATCCATCCCGACTGTGCCCAGTCATGATCTTGTCACTGACATGCTCAGAAGTGTGTTCCAAAAGGACTCATTCCACAGGGACTGAAGCAAGAAGCATCATCCTGTAATTTCATGGCTTGTCCTTTGGCCTGTTTTAAAGACTGTGGAACATTTGTCTTTCCGCAAAGAAGACCCCTCCCCAGTTCCTTCAGTCTTTTAAGGATGATAGAAATAAGCCTTCCAGTGACATCAAACAGCAATCTCCTCACCCTCAGATTCATCCTGAATCTTTCAAGGTCTTTCAAGGAAGCCCTGAGTCAACCCTCATTCAATTCATGGCCAATAGTTCTCCTTGAACCACATCTCTGATCACAGAGGCCTGAGAGATCTTCTCTGGTACCTGAGCAGATTGGCATATCACAGAAAGATGCAGCATTTTGTCTGAATGTGTTCTCTCTATTTGCATACTGTGGGAGACCGTGGGAAGCCAAGTGGGCAGGATGAAGAAATTGAGTAATCTGTCTGGGGGATCAACAGTAGTCTGTGTTTCACAGTAAAAGCTCTCAAGTTCCACAAGCAGGGGTTGAAAAAAACCACAAAAACAACCAGCCTTCTTTAATCCTTTCCTTATTACTTGCCCAAGAATGGGAACCTTCAGAAACCAAAGCATACTTTTAGTTGAGTTTATAAAATCAAAAGGAAAATTCAGTACTTATTTATTACTTCCAACCAAACTCTGTTCTGAACACAGATATTGTGAGCAAAGAGTAAATGATTCCCAAGTGTCAGCATAAGCAAGATTGATTTCATTCTACAGTTCATTAAAAAACATGTTTTATAGTAATAAAAATACATCTGCAGTTCAAAGGTTATCCATTTTAATCTTGTTTCCCTCAGCCCTGCTGCTTAAGGAACATTGTCATGTGAAAATCAACCTCTTGCCAAGTCCCTCTTTAGTGAGGACAGTTCCCCAATGCTCAGTTCACCCAAAGAATTCACTCAGCTCTCTAAAACCGGTACCAGCAAAAGGGGACAGTGACAAACTAACTGAGATTAATGATAGTGGAAATCATTTTAAAAACAAATTCCATCCAAGAACTACATTGAAAAATATTTGTACAGTTCAGGACTTCCTAATATTTGGGTTGACTCACACTGAATCGACTCTACCATATGCTGACTATGTGGTCACATTATTACAACACCAACTGCAACTCACTGGGTGCAGAGACTGCTGGGTACCAGAGGGGAAGAAACCCTGTAGAGATATTGATTACTGATACTGCCTGACAGATCTGGAATTTCACTGCACAAAAGGAAGATGCATCAAGAACAAGCAGAAAGCTAAGATTAATGGGAAAAAACAATCAACAGCTGTATTTTTTTTCCCAGAGAGTTTGTCAGGTGTTGATTATCAGTTTGGTTTGTTTCCCTACAGCTTATGATATCCACACTCTTTTGTTGCTGATCTGCACATTCAGAAAACGCACAAATCATTTGTTACTATGAAGTCAACATAAACTGTGCTTAGAACATGAGGTATTATAGGAACTCCATGAAAAACAGGGCCCTTCTTGTTTCTACGTCAGCCATGTAAACAAGTAGCTTGGATACATAATGTGTGTGTGCCTTAGGGCACAACCTGTTGCACAAAACTGAACTTGTGCAATTTAAATGATTCCAACATCAAAATGACATAAAAACAACTATGCTGCTCATCTCCCAAAAGCCAGACCAGCACTGAAGGGGAAAAAGAGAGGAAATGTGCTTGAAGAAGAGGAAACCAACCCAAAAGAATACAAGAGATAAAATAATTTGGGAAGAAAAAATATCCATTTTAGCTACAAATTAAATATTGTACATGATGGTACAATCATTTATTTCTAATAAAAATACTTCCCTAATACATTATACTTCTTGTTTTAGATAAGCTCCTATCATCTTGATGTAATAGCACCTATTAAAAGTGCTATTAAACATACTGGTTAATAGCATCTTTTAATGACAAAAACCCTGATGTGATAGACAAAAGTTCTGAAAATAACAGAGATGTTAATTCAGAGCATGTTAACACAGGTTAAAAGGGAAGGTGTTTCCTACTGGAAATTAAATCTCTTTATGGCATTAATAGCAGTTCTGTAACTTGGAAGCACTAACACACTGTCTTTCAGTACTTGTAATTCAGGTTTATGACGCAGGGTACAAGGGATGCAAAGTACCAGTTATACCTGGCAGAACCTCGGCCAGTTACTTTTGAACTAACTCAGATCATAAACCACCGAATTCAGGTAGCCATGTTCTGCCTTTTCTATTACAAAATACCTTACTAGTCACTCTACTGTGTGCAAATCTGCCCAATCCAGTCCAGAAAGTGACTTTCATAAATTAAGGGCAGCCTTTCTACCAGGCCTTCCCATCACTCCAAAAACGTGAAGACTAATTTGAAATCATTCACATGGTAACAAGTTCTGCAAGTTAAACACCATTGCTGTTTGCAATATATGTAATCATGAACAAAAAGGTAGCCACCACTGATTTTCATAGCTTAAGGATCAACAAAAGAAGCCTGGCTGAATGGAAGATTAAGGGCAGAAATACCCATCCAATGAGAATGAAAAAAAAGTAAAAGGAAAGAAAAACATAACATCTTCCCCCTTAAAAAGAAAAAGCAGTGATAATATAAAAATGTTGAGGCAAAATAACCCATTTTTATGGACAAATATTACTTCTGCATTTTTGTAGTGAAGTCTGCTATTCAGGAAGTTCTACTGGACAGAGTAAAATTTCAGGAAATTAAGTGCTCAGCAGCAAACCCTCACCTCAGTTTCAGCTATATTTAAGCCTGTATAGCATACTGGCTGCCTTGTTGTTGGTACCTTACCAAAATTAGTGCCTTCACTCAAGTGTTAATCAGCACAATTATATGCAGTGCATATGAAGGTGTCACAGCATCAGCTACTGTCTATCTTTAATAATCAGGTCTTTCTGCACCAAATCACCTGCTAACAAGCTCAACCTGTGAAGTACAGATCTACCCTTCCCAGATCCATCTTCAAAGACTGTCTAGCATTCAGCAATTCACAAAGAAACATTAATGACCGTATTAAGTCTAAAAGAAAGTGAATTAATGATTTTGTCCACAAATTCCCAGACTTCCAGATTAAAGAAGCTTGACATGAAACACTAGAAGAAGTTAATTAACAAAGAAGCGACGCTAAATATAAATGAATGACAATTCTCACACAGTCAAAAAGGAGACAGACCTTAGGCCTCTCAAAGGCACACAGATTTGAGTGAATTCAATCAAATAGAAAGGAGGAGAGGAATAACTTTATTAAATAACTATACACTAAATGGATTTTGCATTGAGAAAACACAGCATGCAGTTTTAGAAGGCAAGTCTTGAGAATGCATTCCTAGATGTAGGGAATAAAAAAAAAGCTTTTCCTGAATAGAAACTATAACTTGGAACCCTCTTTAAACCACAACCATTGGACTCTGATTCTTACTCCTGGAAGATGGGGGAGAGAGAACATAACAGCAGTACAACCACTTGTTCAACTGTTGTATGTTAAGTGCAAAGCCCACTTTTAAAGTCAAGTTGTAAACACATTTAGGGACTTACAACAGAAAACAAAATAAACAAAATAAGATGGGTTTTGTAAAAGCAATTTGAAGGTATACAATGTCCAATTAAAATGGCTTATAAAGGACTAATTAGTAGGGGAATAGTATAAGAATTTCACTAGGATGTTACACAAGAGCACAAAGAATTATAAATCATAACCTGAGCACACACAGCAGTACCCACACCTACTTCAACTCTTTGGTCAAGTATGTGCACAGACCTTCTCACAAATCCTGGCCAAAGCATGCTTCTTAAAACTTTTCTGTCATTCTGTCAAAACCATCTGCTAGTTCATATCAAAAATAAATCAGTTTTAAGAAAAATTTGTATTATTCATTTTATTGCAAGGTGATTTTTCGGGTTCCCTCCCCCCCAAGTAAATTACTGCAGTTAATTCCATATTTTGGAACAGTCCAGCCATAGTAAAGGGATGAGAAAGCCTAAACACACCCCTGCAAAGAGGCTCATAAAATGGCTAAGCTTATTTTCCTTCACCCATAAAAAGTGCTGCTGACTGCACATACAGAGCATGCTATTTACTTTCTCCTATGAAGGTACCCTATGCTTTCTTAGAAAGGTCCCTCCTTTGAGTAACTATGCTCTCAGATCGATTTAAACATTTACACATTAACAGGCTCACAGCCACATGGCCAAACGTGACCCATCAGATACCAGCTGAGGTAGAAAGGTTTAAATGCTGTCCTCCAAATCAAAGCTTCCACAAACAGAATAATTTGACTTTACTCAACTGATACACGGGCTGATGAAGATTGGGAAATCCCTCTATCCTCAAAAAAAAAAAGCACACCTATGGTTGTAGGCCTTTTATACAATTACTTTGGATAAATTACTAATCTTCACAAGCAACATCATCTGTTAAAATTAACCTATGTGCACACCAAAGGAAGATTTCAGAAAAGCACTTAAGTGTGTTATGCTAATGTAAACCACACAATTATGCCACAGTTGATGAGACCAAAAAATTATCTAGATTTTTACCTCTGTCCTCTCCCTTCTCATCAGTTACTGAGCTGCACAATCAGAAATACACTGGAATATTGCTATTTCACTAAGCTGTACCTAGTAATCACAACACTGTCATCTGCACTCCTAAACTGAGCAGAGATGAATAATGAATCACTGAAGAATCTTATTCTCCACATTTACCCAACTGGGGGAAAGAAGGCAGTTACGTCCTAAGTCTCCAGTGCAGGGCACAGCATTTCCTGACAACCCATTTAAAAGCCTTTATTATGCTTGTTCTTTCTGCTCATTTCCTTTTTCTAGAATTATTCTGGGATCCATAGTTTCACCTATTAGTACTAATTCTCAGCCTAAAGCTTTTGTCATCCTCTTCATGGATGTCTTTCTCTCATCCAACAAAGAAACACTGAAACCTTCTGCCACAGAAGCCAAAAACACTTTCAGAACTCTATGTAAATTGTTAGTTGCTTCCAGATCCAAAAGTATGACCACTCTTAAAGAGCATGTCTCTTCATCAATCATCTGCTTCTTTAGACCAGATCCAAGGCATTAATTGACTATGGATGAGTACTATCTTCCACAGGGACATTTTACTTTCCAAACAGGTTGGCGTTTCTTAGCTGTGTAGCTTTTGACATTTATAACATTTTAAGGGCTTTGGTATGATGCCCTGAATCCTTTAGCAAATCAAATGTTTACTATTAAATGTTCCCATCTCTCCAAAGAGAAAGAGACATAAGAATCAGCCTCGTGGAGGCTTCTGGCTGTGAGATCAGATGCTGCAATAGGCTGCGTGGGTATCTTTAACGAGGAAAGCTCCACTTATCTCAAGTTACTTTTGTTACCTCATGGTTTGTTTCTGTTCATCCAAGAACTGATACTCACTTATAACGTGTGAAGTCTAATAAATTATGCCAATAGTAAAATAAAATGAACAAAAAAACCCCAAGTCTGACAACAGGTTAAGGCTGAGACAAGGACCTGTAGGTACAAGATTGCCCAAAGACAATGTGCTACAACAGAAACAAATGTTCAGAAAGCTTTTCCCTCCTCTCAGTCAAAAGTAAGTATTTGTCATCTGAGACACGATTCCACTAAAAATCAGACCATTAGTCAGACAATTTTGTGATTCCTGTAAGGAAAAAAGGTATGGAAGCCTCATCACACTGCATTAAAAAAGGGTAGGATTTGTGTGGGGGTATATATACATACATATTATATATATTGCTATATGTAATATATATTAATATATAATAATATGTATTAATGCCAGGAGCAATCAACTACTATGGAAGAAACAGATCCCATACAAAGTATCTGAAAAAATAAGATTCTCATCTCTGAATGGTGACTTCTTTTAATCTCAGAAACAAGTGACAAGAAGCATCAGAAGAAATGTGTGGCCCCATATTCCTTGGAATCCACATCAGCATATAATAAGAAGACCATCTGTTCACAAAATTTGACCACCCAAGGTAGCTGGTACCTGACCATTCGATAAGAAGGATCAAAAAAATCCATGAAGTTAATGTCAAGCATATTGTCTCATGTGGAAGGCTGCATCTGTGAAACGTTTTAGGCAGTGAAAGACTCTTCAGTGAAGTGCCTGCTCCTCCATGGTGCTGTTCATGAGAACACGATGACACAGAATGTATTGGCCAGGAAAAAATGCAACCATACTTAGCTTTGATACAGATACCAGCGAGGCTTAGTTAACTTGGGACTACCATTTATTACTTGCTTGTTTTTCCAAAG
The DNA here is from genome assembly GCF_009650955.1 of Corvus moneduloides. NCBI lineage: Eukaryota > Metazoa > Chordata > Aves > Passeriformes > Corvidae > Corvus > Corvus moneduloides. Next base: position 6,280,614 of record NC_045479.1, read on the forward strand.
CTAGGCTGTCACCCTGCTTCTCCAGCCCAGTGAAGCAGGGGAAGGGGGAGAAGAATGGGAAGAAGCAGGAGAGGGTACCTGTGCAGAAACAGAAATGTGTAAGAGCACAGTACAGAACCTGATTACAATGCAGATATCGTATAGCAACAGGCACTAAACAAAGCACCTGAAAGTAAAATTTATTCTCCACCTCTCTGCTACATTTGCAAAGCATTGAAAAATAGCTTTTTATTGGACAGCTGATCTCTATCCCCTCCTTCCTCCCTCAATAAAAAGGGTATTTTATTGTGCTGCACCTGAAATTCAAAAATTCCTCACCAGGACCTGATCTTATTTTGCATGCTTGCAATGAACTGCCCCAGAAGGTCAGGAAACTACACACTGCCTTTAAATTCCTTTTGATGTTGTGGAACCAAATTCTGGAAGAACCTAACTGCCTCCAACCAGTTGCTCACCCTTGCTGGCTTAGACTATTTCTTTTCCAAACTTGTGATAACAATCATCAGACTTTAAAAGCAGCCCTTACAGGAATTGCATGCAGCACAGAGCAGCAAGGACTACATTTTTCTCTCTGTTTCAAGGGGATTCTGGACCAGCAGCCTCAACCCAGGGAAGAGCAAAAGCAGCCCACTGGTCACACACTTTAATCATTTAAATAGCAACAGGAATAAGAAGTAGTACATAAATTAATTTTAAAACCTTGTATATAGCTCAACAAACAGCTTAAAAGCAACAAGCATCAAGCTCTTCAGGTTCCCTGATGACTGTACATTACTTAGCATTCCAGTTTACAAACGAAGTTGCTAAAATTAAACTGAAGAAGGCGGTCACATGGTATTTATTCCTGTAACTGTTATACATAAGTTTAACTCCTCTGATTTCTAAAGCAATGATCACTAGAAAAAGCCCTAATGGTGTTCTGTGCCAGTATTTTGGCATCTGATCACGCTCATTTTGGGAGCACGCATGCAATACAAGACTATTTTATGCTTTTGGGAGGTTGGGGTTTTTCTTTCTTTGATTGGTGGGGTTTGGGTTGGAGTTTTGTTTTTTTTTTGGGGGGGGGGGGGGGTAGTTTGTTTGGAGTGTTGTGAGTTGTTTTTTCTTTAAAGAATACAATCCCTTCCTAGGGTGAATCCATAAGCAGCTTTCTTAATGGAGGTCAACTGACAAAAATTCAAATTATCATGAGATCTCTTCAAATACTGATCTAGATATTGATAGAAGATCCTTCCTTTCTTTTCTTTACAGTTTAAATGTCAATACTGACGTAGCAATTGCAAAACATCAAGTATATTGGAATGCCTCCATTTCTCCCAAACAGTACAGAAGTTTTTAGTGTTTAATCCAGGGTTACTAATAGGAAAAACAAAAAAAAATCCTCTCAGGATAATTAAAGGAAAACAGGCTATTTCATATTCTTCGGAAGCAAAATCAACGGGGTTTTTTGTGATTTACTATGATCTCTAAGTTCCAATGGCACTTTGCAAAACCTGATGGTTGCTACCTGCTTCTCAAGGCTGCCAGTATAACCAAACACCCCCTTCTGCTTCACAGTCCAAGGTACTGCCCCTGCAAGCACTAAGCAAATCACTTAGACAGAACAAGTGGTATCACCACAGAAGGAAACTAAATACACTTTGTCCTTGTATTTTTTTCCACTACAGATGGTGACTCTGACCTTTCCAACAGAACCAGTATCAATCTGAAAATACTATGCAAAAACATAATTATGTAGACCTTGTGGGTTATGAAAGCAAGTTTCGCTGAAAAAACTTTCTCTTCAAGGTCTACTGATTGTTATCTTCAGACCAAAAAATGAAGATATAATTATGATGCACTACATTTAGCAGATGCAGCCATTTTTTTCTGTGTGTTCAACAGATTATGTCAAAATTTATAGAGAAGAACTGCAAAGCATTATCCATTCAAGGAAATAAAAGTGTAATCCTCAATAGCCATGCTACCTGCTGGCAGCAGTGGTAATCTAACTTCTGTCAAGGATCTCAAATCACCACAAATCACTGTTACAGAAAACACTGCTATTTCACTGTGTCCACTAAACAAGAGTGTATACAGAAAATTAATTCAAAGGACTTGTATACTGGAACATCTAGAGCACTACCAGGTTTATTCCCTTGTTCCCCTCCTGCCAGCTGAGCCTCAAGGGTCATTTCACAATGTTTCTTTCTTCAGTTACTAGGTTCAGATAGCTGGCATGACTGCTCTTCATGGGTTATCCAACACACTCACTACTTTCAGAGTACAGAAATGTCCCCTCTAAACTCTTTTGGTCTCCAGCCTTCATCTCAGAGTACACATATATGCAATTATTTAACTTAAATACAAAAGTTCCTCTGTCTTACTAACATCTTAAGCATTAAATGGACTGTTAACAGTATCCTAGAAATCTACTTAGTTGGAAAGGTTTTTTTCAGCAAACAGTTTAGTCATGGTGGCCCACTCTGCTGACCATCTTCAAATCTTTGAGGCTTCCTAATATCACCAAATTGAAAAGAGTTCTATTTCAGTTTTTGGTCCTGGACACATACATGAAAGATTGACGTAAGACCAGCACAACTACAATTTTTTTTCCATGGCCTGGCAGTTCCACCTAAAGTGCTCCTCTCCTTTCTACTTAAATCAATACCAGGTAGAGTAAGGCTGACACATGAGACTGCTGGATTTGGCATTAGAAAGCTGTAACATCAGCAGAAATTACCTACAATGTAGGAGCACCGCTGCACTATTGCCATCATCTACCATTGTTAACTGTTCACTGGGTGACCAGGAGGAGGCCCTACACAGTTTCAAGCTACCTAGTTCATACTTCAGAAGCAAGAACACTTAAGGGAAAAAATTACTAACTCAAACACCACAAATAAAATGCTGAAAGACATTTGGTTTCTAGAGAAATGCAGTATTACAGACAAGACTTTTCAGAAATATACACACTAAATGGTGGAGTAACACATGCAACTCTAGTTAGGAGTCTAGTGGTGCCTTAGGTTTTAACTTTCATATTTTCCAAATCCTGCACTGCCTGGTGTGTAACTCCGGAGTTCCTTGGAGCCTGTTCACTTCTGCTCTCTGTGCTGGGCAGACACAACAAAGCCTCTCCGGGCCTGCTCTCCGAGGACACCCAGACTGTCCGAGGCCCAAAATGTGTAAACCAAAGCCTCTGAAAGGGGGGCAAGCTTGGGGAAATGACATCATTAACTGAAGCTTTAATTGGAGAATTAACCCTGCTATGCAAATGAACCAAACCTATAAAAGAGTGAAGAACTCATGACTTGGGGTCCACCTTGGAGTCCATCTCAGCAGCGGCCTCTGGCTCCCCAGGGTACCTCTGAAGGCCCTTCAAATAAATACCTGCCTTTATTCCTTCATTCCTGTCCAGTCTCTGTTGTTTAGGGGGCCACTTCAGGCATCACTAGTATCTGAACAGTCTCAATGCATATTAGAGAAAGAATTATAGCAGAAAGAGTCTGCTCTAAGTTCTGCAGAATTTAAAGTAATCCCTGCTCCAGCTTAACAGCAAAAAAAGCACAGTTAAACTACTAAGTTCAACAGCACCACTGACGTCACCCATTTTATTACAAGCTGCTTTGAAGTGGGTACTATTCCCCTTATATGTTTAATGGATCAAGTAGAGACCAGCTGTTCAGCCTATGCTACAGCTCAAAGCAATCCAAGGTATTAGATCCTACCTCGATAGGAAACATGGGACAAAAGGAGCCTTGGGGAATACAGATAACCACAAAATGTCTAGTTTTATTTCCTTATAGAACTGAAAAAAGACACAACACAGGGTGTTCTCCTAGGTGATCACATGACAATTTTTGAGGTTGCTACAAAGTGCTGCAACTTGATAAATGCTTCAGATATCAAGCACTCGAGGTAGTTTTGAGTTATTCTAAAAGAGAGCTGAATTATAATTTCATGCTGCAACTGGGGAAAGACAGAAGGAACCTTAAAGCTGGCAGCATTCTAGAGAGCCAACAGGCATCTGCCATTGAAAGAATTATTTAAGTGCAATGCTCTGGGATACAGAGAATGCCTCTAAGCAATGCCTATGGAACCACATATTGCACAATTAAACCCCCATAATGGCAGAAAGCTTAGCTTTCTATCAGCTAACAACCAACCCAGGAATGGGGCTACTAATAGAATGACACACCAATAAGACATATCAAAATTTTTTTTAATACATAATTGAAAAAAAAACATTAAACCAATGGAGAAGTGAGAACTAATCCAATTTTCAGAGAAAGAATGTACTCATTAGAAGCTCAGCCAGTCTTATAACTGCAGCACCCAATGCATTTAGGAGGTTAACACATGAACAACTTTTTAAAAGTGAGATGCTTATTACACGCTACTAAGAAATGCAAAGTACTTCTGATTCTGGAGAAGAAAACTGGTGAAATGCTGGAATACTTCCATCACAATAAAGTACAATGTTCTTCAAGTGCTTACCCCAAGCAAGGTGAAATTCCTTTCAGAAATATTTTCTTGGTTAAAATTCTCTGACTCAGACATCCAAGGTCTCCAACCACAAAAAGACCACAGAAATGCATCAAAGTAAAAAGATGTTTTCAGCAGTACCACACTATTTTAGCTGAAACATAAATCTGATCTTAAAAGTAGATCAGTCGAATGTGGGAAATTTCAATGCAGGGCATTAGACATCACATTTGCATTGCCTTATTTTAAGGCACAATCACCTTGTCACAAGCAAGTTTCAACTGAGAGGAATTCCTCTGTCCTTGAGTTTCACATCACCCCACCACTGCCCACTTTTTAGGCAAATTATTTCTATCATAGTGCAAAACATACTCACTGTCTTTCCTTTCCTCTTCTGGCTTCTGATGAAGAGGTTTCCAGGGAAACTTTGAACCACACACTAAAAAAAATTATTTTTCAACTCAGAAAAATACAGCTCCCACTAAAGCATGCTGAGGAGAGTGATACCATGCCAAAACCAAGCTCCTGTTTACTGGTTTCATCAATTCCTCCTTGAATATGCATGGGTTTGCATAACTGAGCAATCATTTGCACTCTCCTCTTGGCTTCTTGCAAAGAATGATTGGCTAACTCATCCACACTGCACTGAAAACTGTTGTGTTTTTCCAAGAATCTATGTTAACTACAGGAATACTTTCCATGTTTAGTTTGGAGCTCTTCAAAGTGACATGTCAATGACATTCCCCATTTATGAAAAGAAAGGATTTTCTGTCTCTTCAGGATCAGGAACAAAGGATAAAAATAAAGCTCAGCATATGCTCCACTCCCCAGCTGCGGTGTTTGCTCAGAGTAGCTGAAGAATACAGCTGTGCTGCACCACAGCTGGGGACAAGACCACAGCACTCCCCACCCACGGGAGAGCCACACAGGAGCATGTGCATGGCATTCTCGGGATTATATCCAAGATATCCCTGCTACCTATTGCCCTCAGAGGACAACCAAAAGGATGCGACTGCCTCAGGACAGGTAGCATGCTCTTTAATCTCCCCACTCATTCTCTGAGCTTTATTGAATCCAGAAAATTTCCTGGAAATCAATAAGCAATACATTTATTTGTACACGTGCCCAAGAAACGGGACAGAAAACTCACAGACACCGGAGCATTTACTCACAGAAGGCTGAGGTGGCAATCAACCAGGGCTCACACTTTCAGGTACTTTTAACAACTTCCAAACCCAAGGGGCAATTCAATCACTCAAGCTGAGGTGACAAGAACAGCAATACAATCAGGGACAATCAAGGGTGTGCAGAAGAATGAAGAGCCCACAGGAAAGAGATGGAGATGACTATCAGATAATGGCATGAGTCAGCCAGCATCTTGGCTCCATGAGTTGAGTCAATTTTTAACACTAAGACTGGTCAGAGATAAACTCTATATAAAGAACAAGTACTGCATGTGCAAGAAGTCTTTATTAAAAGTGATCTGCTGAAATGCTCATATTAAAGGCTAAAACTCCAGTTCCTGCAATTCTACTGGAACTCACTTAAGAGGGAGGCTGAAGGGGTAATGAAGATATTTTTCTGGTCCCCCAACAGATCTGGGAAATTCCTTGTTCAGAGTCTAAACAGAGAAGTCTGTTTAATTACAGAAAATCCTATTAAACTGATCTTCCACATAAAGGGCTGAAGTAACCAACTCCAAAAGGCTATAGAAGACACAACGAATTCAGAATTTAATTAGAACACACTGTTAGCTAACTATAATCTATTAATTAGCATTCTTAGTTTTCACAGCTCAATGCAATAATACCCCTTTACTTTTAAATTGCACCCTTCTTACTTTTGGACCGAAGTTACACAATTCTACCAGTGGGGTAGTAATTACAGTGATTGCCTAGAGAACAGCAGCCTAGAAATATCTGTAAATGTTTAATTAGGGGATAAAGGAAAGACAAGGAAAAAAAAATCTAAGATAGAGAAATCACTGTTCTCTAATGTATTCATATTTAGTAATTGCATAATCCACTCTAAACCACATATTCATTGCATTTTTCTTGCAAGATTTCCAAAGCATCCTCAAATGTCAAAACTGATTTCAGAAAAAATGTTACAGTATTCTAAGACATTCTCTTTGATATGAAAACAGGGCTAAAAATGAAAAGAGTTTGAGAATTAGAAGACTTACCTGCAACTGAAATACAAAGAACGCCAGAAAGTTGAGTGATTGGTATTCCAGGTATTTGTTATCCTGGTACTGTACCATTATAACTAAAATTTTCATTACATTACTGCTTCTAAAGAAATCCTACCTTTGCAATATTTAACTTCAGGTTTTCTGCACTCCAAGATGACATAAGTAAATGCAGACAAAGTGTCACACACCCTAACAAATGCCATGTTGTGATTACCATTTGGTAAGAATACAGCTACAAAGCTACATGACAAGTTCAGTAAACGATTTCATACTATCTCAGGGAAAACAACTTACTTCCTTCAACTCAAGCTCTTTAAAAAGTGAAAAGAAACTTGCAGACAGGTTCAGTGTACTAGACTAATCACTAACCAAAAGTAATTCACTGTTGAAGACAGACTACCTGGAAGTAGAGTAGAACATGTCAAGCACCACCCTTTTCCTCCAGCATTTCCCTCTCTCCTTCACCTTCAAAAGCAATCTTACAAAAAGCATTGCCTAAAATAGCAACTATACCTTAAAAGCTGCAGGAACATGGTCAAATTTGAATTATGGAAATTTTTATTAAATTTGCTTGGATACTTAAAAAGCTCAATAGGAAAAGTAATTTTGTCATGATGAAAGCTCACTTATATTTCAGGGAACTTCTAGAGTTGGACACTGGGTCTGTATTCCATAAGAATAGTGTGGTTTTTTACCTGACAGTCCAGAGAGATGCTGAACTCACATTTGGCCAGAAATAACTAAACAGGAGGACACTCATTCAAAGACAAATATTTACTTCAGGACTAAGGCAGCCAGAAGGTCTAGGTGGGAGAACATTAAGAAAGCTTTTAATCAGTAGAACTGACTACAAAGAGACCTCAATTTTAATCAACCTCTCATTTTTATTTTAATTTGGAGATGCTTTTAAGATGCACAACACCAAAGACCTAGACACCTGAGAATCTCTGTTCTTCTGCCTATTCTGTAGCTGGCCAGACCACTACAAAAAAACCTGTAGGGTGCTTTAGGATAGCTGCATAACAAGATATACAGAATTTATGACAAAAGAATAACAAGCATGTATTAAACAGTGTTATTTAAATGTAGCCAAGAACACAATTTATATCTGTTGGTGAAAACTGCAGGTCTGGAGGTTTTAACTCTAAAGTAAGACCACCATAACTTTTTCTTTTTAATGGCAATCTGTCAACATTCAGCAACAGTTCAGTTATACTGGGGGTCAGCAGTTAGTACATTCTGCATCTCAGAGAACGTTTCAAGAGGTAAACAGCACAGAAATATTAATTATGGACAGAATAAATACTTGCAAAAGGAAACAGAGTGGTTACCATCAGTCCTAGGGGAAAAAAAACTCACATGACACCCAAAGAAAAATGAGCACTCGAGGTGGTTTACAGGTCTGACAAGAAACATTTAAAAACAGGCTTGCAAGTTGAAAACACGTCTTACCCACATCAGTTACCCAAGAAAAGCACCAATCTAATTTAGCTGCTTAAGTGTGACATGCAAGTTTATTAAAGACATTTAATCATGCTACCACACTAACACAGGAGTTACATTAGATGACAAACCTGGTTTTCTTCTTGCAAAACTCTATATTGTTCCTTCCAAATGGTGATTTTTGAAGCTTCATCCTTCCTCAGAGCTCTTTCCTTTTTTAGCTCAGGACTCCAGAAGGTCTTGATGCTGTTCATGGAAGAACTCAGCTTGCTTTCTTTCACCTCCACGTCCTTGCGAAGCAGATCGTTCTCCCTCAGCACCTCCTTGAGCTGTGTCTGCAGATCCATGATGGTGTTATCCCTGGCCTGGCGCAGCGAGTGAGGCACAGTGGATGCCATGCTCACTGGGGGGAGATGGTGCTCTCCAAATGCAATTGTATCACTGGCAACTCCACTACTGGCAATGTTAGGGCTGCTGCCCATCGCAGTCATCCTAACGCCGTAAGGCAGCCGCCCCCCCCGACCGGCCCAGAGTCATGGTGCTCTTCGGGGTGTCTGCACCCACGTTCTCGTGGTCACTGAGGTACATAGGGCCAGACGTAGCATAGGCAGCATTTAAGGACTGAATGTTTTCCATAGAAAGGGTTTTCCCACTGCCACCCCCAGTACTACTCCCAGAGCTGCCTCCTGTGCTGTTGGTTCGCCGATGGCCCAAGCGAGGCGACCGCGGCAGCCTCGGGGAACGCCCTGGGCTCTGGGTGCTGGGCTCCACCTTGCCCACGGAACGAGCACTTCCATACATGATTAAGCTGGTGGTGTGAGGCAATCAGATAGGCAAAAATCAGGAATGAGAGAATTCCTGTTAAGCTCTTCAATGGTTATAAGGAAACTTAAGGCCAATCACTACTTGTAACAGATCCGATTGTCCATCTCTGAAGTCACGTGCTCACGATGCTCAGGACCATATCTGTAACAATAAGAGTAACATATTAAAATCTGTATCAATAAAAATAACACATTAAATACCTAGTTTATCACCAAATATTTGTCCCACATTAGAATATATTCTACTATCTTTATACTTCTCCAGTACTTTTCAATTCTTCCTAACAACAAAAAGCAATATTTTATTTAAACCCTTATATTTAAACTCAAAAAGAAACTTCTATTCTTGCTTTTCTATTGTTATATTATCACAGTAAAGAGGGAAGGAAAAGAGAATCCATGAATCTTCAAGACATCATTTTGCTGGCCATGACAAAACCCTTCAGATGTCATCTAATCTTTTCTCCCGTTTCTAACTGGCCCTAATGTTTCACCTGTTACCTTTCTGAGTAAGAGAGAATCAAAATTTAAAAACCACTCAGTAGGATATCTTTCCTTCAAGCACTGCCAGCTTCCACAGGACATGGTTTCTAAACCCCTGTGCTGTGAAATCATCCCGCAAATGGGAAGGCAGGATGGACTGAAATGACTCTGACCACGATCTCAACCAGCAGGTTCCTTAGCACTCCTGTCAGCCCTACTTCAAATGCAGAAGTGAGAACCAAAAGTAAGAATAATCATTAAATCGTTACTGACCACACAACTTAAGCAAGCATAGATGCAAATCCGAAAGAGGAGCAATGACCCAGCAATGAGACCAATGAGGTTAAGAGGAAGAAGAGAATCACAGTTCCACTGGAAACTGGTTCTAGACTCTTACTTTCTCTCAAACTAAATCTAACTTAAATCTTTGTTCAGGTTAAGAAAAGATTTCAATTGAAATATACTTCTCATTAACCAGCTGAGATTAATTAAATTAAATGATATTTCAACAGCAGGGGCCTCTTAAAACACAGAACAGTATGACATCATCCTGTTGCTGTTCCTTCTCCCCTCTACCTTTTCTTTAAATAAGGGCTCTAGTGGCATATGCAATAAAATTCCTTATTTTTGCAGAGCAATATGATGCTGTTGTACAAGTGCTGGCAGGAAGCTCTTTAGCATGGGGACTCTGGGCTGGGATCACAGTTAATAGTCAAGATCTAGCAGAGAAGCAAGAAATGTAACTAAACTACTGCACTGTAAAACCTACCCCACTATACAGTCCTCACTTTCTTTTCTTCACTATTTTTTTCCAGTGTAAACTATTTCATGTTACTGTTGGGCTCAAATAAAATCAAAACTAGAACACTGAAACATTCCTGATCCCATCAGACGAACGAATACCAGCCAGTGTCCAAAGAGTAGCAGCATCTTATGTATCCCAACATCTTGCCTTTCACACCAGCTTTCATCTACCTGCCTCTTCTGCTCAGAAGTCAGCTTTGCCAGGTATTAGGAATAAATGTCTCCAAACCAGCACGTTTGTGACATAATAATTGGGCAAACAGCTTAAAGATTAAGTTTAAAAGAGGGATGCATTTACAAAAAAAATTGTAGAAATACTGCAAGTGGGTAGAGGGAAAGAAACCAAAAAAAATATTGCAAAAAACACTGGAAAAGGATAGAAAGAAAGAAGTAAAAATGAAGATAAAGCATTTTTCCTTTTGGAATGAAAAGTTAGTATAGGAAAAGATACAACAAGAAATAGTTTTGAAATGTTAACCTTAAATTTTAAAGGAAAAACAAAATCAGGGTAAGCCAGCATTTTATCATTTTCACACAATTTCATAGAAGATACAGTGGCATGAGGAAATTTACAAAGTTTATGGAAATTGATACTGCTTTGTGAGCAGTTCTCAAGATGTTCAAGTGCTCACTTTTTTTTTTAGGGACAAGAAAAGCTAGCAACAATATTGCTACAGAATATTTTAAAGCACATATGTAAAGGAGAACAGGCCAAGGAAAAACAGCCAGCAGCATTAACTGAAACTATCTACCAAAGCAACACCTACAGATGTAATTTTTTAATACAAGTTACATTTCTTCTATTTCAGCTACATATCCTTATGCAAAACAGTACAGAAATATAAACTGTGTAACAAAGTCTACAGTGTTCCACTGAAGTTGCTTCAATAAGCAAGACACTGTGCCCCAGGATCTGGAAGAAAAACACTTCTTCCAAACAGAAAGGCTATTTCAGACTAGCCTCACTGTTTGAGATATCAAAATGCTAAAAATGCTGCTGTGACACCACTTGAGCACTCAAAACAAGTCAGATATGATTTCTTAGATGCTACATAAAGTACATTCCACCGAGAGCTTGCATTCATTAGGATTCTCTTGAAAATTAATCCAAATAACAGCACTTAATTAATTTGCTAAAAACTCACCACAGTAAATCAGGGCAAACACTCATTAACAGCTTTGGATGAGCTTAACTTGAACCGAAAGACCAGACTTGCATTTCAGTTAAAGGACTTCACCCCCAAACCACTGAGTTTCCAAGCTGCTAGAAGTACATCGCTGTTGCACACAGAAGCATCACCTGGGAAAGTCCTTAACAACACACCAGAGGAGCTCAAAAGTTTTTAGACAATTTCTAATGAGTTCCTCACCCTCAACATGGAAAATCACAGAACTGCCTTCTCCTTGCACTAGCAAACATTCTGTTAAACCATGAATACTTTCCAATGAAGGGAAGTGGCTGATATCCTCGAAAGAAAGCAGCTTCCCAGGCAGCAGAGAGGAGCTGGTAGCACAGCAGGTGCTGTGCAGGAACCATCTTCACCTACACTGGGCAGGCAGGGGAGCTCTCAGCCACCTCAACTGGAAACACCAGTCCTGTGCTAACTCAGCTCCAAGCTTGGTTTCACAGGCTACTCCAGAAAAATCAAGTAATTCAAGCCAAGTGCTAGAATTAGCTGTTGATCAGGGTTATGGGAAGGATTCCCAGAGCTGGCACAGCTGAAACTCGGGGAGAAGAACTCTATTACTGCTGCCATGCATTACACTGCACTCACCTATCACACAAAAGCAGTAGATTCAGAGCAGCTGCCTTCGGAAACAAGCAAACATAACCCCCAGCATTCTTCTTGAAATGACAACTTTCACTACACCATTGTTAGACTTCAAAATTGTGAATATTCCAACTATTAACTAAATACACCCTTCCACACAGGCAGTTTCAGTATTTCCACTGACACAGATCTGCCACAGTTCAAGACAAAAAGATACAAGATAAATCTTAACTCTTTTATTTTTCCCCTATTTTTTTCTAATAGCATTTATCACTGACCATATCACTTTGTTGTAGAAGCAGATACTAATACAATTCACACTAGGAAAAACATCTTTCTTCATGAAAACAGCAAAGTGGGGGAAGTGACAAAAAAAATCTTTTCTTTTTTGCAATAACAATTAATCAGGAAGAAGAAAGAATTCCAGTTTCCCTCCCAGAGTCCAAGCAAAAGTATATGGAAGATTTCTTTCAGATAACATGATAACCAGAAAAGTTAGTTTTTCAGTATTCTGACCCACACTAGCATTGTGCTGGGAATCTCACAAGTATGGTCTCTTATCTTCCCTGAGGCCAACATGCAGCACTGTTACTATTTTCCTCTTCTACTGAGACTCTAAATTTAGTCACAAATAAATCATCCCTGAACCTTACAAGATTCAGGAGCACAAGGAACACTGTCCAACTGGGAATGTACTAACCATCTTCCCTTTGCAAATTCTCCTGTAGATTTCAAAAGCCTTTGTTTTTTCTGCCAATACAGGAACCCTAAACTCAAGATTACAAAAAAAAAAAAAAAAAAAAAAAGAGACTTTCAACATAAAAAAGCTTAAAAGAACAAAACAGCTGAAGCCAGTGCTAAACCAGTTTTCTTCAAGATAGCTGTGTAACTTTACAACTATGAAACAAAATTCTCTTGTTCACTGTTCATTAAGAGAACAAAAACTTCAAAAAGCATCCTATATGCAAGCCAAATTAAAAAATAAAAGAAATTCACATCAGCCCAAGTAAAAACTTCACATATACATTTATATATATTTAAATTGGCATTGCACCTTTGCAGGCACAAAGACCTGACCTGCTTTAGTATAAGTTGAAAATACTATCTAGTGCTTACGGAAAAACATGAAAGAATGACTATCAGGAAAAGAATAGGCAAGAATTATACAATATTGCAGAAAAAGGTTTGGAAAAGGACAGTTATGAACACGTTTTCTGTATAAAAATTTTAAAATAGCTAACAGCACATCCTGCTTGAAGTGCCAGCTAAGAAAAACATCTTCTCAGCTCACAGGTGACTGTCCAAAAACATTCAGAGACAGACACCATTAACCGTGGAAAATGTTTATAACCTGGCAGCAGACATTTAAATGTACTGCAGTGCAAGCTGTAGCAACTAAAATCCACCTGTTTCATTACAACAACCTAGTCCTAGGCAGTGAATAGCAATGGAGAACCCAGCTTTCTTCAAACATGCCAGGATCAGGACCTGGCGTGCTAAAAGAACAGTAACAAGCCACCTGCCCAGGTTCATGGAGATTTACTTGAGAGGCAATCATGACATGAGAGAGGGCAGGAACAGAGACACGAGTCTTGTCAAAAGATCTGGTGGTTTTCAATAAAAGTTGTATCGGGGCATAGAAAAAATGTAAGAAATTCTGGAGGGATCACATTAACATCAAACTTCAGTACAAAGAATCCCATAAAATGAGATGTCTTTAGCAGTGCTGTCACACTCGGCCCCTACATCTATCATTTTATGTGAACCAACAGCTCAGAGGGCAGGTGTTCCTGGCTACAGCTGACAGAAAACAGAAGATTCATTAAAGAGAAGTTTTGTTACCCTCTGGAAGATATCTCTGTCATATAAATTAATAATGCCTTTCATGTCTCCCCCTACTCCAGGACAAATATTAATAGCACACTAATTACTTCTAGGTAAGCAAGCAACCAAATACACAAACATGCTGCAGAAATACAGGGAAAACCCAGCCTACATTTATTAAAACAAAAAGAATTTCAGAGTAACTTTTGCAGCCTCCAGCAGGTCCTGTGAAATTCTTTGCTGCAATTTCTGTTCAGGACTGACACCAGCTGACAAACTGCTACAGCTATGGAGACAATTCCTTAATAGCATCACTGCCTGATAGTCAGGAATGGGGCAGTGGGATCACACACCAGGCAAGTGCCTCTTACAGCCCAGGGACACCTCTAGAGCCTCCCTAGCAGCAGACTGGAAGCCACGGATCCAGCTTCCAGAAGACAGAACTTCCTTGTCACCCTGATTCCTGTCTGCACAAGGAAAGCTTTGAATGTCAGTTTCGTAATAAAAGCAAAGTCAGCCTTTACAAGAAGCATCTTAATCTGATAAAGGACTGTAGCAGACACATTAGACTTCATTAACAGAGGTAGCAATTGTTCCCATTTACATAATTTACACCCGAATAGTTAATGGCAAGTAAGACTAGATTACACAGTAGGACAGAGACTGCAGAGTAGATACAACAGAGGGGAAGGCAGGTAGGAAAGATGGAATTCCAAAAAAAGAAAAGCTTACATTCCAGTAAAACCCTGCCAGGAATCCAAATAGTGGGTACAATGAGAGAATTGACATGATTCACAACAACTCAGAGGTGTGCTAACCAAGAGAAAAAATGAATTCCTGTTCCCTCCTAGTGCACATCACAGTTACAAAACCTACAGCTGCTACATTACTTTAAATAAAAAGCGTGAAGCCTCTATCTCTTATGGCTATTTTGTAGATTTTTGGCTTGGCTAGTTTTGGAAGGTAAGAAGGCTCACTACTTTTCATGTTAAATTAATAACTATTACACACAAAAAGACAGAAGAAAGCTTACTTTGGAAACTGTCTGCAAGCCAGCCAATGCTGGACACAAGGCATTGAACCCATGGAATTCAGGGCTGTTTATCAAAATGTCCTTGTGGCCTTGACAGCAAGAAAGCAAAAAGGATGAATGAAATTAAGACAGAAGTAAGACAAAAAAAGTAACTGTTCATATTAGGATTGACTCTCATTCCTAAAGAGCACATAAATAAATGCTGAAGCACTGCCATCTGCTTATATGCAATCCTTTTTAAAAGCTGGGGGGATGGTGGTGGCGGTGTTTGTTTTGTATTTTTTAAATTAAGTTCACCTACTTGCACATCTGCCAGGTTCACTGACTGTAACAGAGCTTTTGTTCTGTCTCACCGAACACAAGACGTGAACTGATACATTCTCCCCCATATGCACAGAGAAATCTGCCCAGAAAAGCATCTCAGAAATCCCCAACAATCTTCAGGTGACTTTGATATACAAAAAAAATATGTTTTGTAAAAGGCAGGTCATCAATCCTGACCCTAACAGTTTAAGGGAAAAAGGGAGTGTTTTGTTTCTAAACATAAAGTGACATTCCTGTTAAAGACTTTTTACATTTGAAAGGTTAGCATAAATGGCACCTGTACACTTTTAAGTCACCATAGAACACGGAAACATCTTGATTCCCTGTCCTTTTTAGACACCTTTCTGTTTCCCATCCCTACAAGGTGTCCCATCCAGAAAACACTACCTGCGAGTCTGTAAATGAGAGAGCCAGCAATATTCCTCAGCTTCCTAGTTAATTTGTCTCCCACAAGTACACAATTCCTTTCATGGGATCTACTTATTCAACAAGGAAGACAGAACATGCTCTGTTCTACTCTACAGCACTTTCTTTGCAAAAGCAGTTTTAACTGACACCAAGTTTTATTTCTTATAATACCCTCAAAGTCTTGATATCAGCATAAAGGGTCTGCTGTCACCACCACAGTTCCATTCCTTTCTATCTCCTTTCCCCAAAAACAGGACCACAAAAAAAAGGCTTATTCTTATTATAATAAATACACCTACTTCAGCTAAACCTTTAGTTACTCACAGTTGTATAATCTGATACACCACTTGCTTGTAAGGACTTTTTCCCTAGCACTCTGGAGGCTGGCCTCAGCTTGAGGGAGAACCCGAGGCACTAAGGATATTTCTAAA
Organism: Corvus moneduloides; assembly: GCF_009650955.1. Taxonomy (NCBI): domain Eukaryota; kingdom Metazoa; phylum Chordata; class Aves; order Passeriformes; family Corvidae; genus Corvus; species Corvus moneduloides. The sequence goes on from NC_045479.1 coordinate 6,296,621, forward strand.
GGCTTTACTTCATCTCACTCGTCAGACTTCAGTGGTTCTGCTCCCAGGGCCCTAAGGGTTAATCTGGTCACTAAATTTGGGTGCACAAGCAAGTTCTTTCTGTTCTGGCTGCTGAGACAGAATTTCTTCTGTCTTCCTGCAGAGCCAGGAGCACATACTGCTTAACACTACCTGGACATCACACTGAAAGGCTTCCAAGGTGTGGCAGAAATCTTGGGCGCCGTTCCAGCACCTCTCCTTTCCTACAGCTTAAAGTATTTCACTGAATCTGTCACAGCATGATTAGCACATGGAGCAGATATGACCCTGCTCAATTGCTGCTTCTTGCCTGGATTTACCACTCTGGACCCCCAGAGTCCCTCCCTGTCCTAACTTCTTAATGCTGACATGTGTAGGGGGTCTGGGTAGGCACACCAGGATTTCTTTTGTGCAATGACTGGGACATAATTGTTAAGTCTCTAAATTTAAAGCAGATGTGAAGAAAAAAAAAAAAAATCACCCTATGCCTTTTTTAAAGGCAAAACACAAAAAGCAACAGGTGTCAGAACTTCAACGTATCACTTATATCACTTCCTAGTGATAAACTGATTAAATTAACTCTCGTTCTTCTAATTATCTAGAACACTGAAGATCTTCATCTGTGGATGTTAATCTTCTGTCACTGTATGGCTAAAGAGTTTATAGGCTCATTTTAGAGTACAAAGTCAGTAAATACTATATGTTTACATCCATGGCTGTTTCCCTCTTTCCCACAGGTGGCATGCAACCAACAACCCAATCCCTAATAGCATGAACAAAATGTTAAAAGCACTAAAGATATTTCAAAAGTCCAACAAGTGCCTAGAAGCACTAATGAGCCCATGTGGACAGCCAGCCTAAAGTCACCATGGGTAACATCACAGTGCAAGGCAAAGCATGCTCCAGCTACAGAAATTCCATCATAATCTCACCCTGACAACAACGTTGGGCTAACAATATTGACATAACCCACGTGCCAGAAAACATCACTACTGCTAAATCAGCACTGGATTTTCTAGGATCTCCTGCTCTACTACTGCCACACAGCAGTCCACTGCATGCCAGAGTTAAACTCTTGGCTTAAACAGGCAGCAATGGATAGAATAGAACCCTCTTCACCCAGACTACTCTTACAGCAGGGTGGCCAGCAAGGGTCAAGAACCCACACCATGGATTTAGTTCTACTATTTAAAAAGCCACATGCATCCCTCCACACTTACATTTCTGACCAAACCATACTCAGCTAAAACAAGCCAGACCCTCTAAATATAACACAATTCTCCAGTGGCTTAGCCAGGTAAGTGTTGTAACGAAACTCTCACCCAAGAGAGGTTCTCAGGAGAACAGGCTTGAAAATAGGGAGGGCTGAGGGGATGAGAGATAACAATGGGAGAGTACCCTGCTTCACAAAATAAGGAATAACAGCGAGGAACTCACACACTGGTTACAATAGCATGGTGAAATATTCCTATTCATACAGCAGCACATATAACTGCTACCAGGAACTGAGAAACTGGCAGATTCAAAGAAAGAAAAAAAAAAAGGAAACAAAAAAAGTAAGAACACACTGAGTATCAAAACCTCCTCAAACAAACAGCCATGGTTTCTCTCATCACCAATATTTGCAATTCAGTAAAAGGGAATAGGCCACATAAATACCAAACCTATCTTCTTTGCTAGTCAGGCCATTAGCCACGTATTATGGATGAAAAGTTATGTGAAGGGAATCTCAAAAAACCTCATGACAGGAATAAAAAGAATGCTAAAAATTATGAAAAATATGATGCTTTAATATAGCCCAGAGAACAGGTTTTCTTCAGTTTAGGCTTCTGCTGACATCCCAACAGTGATTTAATTACAGCCAAATTGGTCTCCCAGAAGTGGTGGAAGAAGTTCAAATTATATCGAAGATTATGATAAACTCACATTTCATTCAGCAGATCCCAACCTTTTCCTAGCTGCAGCCTCTCCTGCAGCTTGATGGATTCACACAATTCCAAATTTCTGGATGATATGGTAACCGTAGGCTTGACTATCCTGGGAACTGCTGTTCCGTGATAAAGTTCTGCACTGTGCTTCCAGAACTGAACTACATTCAGTACAGCTGGTAACTAAATAATTACTGCTTTCATTACTGGGAAAAAAAAAACCCCACACTTATTTTACTACCCACTCTAGTCACAGCAGCACGGGCAAGGTGGTGATTTCTCTCTCTCTCTCCTCATCCAATTTGAAATGGCTCTAAGGGTGCTGACTCATAACTGACCCTGAATTGGGGCACACATCTGAGCTGCTGCAGTTTCCAACACAAACTCCAGTAACGTGCCAGGCTGGAGCTCAGGAAGAGATGTGTGTTCAGCCACCTACGGCTACAGACGCAATAATCTCAGGGAGCAAAGGAGGGCAGGCAGCTGGTGGAGGTTACTGCTGCAGATATCCTTGCCCAGCTGGCCATTGTTTGAGAATTACAGCCGCACAGCCAAACCAGACAACTTTCTGTGCTTACAGCCTGTTGGATTTGAGGTAACACATTATCCAGCTACAACCACCCCGCACACTTGAGCGTGGCCCCCCAAACGTGCCTGGACAAAATGTAAATCACACACTGTTCTTCAGAACAATTCTATTTTTATCCATTTGCTTTCATTCTCTCGGCTCCTGTACTGCTTCCCACCACTACCAGCCCCTCCATAGGTGCTTCTTTATATCTTCGCATCTCCCAGTCTCTCCCATTTCCACTGGGGCTTCATTTCAAACCATTTCACACCGTACCAGCCAGCACAAACCATAACATGAACTTCCAGGGCGCATGCAACATTCCAGGTAAAATAAATCGTGTGCTTCCTAACTAACCTTCAGCGCTCACACTACAAACGAGACAGATGTGGAAGGGCAGCAATTCCTGACACAGGCTTCAGGATGGCAGCAGACTCAGAAACAAAGCACCGTGTCAGCTGACGCTGGTTCGTAGTAGATGCAATAAAATACATGAAACTGACCATTCAGCGCTCACAGAGAAAACAGAAAAAATCCAACACCGCCGCAAGGTCTGGGCAGAAAGACACCGCTCACCATTCCCGCAGATGAGGTGACTAAGATAACAAAAGCGTGCGCTTCCCAAGGACAGACTGAATGAGGAGGGGCGGAAAAGCACGGCCGGGAAGGCGAATGGGCAGAGCAGGAACGACCGCCCGTGCGAGGCACAACCAGACCCCGCCCGGCCGCGAGCAGCGCCCGGCAGGACGCGGGCCCGCGGGGCGATGTTGGCCGCCCCGCCGCGGTCCCCGGGGCCGGACCGGGGCCGCCCCGCCCCGCCCCGGGCGGTGACAGCGTGCGGGGCCCGGCGGAGAGAGGCCCCGGCCGCCCCCTCCCTGCCCCGCGCACCCCCGGGGGGAGCCGCCCGCGGGCCCGGACCCACCTGCGCGGCAGCTCCGCGGCCACAGCCCCCGCCGCCGCCGGACGCTGCCCGGCCCCACCGCAGCCCGTGCCCAGCGCGGCGGCTGCTCCCGCAGCTACCGGCGCCCGCAGGCCCCGCCCCGCCCCGGGCTCCCCCAAGCGGACGGCAAGGCGCGTTAACCCGACCCCCCCCGCCCCGAGCGCGGCCCCTCACCTGCCTGTCAGCCCGCGGGGAGGGCACGGGCGGCGGCGGCCGCGCCCGGCGCGCTGAGCTGGGCTGAGCTGAGCTGGGCTGGGCTGGGCTGGGCTGGGCTGGGCTGGGCTGGGCTGGGGCCGGCTCCGCTCGGCTCCGCCGCGCTCCCGCCGCCGCTCCCTCCCGCGCCCCCGGCGCGAGACACGCGCAGGCCCCGCCCCCGCCGCCTCCACGCCCCGCCCACGGGCGCGCGCGCTCGCCGCGCCGGGCTTCCCTCGGCCCTTCCCGCCGCGGGGGGGCGTGGCCTGAGGCACCGCCCCCGGAGCTGCGTCACCGCCCGGGCGCGGCCCCACGGAAGTTTGGCCGCTCTCCGGCGCCGTAGCGGCCGCTCCGGGCGGGAACTGCGAAGGGGCCGCGGGAGGGCTCAGGTACGGCGGGCAGGGCCCGATCCGGGCACCGAACCGGGCACCGAACCGGGCACCGAACCGGGCACCGGGCACCGAACCGGGCACGAGCTGGGCACCGAGCCCGGCACAAAACCCGGCACAGAACCGGGCCTTCCCCTGCGGACGGCTGCTGAGGGGCCGCGGCCGGCGGGCGAGGGGCACGCGGGGGCCGGTGTTTCCTGAGGCGGCCTCGGGCAGACGACAAGTGACCCCACCAAGAATTCTTGCAGCCCGATCTTTTGTGGATTCCGGGTGTAAGGAGCCAAAAGCAACACTGAGTTCCTTAGCTCTTACTCCCGTTAGGAGGGGACACTAAAGGGAGAGATTGTGGCAAATGGGATGGATCTGTCAGACTACGCAAGGAATGACACTTACTGACATGTAAATTCTCAGCGTTTAAATTAGTATATTGTTGCAATGAATACAGCTTATAATAACGTTATTTCATCATATTCTATATGAGCTATATCGTATATTTTATGTATTATTATATTTTTGCGTCTTATATGTTATAATTACCATTTATATTATCATTCAGACCTCTGGCACACTAATATCCACTAAGGTCTCAATAACCCGGACTTCCCTTTCAACTGCAGAAGCACAGAGCCCATTTTAAATTAATTTCTGTAAAATCATATAGTGCATGCTCTACTACTTAAGCCCTTCTGTCAAGCCTAAGGCATCCCCCCAAAAAAGGGATCATTTATATTGCTGTCTAAGAAGGCAGAAGGATGGAAACAGATACAGGCTTGCCCACGCCTCAAGTATTCTGCCAATTTCAAATGTAAATGATTTTCCATTTAACAATAAGCAAGTGTCATCCTGGAGCAAAACAGAGCCTAAGAGCTTTAGGTTTTTCATCCTAACTTAATTAGTGTCAGCTTAATAGGGTCTTGCTGCCAGAAGTGTCATCTGTGCCTGTAACCACCATGGGGTTTGTGCTCCACAGTTTGACAGATCTCTCAGTGCTTGCTGAGTTCAGGCGGTTTCATTTCCAGGCTGGATTAATTCCTTGCCTGGTAATTGCATTTGGGAAATTGCAGGCTTTCTGCTTACAGTTGGACAGGCTGCTTTTCCCTGTAAGTCCCAAACCATTACTCTTGAGTTAAAAACCCTGCTGTCTTTGCCTTGCAAGGGCTGAAGTGACTTGTACATAAGTGATGTGATGATAAATCAATCTGACAGGCTTTTAGAAAGAAGTGCCCATGTAAATAATTTATGATATTTCAGTAATATTTCTGCCTGGTCTGGTCTCCAGAACGAGCTCTTTTCTTTTATTCTGCCTGGATGGTTGTGAAACTCCTTGAAGAGCAGATTGTTCACTTTTGGTTTTGGAACTGTGAGATGTTACTGTTTCATACCTGGAAAAAAACTTGTGCCACAGAGTTGTTTCTCTTGTCTTTCAGTTCTACCCCTTGGTCATCGTTTATTGTTATGAAGAATTTTTTTATGATATCATCAAAAAGATTATTTGTGCAGGAGTACCAGTCAATCCCTTTAACGAAATATTTTTTATATGGATTGTGAGTTAATGCAAAGGAATTAAGTAATGTGAGAAATTAAATGGGATTTATATTCCTGGAAAGCAAATGTAGTTCAAACTTAGAATTGTTTGGAGTGACCTTTTTCGTAGGATGCTGTTGGTGCATTTTTAACTGATGAAACTTTTTTGGACCCTTTGGAAGGCAAAAATTGCAGCGGGCAGTGGACTTTAAAACAGCAAACAAAACTACTTAGCAAACGGGTGATTGACACGCACCACTGCTATTAAAGAAAATGTTTGGAGGCATAACCAGCAAAATTTGAAAAATATGCAGGCTAAAACACAGCAAAGCATGTGCTAAACGGAGCAATTTGGACTGGAACTGGATTTGTAATTGCTGGGAAAGCAGGCTCCTAAGCAACTTCCAGTAGTTACACTGATGCTCAGTGAACTTGTGGCAGCTGTATAGAGGCTGTCGTGACAGGAAACAGCATGATGAGCAAGGAGGTGAGTTTCTCACCCCATGTTCCAAAAATGCAGGAATTGACCAGGCAGGCTTCGTTTCAGATGTCGGATGTATCCAAAAATTCTTGAATAGAAACACATTCCCACAAATGTGCTGTTACTCTTCCAAAAGCGTGTAAAGGTAAGGAAGAAAGAGCTTTACCCTGCGTTCGTTAAAATGTTTCAAAAGTGGAACCAGAATTAGTGTTCTCTGCTCAGTGCAGGGAGGATCACGATCCTAGGCCTGCCAAGAGTAAAGCTAGCAGTGAGCAGTGGCTGATAAATCAAAGAGTTCAGTGATGCTTTTGGAGCCACAGATTCCAGTGTAATGAGTGGGACTGCATGGTGGAGGTGTCCCCCTGACATGACACGTGCTGTAACTGAGCAGAAATTGTCACAGTGGCACTTGTATGCCCTGAAAGCAAATATTTAAACTCCTGCAGGGAGCTCAAACTTCCTATGTTATACCTTTTTTCTCTTGCTACGGAATGTGGCCTGAGTGGGTAAGGGGCATTGATAAGGTCCTGTCAGCATCAGAGGCCAGCTGTAGTCTGCAGTAGACACCCAGTCTCCTGACCTGCCCCTGCATTTCCATGTTTAACCCATCAAACACTGAGTATCTTTTCCTTCTATTGAAGTTAACAGAACATTGCCTCGCTTTTCTCAAGTCATCAAGGTTGCTTACCTAGAGACATCAGAAGGCAAAACTGAACAGTTCTATTGTGTGCAGCTTTTCCACAAGCAATTGCATCATCTCTCTTCCACTCCTTTTAAACTGTGGAGTAGCACGGGCCTGTCTTGATTAGGAACATCTGCCCCATTAAACTTGAAAGAGGTACCTCAGCTCTGTGTTAAACAGCCTTTGCATAATGAGTAAATCAACTTATAAAATAGTTTGGGGTTCCCAGAGGAAAGAAAACTCCACAGAAATATAAAACTTGTAAATTTTTTCTATGTTTTCTTAGAGTAATACAAACCTTAGCTTAAGTATGTGGCATTATCTTTAGTGCTTGCTAAATCACTTGTTGCTACCTGCATAACTGTTTGCTCTTGCTGGGCTGAGTGGAATTGCATTTATTGAGAGAATGTTGAAGATTTTTACTCAGCACACCAAAGCCTCTCTGTGAAGGAAACTTACCAGATAGAGAGGACAAGGATGAATGAAAAGCCCTCTGGAAGTTCAGAGTCTGTGTTTAAATTCCTGTCTTAGGTTATGGGATGCTCTGATTAATTCCTTGAACAGCCACGTTCTAGCTGAGCATTGCCCAAGCTGTGGTACTTGCACAATGCGTGGTATGCAAACTATTCTGAAGTGATGCAAACTGCCTGCTTCCACCTTACTTGTGAGGAGAGCTGGGAACTGGCACTCCTGCCACAGGATTAGAGCACAGTGCATGGTTCAGAAACCTGGTTTGTCGAGGCAGAGTGGAACTGATAGGAAAAGATGTGATTTAGGAGCAAAATAAATTTTTGGGCGGTAATGGACAGTAGGATAGAAAGGTGTGTGAGGATGTGTTAATTTAGAAAATTAGAAGTTATGTCCATGCAGTCATGGCAGGTGAAGGTGTTGCTGCCACACAGCAGCCCACACTGGTAGATATACTTGAACAGATTAAATTCAGGATTATCTGTTCTGGAAGACTGGTTTATTTCCTGAACAGGAATTTGTGTACACACACATTTTTCTCAGCAGTGCTCAATTCACTACCACCATGCCAATAAATTCCTGCTTGTAGAGTGCTGTTGAAAATTGGTACTTCATATCCAGTTTCCCAAAACAGAGATTGGTTTTTTCTGATTATGTACACATTTTGAAAGACAACATCAAAATCTGGTGGTAGTAAAGGCTGTTAAGTTTCTTTACCTGTTCTAGTGTATCAAGGTAATGTTTTGGAGCACAGTGCAGCACCTCTGGTCTTGTGTGCTCTCTTTCTCAGTGACAAGAAAACTTCCTGAGATCATTACCAGCTAAACTCAAGAATTCCCTGTAAATAATAAATAATGGTCCCATTACCACAGAGATGGTGCCTTTAAACTGATAAACTGCCTGTATCATCCTGCATATTCAAATGCATATTTGAGCTTTAATTTTTAGTCTTTCTGGTTTAAAAATAGGGCATTTTTTAGCACTGGTTAATGAGTCAGGCAGCGTCCTACCACAGCCCTGGCCTCAGAGGGTGTCCGAGGCTCTTTGGCACTCCAGTGAGTAGTTTATTATCTACTCCAGCATTAATGTTTCATGTGCGTTAAAGCATTGTAGGGAGAGGGCAGGGCAGCGAGGAAACAATGTTGCAGTGATGAAACAATGTTCCAGTGAGGAATGGAAGCGCCTTGCCTTCCCTAGCTCCTGGCTCTGGCACCAGGACAGATTTATAGCTGCATTTGCAGAATTAACTGCTCTCTCTTCCCCAACTCCTACTCTAATAATTTTTGATATCGAAGTTCTGTCGCTCTGAAATGCTCAAACAATTGCTTTGAGACACAGGGCTTGGCTGTGCTGCACTTCCCCAAGTGCAGAACCCCCCACATTGCTCCGATGGAGCGTTTGGTTTAAACGAGGCTCACAGCTGAAGGTAGGTAAAGCCTGAAACTAAACTGGCATCCTGTGTCTCCTTCACTCCAACTGGATTCACACATAATTTGAGTACAAACCACTAAATTTAGACAACTAAATTTAGACTGATAATGGTGCACACCATATAAAAGCTTGAGGGACTTTAACCAAAACCAGTATTAAGCAATTTTGCATGGAAATGCCACCCACCTACTTTGCATAAATTGGTCATAGTGTAACGAAGGCAAGTGACATTTCGGTCATTGTTTCTTTCCAAGGGCTTATAGTGATTAAGATCTGATTGAGGCAGCTTGGGGGTGTGAGTGGAGGCAACAGTATTGTTCAAATTTCAGTTCCCTTGGCCACACACACTATTTATGTCTCTCTAATTGTCTCCCTCCCCATGCAGTGAACTCTTTGCTGAGCAGAGGAAGTAGCCTGCTTAAATCACAAGTGTTTCTCCTGGTAATGTTGCTTTCTATTTGTTCTTTTTCAAAGCCAAATGTATTTACAAATTGCTGCTAACTTCTGATTGAAACATATTCAAGTGTATGAACACTGTACAATTATACAAGTTTGGCACCAAAGATGAGTAATTCTAGCCAACAAAAATTAAGGAGAATTTTAGCTACACTTGGCATAATTGCCAGTGCTCATACTTGCCAAGGAAACAACTGGTATCCTTTTTCTGAAAATTGTTTGGCAAGTCCTCAGTAAACTTCGGAAAAACAACTTATTTTAAAAAGTGCCACACCTGGAATGCATTAGCAAAGCACAGTACTAGCCAGGTGCTGACTGACTGGCAAATCATGCCATCTGCTGAGAATTTTAGGCTTTCTCAAACTGTTCTGACATCTCCAGGTCTCTTGTATGTGTCTGGATTTGTCCTATATTTGTATTGCCTACAAAAGTCTGAGTGCTGGGCTATTGGTTGTGCTGAGCATTGGTGCAAATACAGTCAAAGATCATCTCTGTGGGTTATTTGAGAGTGCTGCTGCAGCCTGCACAGCTGGGGTCCACAATCTGCCCAGGCCCACTGCTCCAGAGCAGGGTGGAGTGGCCATGCAGTGCTGGGAGGTGGTGGATACTGGCTTGGAAAAGGGTGCCATCTACTGAATTATTGGTACCACTTCTTACAGTTCTGGCAGGTTCTGTGGTTTTCAGCTCTGCACACTTTATGTGGTACCATCATAGCACCAGGCAGGGCGATTACAGTCAAAACAACAATCTAAAATAAAAACTAACAAGTCAGGATATAGCTGAGTAAAGTTTTAGAAAGTTGTCTCTACTTTTTATTAAAGTATTAATGGATATTGAAAGTGTTCCAGGAAGACAATGCTGAAGAATCCGAAAGAGGGAATTATTTTATTTTTCCTTCCCTAGCATGGTACAGTGCCTTCACATTTACCTAAAAGGAAAAAACCCACCTAGATAATTTTTTTACCAGTATGATATTTAGAATAAGCTTTTTGACATGTCTTCACATGGACTGTCAGTTCTGTTCCCTTCAGCCATTCTATCTCCTCTCCTCTCCAGGGATGCCTGAAAGCCAGGGGAAGGACAGCGAAAGCTACAGCAGCAGCAACGGCTCCAGCGCTGGGGACTCAGTGGCTTCCTTCGGACAGGTCGGTTCCTTTTGCCCCAGAGGGAAATACAAGTTGCGTGCTCACACTTCTGGAAATCTGCTCTGCATGTTTATTCCTTTGAAACTTGGGTACAGTAAGGCTGGAATCATGCTACACCCAACTGTACTTAGCATTTTTTCTCTGCAATAGTCTTGACATGCCTCGAATTATAATAAATTGCTCTGGATTCTTCTCAAAAGGTTTTTCAATCTTGTACCTTAAAAGTGGGTCTCATTTTATTCTCTCTTATTCTCAGATGGCCTCAATCATGCTTACACATATTCTCAGTACAGGTTTAGGAAAGCCAACTACTTTGAGCTATTAAAAATAATTTTTAAAAATTGTAAAATAGTTTGCAAAAAAGACAACCATATCTGGACTGAACAGAGCTTTTGGTGGTGAATTCTCTTCTCCATGATAGGCATTTCTACATAGTTCCTGAATATGGCACAAGCTTGTGCATTGTCCCATTTTCCTTATGCTTTTTGGTTACAGGCTTGCATTCTAGAGTCAGAAAAAGCAAAGTTTTTCCTTTAAGTTTAAATAGAACTAAATACAAATTAGAGCAGTTTGACAGGAGTTGGAATTTATATGGCACACACACACACGAGAAGATTCTGTGTTCTGCTGAATTGTTTGGGCAGCCAGTACATGCATACACAGTATTGATGATTTAGGTGGTGAAACCTCTGTTCTGTCCCACTTCAGGCTATAACAACACGAGCTTTTTAGTTCTCAAATCCTTAAACATACATTTAGGCTTCTCTATATTTTGTAAATTGCATTTCTACTAAGACAAGTCTAATCTTACAAAACTTTAGGCTTCTGGTGATGCCAGTGTTCTCTGATGATACCAGTGATGTTGGAGTTATCCAAAGGACCTTCCCTGCTTGAGAGAAGAAATTCCTATTTTGACTGCTTTCCTGAGCTGCTGTCCTCCCTGCCCTGGTGGCATGTGGTAGTGGAGTACAGTTAATCTTCAGTTTTGTTCTTAAATACACTTTTCTTGTTGGTCACAGAGATAGTATATTTTGGTTTTGAGCGGTAAAATAGAAATTTACATGTGTGCTTGTGGCAAGCTTGACTGGGATTATTAATGAAAAATAATTGCTGCAGCTCAATAATTAATGCCTGTATCCATCAAGAGTCAGAGGAAAAAAAAAAACCAGTCTAATGTACGTACGTACCCTGAGGTGTTTCCTTGCCTGCTACATCCCAATTCCAAAAAATGGATCATGCACATCTTGGAGGGACTGGGATAAAGAAGTGCTCTTAGGAGAAGAGGGGAAGCTAAAACAGGGAGAGTAAGATGTGTGTTCCCTTGTTCTTGTCAAGTATCAGTACACAGCCAGTGAGTACCGAGCTATCCAGCATGCTCTGCGGCAGAGGCTGGGCCCAGACTACATCAGCAGCCGGCAGGCGGGAGGAGGGCAAAAGGTAGGAACAAACAGCATGTTTCAACTCAGCTCTTCCCAGGAAAACTAGGGTTTAGAAAGTTACAGCATTCCTTTTTTTTTTTGAAGTTAATTTCCCTCTAGTAGTTTAACATGCAGATATGAATGCATGGTGTAAATTCTGGCTTTTACTGAGCCACAGATTCCTTTTACACTTAAAAAGAGACTTAATTTTTCAGTGCTTCCTTTACAAAGGACTAGTTACCTACTTGTGCAACACTGAGATGTTTTTCCAATTTTTTCCCCAGAACTGGACTATATAACAGTGGCTGCATTTACCATCTTTAGTGCCCACTCTCTTCTGTTGATTAAGTCATATTTGTTGTTTTATTAATCCCCACCACATTTGCTGGAAGAGAGTGCACCTAAAGCTGCACCATCAGCCTTTTATTTACATTATCTGAACCTTGAACTTAGCTGGGTTTCCTCTGTGTAAGGTGGTATGTGTAATCTGTTGAAAATAAAGTGTGTAGAGACGTGTGCACAAGGCTATGTATTTATGTATATATTTATATGTACATGCTCTTCTTTTCAGGTCTGTTACATTGAGGGTCACAAGGTCATCAGTCTGGCCAATGAGATGTTTGGCTTCAATGGCTGGGCTCATTCAGTCACTCAGCAGAATGTTGGTAAGGATCTCTTGGGGGCAAAGAAGTCTTTGCTCCCTCCTGTTTCACTGTGAAGGAAAAGTCTCTCAGATAGAGGCCAGGGTATCCATCACAGAATCACAGAACATGCTGAGTTGGAAGGGACCCACAAGGATCACCAAATCCAGCTCCTGGCCCTGCACAGCACCATCCCCAGGAGTCACACCCTGTGCCCGAGAGCATTGTCCAAACGCTTCCCGAGCTTCCGAGTGCCCTGGGGAGCCTGGTCCAGTGCCCAGCCACCCTCTGGGGGAAAAACCTTCTCTGAGACCCAACCTGAACCTCCCCTGGCACAGCTTCGGGCCATTCCCTCGGGTCCTGTCCCTGGTCACTGCAGAGAGGACACCAGTGCCTGCCCCTCCTCTTCCCCTCTCAGGGAAGCTGTAGCTGCAATGAGGTCTCCCCTCAGTTTTCTCCAGGCTGATCAGACCAAGTGCCCTCAGCTGCTACAACTTCATCACTTCAAAGCACCTGGGCAGAGGCATGTGCAATTTCCAGGTGTCTTGACAGTTAGTAAAAACGAGAGAACTCAAATAATAATGGAGCTTCTCTTTTCATTTTTGATCTTAGTCATTATTCTGCGTGTGTTTATGATTATTCTTGAGCTATTCTAATCAAGTCTCTGATCTCTATGGGTACACTCAGTCAAGAGTAATTACAATTAAACTATTTAACACTCGGCAGTCCCGAGCCAGCTTTCATGTTCACCTGTATTTTTAGACGGTAACCAGTTCCTATTCTCAGTTAATATTCCCCTAATCTTTAGGGACCCATCTTTTCTGCAGATTTCTCTTCTAGCTAATACCTAGTACAGAGGTTTTTACAACAGAAAATTTTTGAAAAATTTTTCAACTATAATATGGTGTTCAGGTGATCTTAAAGCTTCAGCCTCTTCTATGTTGATAGCTGAAATAGTACACAGAGAAGTGTTGTCCTTGTTTGCAGATCTGCTGTGCTTATGCTGAAGGCTGGTTGTTGAAGTAGGTCAAAGCAGCTGCTTAAATTACCTTCTTCCTTCTCCCCCACCTTCAGAAATCTTTTCTTAACTCAGGCTGGTAGATTCTAGAAATAGAACAACTTACTTCATTGCTTTCCATCTATTCTGCACCACGGTTTTCTTTCCCCCTTTTCAGTCAAGAAAAGACTGACATCCTTCAAACTTCTACCTTTTTCAGATAATGCCATAACAAGTCATTCCTTAGAAATTCAGAGTGAGAGGATTCTGTTTTAAATTCCTGGGTAGAAAAAGGGCTTGCACCTTCAGCAGGTTTACAAAACAATTAGACAAATAGATCAGATGAGTACAGAAGAACTCTTGGACCCCAGAGTAGAGTTACTTGATGCCAAATTTCATTTCAGACACATGACATGTTTCTATTAGACCTGCAAGACTGCTACCTGGAGTGCTCTGTGTGTATTATGTAGCATTGCTTTTGGTGTGAAGTAAGGTACTTCAGAGATTCTGAACTGAGAGTTGCATTGCAGCCTGCTCAGCTCTTCAGGCATTCTGTCCTGGATAAAACCTTGTGCAGATTATTTGCAAACTGCAGACTTCTAGTAGATCATAGGAAAGAAATTACTTTCATAGACAACAGTTTCTTTTCCACTATTGTTTTTATAAATTAACACTTAAAATATCTCTTCCCAGACTTTGTTGACCTCAACAATGGCAGGTTCTACGTGGGTGTCTGTGCTTTTGTGAAGGTTCAGCTTAAGGTAAGTGGGCTTTTTAATTTGCTCTGACTGTAGTTGAGCAACTGCCTGAAGCTGTGAAATGAAAGTCCTTGCACGGGTCAGAGCACAGTCCTCGGGTACTGCACCGCATTCGGGAACCTGCTGGTGTCCTAAATGTTGACCTTGCTGTGCAACAAACAGCTAAGAGCAGGTAGCCAGGCTTGGGAAGGTACAGCACCTGCATGTATAAAATTCCCTTGTATTTAAAATTGTACTGCAGGATGGGTCATACCATGAAGATGTGGGATATGGAGTCAGTGAAGGCCTGAAGTCCAAGGCCTTATCCTTGGAAAAGGCAAGAAAGGAGGCAGTAACAGATGGACTGAAGAGGGCACTCAAGTGAGTGAAGATCAGCACTTGTACATATTCAGAAGTTATGTGGGAATGAAGGGTTTCAGTCACAGTGAGCCCTCTTGTTTCTCAGGTGCTTTGGGAATGCTCTTGGGAACTGCATCCTGGACAAGGACTACCTGCGAGCCGTGAACAAGCTTCCCCGGCAGGTGCGGTACGGGGGCTGTCAGCGGGGCTGCAGGGCACCCACTGCCCCCGCTCCTTCAGTTGCAGGGTTATCAATGGTGCTGTCAGTGCACCTCATTCCTGAGGGTTACCAGCTCTGGCACCAGCAGCCTTCGTAACAACCAGCTCACGCACACAGAGCAGAACGTTCCAAAGTGGTGCCTCAGTAACCAGCATGGATCCTGCCCGCTCCTGCTGTGCACCAGCTGGGGGCAGGAGGCTGCTAGGCAGTGACCTGCCTTGTGGAGTGAGGGAAAAGGAAGCCTCCTGCAACTGCTGGTCCGTGGACTTTCATAGTTAAGCTGCCTTCAATCTCACTAAGACTTGCCAAACTCTGCTAGAGGCCTAGAGCTGCAAGGCAGTCCTGTCAAACATGTAGGAGCAGATCCAAGGTGACACCTCTCTCCAGGTAAAGATGGCCCAGATCTCTGGTTTGCCAGGGTCGTTGTCTGTTAGAGGCATTGCCACAAACTTGTAAAGGGACAGAGCCAAAACATCCCATCTTTAATATACAGGAATGGTGTACCTTCCTCAGAACTCAGTAAAGGTTGGCCTTGCCCTTTAGCACAAGCAGGAGAATGGACTGGTAGAGTTTACTGTTAGTTACAGACTCAGCAACAGCCTTGTGGGGCTGTGAGAAGCTGTAAAACCCTCCATGGATCGATCACCAGCACCTGTTCTCGTTTGCAGAGCAGCGAGGGGAGAGCTCACCATCTGGCCTGAAGCACTGAACAATTAAACCAACACAGAGTCACAGGAATTCAATGATTAACTGACTGAATTTCTGGGTACTGAGAAAAGAGCATTTCAGGTTTCTAACTTAGTGCTCGACTTAGCACAAGCAAAATAATTTTTAATTATTTAATTAGTATGTTTAATAATAATTTTAATTAATTATTTAATTAGTAATGTTGATTGATGATGGCAATTTCTGAACATTCTGGTTTTCCTCCTTTTACCAGGTACCCCCTGAGTTAGACTTGGTCAAAGCTAAAATACAGGACTATGAGCCTGAAATAGAGAAAGCAAGATACAGCAGCTATGTGGAAAGGCAGAACGCAGCAGGGAGACAGCACTGTGAGGTGACACCTGGCTGTAACCCTGGCCAGACAGAGGCTGCTGTAGTGACAGCAGATCAGAAACAGCCCAACGCTCCCAGGTGAGACTGCTGTTATCAATTTATTTTTTAATAAATATTAGTATGTATTAGAAGTTACTGGCCCTTTTAAAACATGTGGACAGCTCAATTCCAAAGATGCCATAACGCACTAGCTCAGTGGATTTTCTTTACTGTTATTTCTTAATGAATTTTTTCTTCACAAAGTGTAATTGCTGAGGCCCTGTTTAACTTTGTGTTTACTGGGGGGAGGGACAGAAGCACAGACTCCCTGGCCACGGAGTGTGATGCCACTTACCAGAGGAAACTGCGACAGAAGCAGCTGCAGCAGCAGTTCCGGGAGCAGATGGAGAAAAAGCAGCAGGTCCCAGGAGTTACTCCCAGCAGCAAACAGGGTGAGAGGTGGCATTAAAAACTGGCACTTTCCATGAGAGCTGCTGGCAGGCACAGGTTAGCCACAGTACAGGAGCCTGGCCAGCTTTGTGTGCTGCTGTTCTGTGCCATCAACACACCTTTGAGGCCAAAGGAAGGAGCATTATCATATTTCCCCCTGTCTGTTCCAAGAGTGTCAGGAATGTCAGCTCTAAACCGGCATCATTAAATCTGCAGCTTTCCAGCCACCCTAAAGCAGCTGTTGTCAGCACCATTAACCTGCTGCATCCAAGCTGAGGCCGCAGCACTTGGCTGTGGTAGCTGCAGGCAAATACACATTGCCTGAGCTACTGCTACATTGCCCTTTACTACTCATGGGGAGGTCTGGAAGCCACGTGGTAGCAGGAACGTGAAGACTGGGGAGACAGGCAAAAAAAAAACCGTGTTAAAGTAGCACAGTTGTTTGTCAGACATCAGGTGCAGAGCCTTGCTGTCCCACATCCTGCTTCCAAGTCTTAACCAGCTCTAGGAGAAAAGAGGGTACCCGGTGGCAGTGCTGGGTGTCATTTCAGACTCGTGCTCTGCTAAGAAGGAGCCAAAGGGTTTTTCTGTATTTCTGGTATTAATCTCTTCTTGTGTTGCCTCCTTGCAGCAACATGCAACCCTCCTGTCAAGCACAGCACTCCACCAGAAGTACAGCAGGAGCTGGCACTAGAAGAGGAGCTCTTTGCAGGTCAGCCAAAGAGTGATGAGTAATTAAGTGTTAAATCATTAGCATTTAAACCAGCTTAATTCAGAATACAGTGTAAAGGCAAAAGCTGTGAAGGATTGGAATAACAGAAGTATGATTCTGACTTTAACAATACAAACTCTGCTTGAGTGTCAGGGAGATGATGTCCATCACTGTGGGGGGTTTCACACTTAGGCTCTTCAGCAGAGTTGTTACACCTATTGATAAACCCTTTTCCTGAGATGACACTGCACAAAACAGAACTTGGGGGGGATTTGGGGTGTATCTTTCCTCAATACAGCTGTGGCTGTTTGGGTCACACACCGTGGTGCCTGGACATTGCTGAAGTCCAGAGCACAAGGGGCAGGACCCTGCTGCACACTGACATAAGAGATGCTTTACAGATTAAATTTTATAGTGGTCACTGCCTGTAGGAAAAGAATGTGCTGGTCTTGGAGCTACTGCCATTCCTGTCATGGATCCCCTTCTCATTCCTTCCAGATGATCCTGAACTTTGGGACATTTCCTTGGAGGGCACTGACCTAAAGGTAACAGGTGCCAAAATGTCAGAGCCCTCACCAGCTGCACACCAGGCACCTGAGACACCCCGTGGCCATCACCAGCTGGGCACTCGCAGCAGGACACCCCACAGGGTGAACCAGCACAAAGCTTCTGCCAGGCTTGCACAGCTGCAGCCCCCTGCTGCAGCCAGCAGCACCAGCTGTGCCAACCAGCACACCCCAGGTATGTGCTGCCACAAGTGAGGGGTCTGGCTTCACAAGGGCTCTTGGTACGTTGGGAGAGTCCAGTGGGAGAAGCATTCCTTTATTTTCGACCTGGCTGCAGATGCTGTGACAGGGGGCTTGGAAAACTGTCTGCTTTTTTCCATCCTACTGTCCTATCAAGGAAGAGTTAGAAAAAGAATTGAGGAACACATTTAGAAGCAAAAAAAAAATCCATTTCTTACTTTCTCCCTGTTTGGCAGGGTGCAGCCCCCTCAGGAGAAGTCAGAGCTTGAAGAAAAGGAGGTTGGAACCTACATGAGGCACCCGGTGGGATCTGTGCCTCTGTCTGGGATTACATCACGAGACTGCAGTGGCTTCCCATATTGTGTCAGATGGACCCTGCTGTATATTATGGTGAAGCAACTGAGAAGAGTTTCATACAATCAGCAAGAACTTCATATACTCTTAGGTTATTATGTATTTCAGATGCCTTTTTCTATAACCACACAATTATTTGTGCTTCTGCAGCACGAGACTTGTGGCCATTTTACAAGGGATATTACCTGTAAAGTGCCTGAAGCAGGCATGAACAGGGTGAATTGTTAAAAATGAGATGCAATTCATAGCTTTTCTGTCTCCCTCAGTGCTGCGTTCCAGCACAGAGGGGAGCAGGTGGGCTGTGGCCAGAGGATGGAAGGTGCAGTCCGGGGGTGGCACAGGCGGTGTCTGAGGTGCAGCCCCGCCCTGTGCCCTGTGGCTGCAGGGCCGGGGCACAGCCCCTCTCTCCTCCCGAGCCTTTCCCCGCCGTCCCGAGCAGCCGCAGCGCCTCCAGCCGTGCCTGTGCCTCCGGGCAGGAGCGCGCCGGGACCGCCGCCAGCGCCGCACACGGCAGCCCCGTGCTTGCTCCGATCCTTTGGATCATGAATGGGAGCCGCACTGCTGTTTTTAAATAAGCTTTCCACCCTTTCCAATACAGAAATAAACATGAATTTGAAACACAAAGCCCGCTGGAAGCTGTTCGTGCCTCTGCCCTTCCAACCCTTCCACCTCGTTCCCTTCAAAGGAGGCAACACGTTCTAAAGCTAAAGGGGCACCACTGCACCTGCACAGCCTCCTTGGCTTTAGGACGGGCAAACAGAGAACCTCACAGGGGTGCAAAGGTTACAGCAAAGCCAACAACTCGTCCGTCTAGCTAGCAGGCCAAAGGAAGAATTTTTAATCAGTATTGGAAGAATACTCCTTTATCCATTTCGAGCAGGTCCGTGCAGGAAAGGGAGGAGTTCTGCTGGGCTGAGCGGCCCTGTTCCTGTGCAGTTCAGCTGCAGTTCCCCGCAGCACCACGGCAGGGCTCAGGCCAGCGGCCCGTGCTGGCAGCGCTGCTCCCGGCAGGGCTGGTGTCGCCGGCCCAGGCATCCGTGGAGGGAGCCTGCTACTGCAGTGCTGGAGGCAGGAGAATGATGCCACATGACTGAAAGTTAGAGCTGGACCAGGAGCATTTACACAATTCTGGGATTAGTCCAACCCTGAAATCAATGTCAGGCTTCAAACGGGACCTTATTCCCATGCTTTGCCTCACTGCTCTGTCTAAATGTAAATACATTTGGAATATTCAGCATTTATTTCTCTTCCTCCTACTTTGCCTTCATCACTTAACCAGTCCTTTTCCCTTAAAAGATCCTTTACGATCCACTTACCTCCTGAACAGGACAAAGAACAGGGATTGACTTCAGCATGGAGAGACAGGACAAGCCATAATTAACGGTGATAGATTACATCTAGAAAACAGTTCCACATTTCACCGTAGTTGTTTCTGGCCAATTCAGTGCTGCCTTCAGAACAGCTCAGGGAAGAAGCACATTCCACATGTTTGAGTCATGCCCTCGCTGTTGAAACCATATACCTGCTAGGAAGGGAACGTGCAGACCTTCAGAATTACTGGATTCAAAGCTGCTCCAAACTTTTACAATGAAAAAAATGTGAAAGTCTGAAACAAAAATGTAACAGTCTCAGCGTCCTTGGCTCTGGAAACAATGCAAATAGAGCTGTGCCTCCTCTAACAAAGTCACTGCACTGAGCCTCTCGGGATTGGCCCCTTTGAAAAGGACAGGAAAACTTACACTTGGAGCTTTTTTTTTCCCCTTCGAAGCTTGCGCAGCATGACTCATAACAGAAGCTGTTCTTAAAATGGAAAGAAATGCAGCAGCAGTTAGTGTTTAGAAATACCAAATTCCTGCAAGTCTGCAGCTGAGAATGACGCTGTGAAGTTCTTCCACTCCAGTTGCTCATCGGAGGACTGAATTCCTGTTTGTGAGGTCGCCAAGGAGCCCCTTCCCCGCAGGTGGCACGTCCCTGCTCCCATGCGCCCCAGAGCAGAGGGCAGGGGAGGCGGCGCAGAAGAGCCGGGAAGGGCCCTTCAGGGGCCGCTGCTCTCGCCGCAGTGCCCACAGCAAGCGCAGGAGCCCAGGGGCCCTCGCTCCGCCTCTCCTTCCTCAGGGACTGCGCCGAGGTCTTGTCTGCCACAGCAGAGCGCATCTGGCAACGTTGTAGCAGTCCCAGCCATAAAAGCAGCGACAGCTGACCCCTTATCCTCCCTCAGGCCACTCCCCTCCTCAAGGGCCATTTAGGAATTATTCTTCGGAGAACTTCGTTTCAGAGTATCCTGTTAAAGGCCAAAGGCTCTGACTGGTCGCTGCTTTTGAGAAGTTAAGGGTCTCGTTAAATTGGCTTTCTTGTATGTCCTGTGACAAACTGGTAAATTGGGTAAGAGTTACATCACTGCAGGAGGAGGACAGAGGGGCTGGAACTGGCTGTTCCACAAGAAAACCCACAGCTCAACCAAAGCAGGTTTGGTTTATTTGAATGGCTTCATTCAATATTCTGCAAAGGAACAAACTGCAGCCTGGGGTGCAGTCATACAAGAAGGGTTCAGTGCAAAACATACAACTAACTACAGCCAGGGAAGCCCCGAAGTTTCAATTAATTTTATTTTTTTTTATTTTTATTTTTTACAGTGTACATTGTTAAATAATGTAAAGAAAACGCTTGTAATTCAGAAACAGATTTTATGTGGAAAAAGATACTCAAAGTGTAATATTAAACAAAATAATTTAACAGTTCAGTAGCATTAGTTTATTCCTCTAGACTTCAGTTATTCATCCACAGGAGGAAAGGGGGGGAGAAAAAAAAAATCAATGGTAAATAAAACCAGTTCTTGCATAACATTAAGTGAAAAAACGACCTCAAACTTATTAGATCAAATTTAAATAACCACGTGCTGCATCCAGCTGACCAGTTCCTCTGCGAATATTCCCCTTGTCTCACTACTGCCTCGGGTCTGTCCCCGCTCCTGTTGCCCCTGGGCGTGCTCAAGAGCCTCCCCTGCAGCCATCCTTTCAGACAGGTTCCCACCTGGCCTCAGCCCCGGGCCCGCTGCTCGCCTGCCCCTCCCCTGCCGCTGTCCCACAGAACCACCCCTGGCCTCGGCCCGGAGCCGCCTCCGACGAGCTCCTGCCCTCGGCCGCTCCTCTCCAGCCTGGGCCTGCCCTGCTGCCAGAACTGCTGCAAAACAAGTGACAGGAATGGAAAGCATCTCGCACGTTTCTCTGTGAAAGTGAAAGAGTGAGAACATCTGCAGACATGGAAACTCCCTATTAAGGCCCCAGCAGGGAACAGCGCTCCGAGATAAAAACCAACGTGGGCAAGTAACATCCCTGTGATGCACCAGCTTCCAGGGCACCGGTGAGCTGCTCCCAAGCACCAGCAAGCTGCACTCTCACCCTTCTCAGCTTTTTGCAGCACTACACAAATACTGGCTGGTATTATTTTGACTTTGAAGAGGAAACCAGTATTTCCTGAATACAAAAAGGGAGAATGACCAAAGCAGAAGATACAGTACAGGTACTAAGAGGTGACAAGTGACAGATAGTGACAGTCCTGGTACCAGCTTGAAATTTGTTAAGAGTGAACAAAATTGTAAATCCTCCAAGTAAGACAGAGGAAAGTTCTTGATGCCGGCTGTTTCAAGTACATCCATTGCCGGCAATGGACGTTGCACCAGGACAGTCTGTTCCTGGCTTAAATGAATTTTACCAAAAAAAAAGTAAGAAAAGCAATCCCAGCAGACAAGCCCATGCCAACGAGCAATGGCACCTCTCCCTCAAGTCACATCCTGACCAAACATCTTTACCACTTCGCAGGTGGAGTCAAACTGCATCTTTAGTTGGGCCTTTCCCAAAGACACACGTTCTCCCCATCCTCTCTCCGTTTCTGATCCAGCCCTCCTGCCTCCACAGCCAATATTGGTTAAGTCTCATTTTAGCCTCACCTGCACCCCTCTGTCCCACCCCACCTGGCCCCTGTCACCCCACACCTTCAGCTCTGCCCACCTGGACAAGTTTCCCCCACACACAGAACGCTGCTCCGACCGCGGCCTCAGTGACTTCCCCTCCACACTCCTACTCCAAACAGGAGCCCGGGATGTCCCAGGCACTGGGCACAAGCATCCTGCCCTCAACTTGCCCTCTGTCCACCTGGGCTCTGCTGGGAAGACAATGCTAAACTGCAGAAGCAAGAGAAGTCCAAGGCACTAAAATATCCAGCAAGCATACTGGGAGAACAGACAAGTATTCAAGTACATTAATTTATACAATTTTACATTCACATTTATTTATCTAATACAATGAAAATACAAAGGAAAAAGTTAAAGTGTCTCCAATAAGTATAAGGATATAGCTAGCTTTTTTTCCCATTTTTTCTTTTTAACTTTTTTAACCCTCTATATTCCACTCATTTTTAAACTACTGTTGTCCAACAACATTTATATATCACAGTGTTTCCACATCAAAACTGATGGTAAGTACATGTCCGCAGGGAACTTTTAAAATTTTTTTTAACAATTTAAATTGCTCTAATGCTGCAGTCAAAGCTGTTAATACCTTACTTAAAGCAGTAATGACCTATCAAGCACGGGCTGCATCGCAAGTCCATTCATGTGCCCCATCGTTTCAGAGCCAGATACAATTGAGTGGGGAGAGGGAGAGGAGGGGGATTTGGACAGCTTTCTTCCTGATCTTGGTTCTTCAGGAAGAGGCAGGAAGCGTGCTAAAGCCTCATGCTGGGGGGTTCAGCTCTCCCACCTCCACACGTGTGGATTCAGCCTCAACCCAGAGAAAAATTTTACAGCAAGACTGCATGAACTGACCCCACGGCTCCTCTTCACAGCTCTTGTGCCACGCAAGAGCAGCCCCCCTCGGTGAAAAGCACTGTCCCATCACAAGGATGCTGATCATCCTCCTCCCCCTTCCGAGTGTGTGGGGAAACTCCCGCTACAGAGAGTTGACAGCAATGGTTGGAAAAGATAAATTCATTCCCAGTCTGGCAAGCTACCAGTTCATTGCAGCACTAGTAGTTGATACAGGGCCCCATCTCCCTCCCCATGTCCTGTCCCGAGGTGTAGCCAGCAGGGTCTCCGAGCACGGCTAAGTGGTCCGCAGGTTGGAGCCTGGAGGGTTGCTGACAGACTTTTGCAAATTGCTGATGTTGAAGCTTTGCAAAGATGTGGCACCCACGGGCTGGAACTGGCCGAGCTGTGGCTGTGCTGGCCCCCCGGCCCCGCTCCAGGGCGGGGGGAAGGACGCTGCGGGGTAACCGTACTGCTGCGGGGGGCACATGGCCTTGCTGAAGGGACCTAAAGAGGTAGCTGATGCTGCAGGGATGGGCGTAGCACCCAGGGAAGATGTCATAGAGATACAGAGCTGACCTGGTGCCGAGAATTTTCTTGCCATTCCAGGGCCCTGAAAGATAATCCAACCACCGAGAGCAGTTACACAACTGTGCTCTAAAAGCCACCAGTCCACCCCTTGGTCCACAATCCGCTCCCAGCGGGTATTTACAAGGACATGCCACGGCCCTCCCCTTTATTTCTCCCCTTCTGTTCCAGAGCAGACAACACATCCTCCCCAGGAAGAGCCAGCTAACAGTGCTCCAGAGCTGCTGTCCCAGCTGTGCTCCAGCTGTGTTTGGAGCCCCAGTGAGACAGAAGGACACCCACAGCTGCTCCCCATAACCCTCACGGGTCCTGCCTCACCTCGTAGCTGCTGTGCCCTTTGCCAACCTTCTTGCCAGACAGGTTCATGGCATCCCGGGCCCAGTTGTCCACCAGCTTGTGCAGGTCGTCCGTGAAGGTCCCTTTGCGGCTCGAGGCGATGGCAGTGGGCTGGGTCTGGGGAGCCTGGCTGTTCACTGCAGCCCCCACGGTGTTGGTGCTGCTGGTCCCTACAAACACAACAGCAGCAATCACAACTTGGGCCAAAGCTGACCTTTCTCTAGTGCATTAAGTAACTGTGGTAATGGCACACCCAGAGAGAGCCAGTTAAAATGCCATGCAGATTAATTCTAGGTTTCAATTCCAGGACACACTGAAGTGGGAACTGCAAGGACACCTACAGGCGTTTTCTCAGATTGAGTGTTTCACAGAGATGTTTACTTTGCAAGAAGTGCTGCAAGTGGTCATCCTAAGAGGGGAAGGGTAGCAGCCTACAGGTCTTTGTAGAAGAAAAAGGACATTAGATTTCAGCACTGAATGACAGTACAGGCACGTCACGTCGTTTTCTCACCCTACGCCTTTTAATTAGCAGCAACCACTATTGGCACAGGTCAATTCCACCTTGGAGGACAATGCTGGATGCTGAATAAGGATCAGTAAAATCAGCATTGCCAACTGCTCTGTAGCAAATTATCTCCACTTTGTGAAATGAAAAGTTCACCCAGTTTACAAAAAAAGAAAAAAACCAGCCCGTCAGAAACAGCAACTGCTGTTTCCAATAGCTGCTATATTTATGTTCTTGAGGATAACCAGATGGGACTGTCTTCATCCACCAAACAGCCAGGATCAGCAGGGAAAGTCTGCACTGCATTAAATTTTGCTTTTTGCCTCTGAAAGCATTTTTTTGCCATTATTCAGATTTCCTAAGTCAGAAGAATAAGCATTTGAGATGCAAATAACTAATACAGTTTAAAGAAGGCAAGAGTGAGAGTAGTTCCTCAGGTAAGCTCTGACAGGCAAGAACACAAAACCCCTTCACATAAATGCCAGGTTTTGGTTCTGCTAGAAAGCTTGCTGAACATTATCCTGTGGGGGGAACAACCAATGTAGCAGCTTTGTTTTGATAGCCTTCCTATGCCCCTCATATTTATAAACAAGCAACTGCACTCCAGTCTAGGTTTTTGAAAAGCAGGCCTCATATGAGGAAGCAAAGAAATCACGTGTTACCTAGGATCCTAAATTCCCAGCAGTATTGCAAAGTATCCTCATTTACAGACGTGGAAGTGCCAGTTAACCACTAGGGCAGACCCAACAACAAAATCAGCATCAGCAGGCTCGAGACAGCACTGCTCACAAACGCTCATCCTCACCTATTCCTGAAGCTCCTCAAATATTTCTACTTGCTCCCTCAGGAGACTGCACCTGGGAAATCCATGAAAACCTGAGTTTATGGCAGTCATTTCTGAAGGGAACCCATTTAGAGGTGGATGAGCAGAAATGGCAGCAACAAGCACCATGTCTCTGTTGCAAAGGCCAAATGACAGTGTCGCTGTCTCTTGCCTGGCAGGTCCCTTCCTCTGTCCCACTTTCCCTGGCAATCAGCCACATTCCTTGGCACCACTGCATCAAAGAAAGAACTGGTTCCAAACCCCTGCAGGAATGTTTCGTATTGAGGAGTGGATTAGGAAGGTGACATACTTACTACGCAGGACAAATAAACAAAGTGTTACTGCCTCTAGTAGTGCTGAGGAGGGAAGGACACAGATCCACCCCCCCCAGTTCCAGCTCAAGCATGGAAGTGGCTCCGGGGCTGGGTGCCCACAGGCGGGGCAGGAATTGTTAGTGGGGGCAGACACATGCGAGAACACATGGAAAGGGAAGAAAAAGGCTCCCTGAGCAGGGAGTGAGGCTGCAGCACAGATGGAGAGGAGCAGGAACACCCTGTGTGGTGCAAGGAAAGCCTGCTGTGAAGTAACAAGAACCTTAGGCATGCATCATGTGGAAAGGGCTCTGCATACAATCATTTAATAAGAGCAACGATGTGAAAGGTGAAGTTAAAGACAAATGAGGCAAAACCAAGAAAGAGGTGAGGGGGAACACTGCCAAAACGAGTAATAATCACATTCCACCATGAGGGTTCATGCAGGAATTGACACACTTGCTCTCATCCTCTTCAGGATGGCCAGCATCCACTTGTGCTATTGCACATTTCCACTTTAATCACTAAGTACTCTGGATCCTGCACCTACACTGGAGAGCTTCCTCAGGCTATGGAAGGCAGAGAGTTAATCAAGGCATATACTGCAGCACATTCAGCTGAAGAGAATCAAGACTCAGGAAAGTTTAAGAGTTTTCCAAAGAACTAGATTGGTTCAGGGTGACAAAGGCTGCCAGAGCTTTGCCTCCCCAAGTGATTTTGTCAGGGAGCTCCCATCTCAGGTCACAGACATAGCAAGCCTACAGCAGCAGAGCTGAGCTCTCACGTAGTGTCAATTTCAAACTGACTTCTCAGGAATTTCACATTTTAGCTCTGACACACTCACTGCCTGCAGAAACTGCCATCCAGAAGAGTCTGAAAAGCAAGTGCTTCAACTTGTAGCATTCCATGGAAACAACCCCCCACATTCCTGCTCGGTCACGGCAGCCGTCCCCAGTTCTGCTCTGACAAGAGGGATCTGAAGTGAAACAGGCTCTCTCTCTCCAGCCCACTACCCATAATGCCTCATTCTGCCCTTGGATTCTTTCCCCCCATAAACCAGCAGTCAAAAGACACCCTTAAAACAGTCTTAAATGGCATGTGCACACACAGGCTTTTCCGAACATCTCTTGCTTTGGGAGACACACTGGAGATCTCTGATGGCTTACTCTTAGGCTTTTAAAACATTAGAGGAGTGTCTGCAATTGCATCCATCACTGAGGTGACAAGCCCCATCAAAAACAAGCAGCTGCTCTGAGTATAACTCCAGCACATTACCATGAGCAGCTGACCCTGCTGTCGCTCTCGCGTGGTGAAGGGGAGGTTCTGCCTGCCTCCACCTGGCTGCAAGAGCAGCACCAGACTAGTCAATATACTAAGGACAGAGCACACATTAGAGGGCGTAACACAGACAGACAGATGCTGTGCTGGAGACAGAGTCAGGGACGTAAGGCTTCAGTGACCAGGAAAAGCTGATGAATAGCTTTACAATCAGGAATCGGAGATAACAGAAATAAGATAATTACTACAGAGCTGGTTGCAAGGACAGACTTTTTTCACCATCTTCCCTGAAGCACAAAGAGAGAGTAATTTGTTAAAGATAAGAGAAACAGTGAGAAATGTTTAGTATCAGGAAACATTACAAAAAGCTCGGTGAGAAACAGAGGACACAGCACAGCAGGGCTTTTACAGTCACTACTGGGACATTCTACACAAACTCGAAGACTCGCCTGAGACAGTTTAACCACAAAGAAACGAGGCCCAGCCTCCTACATTTATTCTTTGTAATTCCCAAACCATACTGAAGAATGTCAGGAGACACTGAGGTCACAACTGTTATCACACAGTCACAACCATGGCTGTTATCACAAAAGGAAAAGCAAGTACATCTTCCATTTTTGCCAGGTCGTAGGAAGCATTTTACAACTATCAAATTTCAACCAGCAACAAATTTATTTGATAGGTTGAGTGCTTTTAGTTTGTCACCCTCTTTTTCAGATGTGTGAAAACAGTTCAGACATTCCCTGCCAAGCTGTACCACTCTGTTTCTCCAGCTGCACAGTTAAAAGCATCAGTCACTGCACTGTTTCCTCAACACCACTGATTCCAACCCAGTATCTTCTCCAGCTGTCACTCTCCACAGCAGTCTGCCACAGCATTTCAAGGACAAGGCTGCAGGAAGCAAGCAGCCTGCAGCAAGCCAAGTGCCAGGCCAAGCTGAGCCATGCCAAGTATTACCTGCTTTTACAGGACAGCTACAACACTCTTTTCAAAAGCAATCTGTTTCCCTTAGCATCAGTCCCAAAAGCAAGAGATACACATGCCAAAGTACTCTTATAGCCAGATGATGGTCAATTTACAGCAAGCCAAGGCCTTGGAAGTAAATTATACTCACATACATTCAGTTCATTGTCAATTCTGGCTGTTCTTCATATTCCCTTCCCCAAAAAAAGGATAGGCCAGACTAACAACAATTTTAAGTAAGCTTTGGTAAGAATTTAACTTCTTCCAAGAAAGGAACATTAAATCTTGAGAGTGCAGATGTCAGTGCACATCTGCACATTAATATACACAGCAGAAACATTTAAAGCTGCTCAATTTGAAAAATTAAATACTTTTAGTGCTTAGATCCCAAATCCAGTGAAGTGGGATAGAGTTAGTGCAAAACTGAACAGCCAGGAAGAAGTTTCCCTCCCTCTGCCTCCCTTCCTTTCTCAGAGGATGGAGCTGGTTGCATTGCAGCTGTCTCTGCAGAAGGCCAGGCCCAGTTCCCTCACACAGCTCGGGCTCAGCTGAGCCACTGCCAAGCATAGCACGACAGATGATGCAGATGCGTGGTACTGCCATGCAGTGCAGCGACGGGAGGGCTCCTGACACCACTGAAAACTCTCACATCGAGTCATTCCAGAGGGTGGGAAACACATGTCAGACATTTAAAGGGTCCAGCCTGCAGAAGCAGCACGGGAGATGTTGCAGCACTCCCAATAAAAAGCATCACACCAGCAGCCTTGGCTCAAGCATATTGTTATTTCAGCCACATCAGAAGTTTGAGGCTCTCTTGTAAGTCTGGCCTAATGTAAGTGCAAATGAGAGGATTCTGAGAAGAGCTGCAAGCTAGCTTGTGAGGGCTGACAGGATGTCTGAAAATGTCTATTTATCCACCTGTACTGCTATTTCTTTTACATTTAATATATCTCCAATTAACAGGAAAAACTTCTAAACCCGGGTCCACTAGTAGGTAAGGTTCCTTTGAGTTTGCCTGGAAATATTCTCTAATTATTTAAAAAACCCTTTATCATTTGGATCTTTAGCTAGCCATCTGCTAATGAACACAAATCGTCACCACAAACTGCCTACAGGTGGCATCAAAGCTCTGCACTGTCGCTGGCTCTAGCGCTGAGAGCATGCAAGCACACTGCTGGGGGAGGGCAACACTCCCCCCATCAGCTACTGCAGTGTCCAGCCAAGGGATCATTTGGAAAACAGATCTTCCTCACTCTTCCACTACAAAGATTGCCCCCCGACAAGTTCCATGTCATCTAACACATGCGAAATTACCGATGGACCTTGCTAACTCTCCCCAGTTTGTGTCATTTCACTGACCTGTCCTGGAAGTTTCCACTAAAGGTTATGGGAAAATGAGAGCTCCTTTTAGTGAGTTTAACAGCAGAGAACACCTAACGTGAGAACCCAAACTTCTAAAGGTGTGCTAAGAGCAGCTGAGCTGAGCCGTGGGATGGGAGGGAATACAAGGTGGCAGATGAGAATGGGCTGCATGAAACAGATCCAAGCAGCAGAAACAGAAACCAAAAAGACAAAACAAAAAACAGACAAGGAAGGAGTAAAGGTGTTACACACAAAGAGCCAAGCAGGGCGTACTCAGAAATCGGGTCCTCCTGCCACCAGGCTTGAAGGTCACTCTCTCAGATGCACAGTTAAACTTCGCACAGCCTGTGAGAAAACAAGAACGGGGAGAACAGAGAAAGGAGAGGAGAAGAGA
This sequence comes from Corvus moneduloides, assembly GCF_009650955.1. Classification (NCBI taxonomy): domain Eukaryota; kingdom Metazoa; phylum Chordata; class Aves; order Passeriformes; family Corvidae; genus Corvus; species Corvus moneduloides. Next base: position 6,325,877 of record NC_045479.1, read on the forward strand.
CAGAACACCACTACAAGATGTTAGCAACTTGAAGTTGGAAGGGTGAAATGCAATCACATGACACACAAGAATAAGTCTCAAAGTGCAGACCAAAGAGCACAGAGACAATATAGGGAGTGAAGAGACTGCCTCCAACACCTCCAGACACGAGGCCACGTTTGCACTGCTACTCTCCAGGACATAAACCAACTATAAAGTTGCAATCTATAGGAAAGCCAAGTCCTGGCAAAGTATCCAGTTATAAAATGGTACCACACAACTCTCAGTGCAGGGAGATGATTCAAGTAGCTCCAAAATGCCTGAAACAGTTCCTTAAAAACAAAACTCTATAGAAAATTCTTCCATAAAGTCTGTTTCCATTTTCTGTATGTACTTCTCCACTTTCAGCAGAACCACTCATCAGAACTGACGTATTCAAACTGTGGCAAAGCTTTTCGAAAGATGTGCAAGGGGAAAAAACCTGGAACAGCTAAGTCCAGCTAAGCAAAGGAATCATCCCCTTAATGACAAGCAAAGAAGTCCTCCTTACTAAGTCAGAGCTGTGCCTGAGAAATTATTTGATAACATACTAATAACAAGCAACCCACAACTTGAGAAACCTGAGCAATTTACTACTACATGAACAATTTACTGCTCCCACCATTTCATCCTCCTACACTGACTCCTCCTTCCAGAATAATTCACAATTAAAGAACACCAGCCTTTTTTTACCTTTTACTGTTAAAAACTCCATTGACAAAAACAGTCAAACCAGTTAGGAAGTCTAAAAAGACTGAGACTCCAAGTCTTTGGACACTTCCATCCATTTCAGTTATCTGTTAACATCAAACCTGCTCTGCCCGTTCCTTGGTCTCACTTTGGATTTCCAATCCCCCATTCTCACCTGTCTCTCTCCCTCTGAGCCAACACCTTTCCCCAGGCCAGCAGAATTCTGCCTGCCACCAGCCCACTGCACTCTCTAGTGTTGTCCTCAGGGTTTCATACCTTCAACCACCTCACACTTCACCTGAGTGAGAAGCTAGAAATCCAGTTGCAAACAACATCCTTATCAGCCTCCACACACAGGAAGGATAAAGCTACTTTACATCAGGTATTAAAAATCAAGTGTCATGAAGCCAATCATTCATTTCCATTGCTAATTACACTAATTGCATTTAGAGTGTTACCTTGGCCCGGTGCCGAAAGGCTCGGTACCGAGAGGGCACCGTCACTGGTGAAGGCAGAGTAGAGATTTTCACTGGAAGGTGAAGGTTTGAGGGGCTGTAACAAATGGTTCTGCCCAGTCTCTGGCACACTACCAGGAGGATGAAGGGTCTGCTGAGGGGGCAAGACTGATGGTGCACTTTGAGCTGACAGGTTGCCTAGAGGAAAAAGGAAAGCAAAAAAGTTTTGGTTTCCACACATTTGAACCTGATCAAGCATGACAATACAGGAGAGAGAGGGAGAGGCAGGGGGAGAGAACTACTCCAGTTTCTGACAAAGCAGTTAAGACCAGAGAAATTCTTCAGTTTTAAGACAACTCTGTGCTGGTTTATGTGCTCACAGGGCTCCTCTATCGCATAACAAAACAGAAATGAGCAGCCAGGGTGACTGAACACAGACGTCTCAGCAGGACATGGAATTACCAAAGCGGTAACAAGTATTTCTGCTGGCACTGCTGGCCCTCTAGTACTGTTTGCTCCTGCTACAGGATTAGAGAAACATCTCCAATTACCCAGAGAGTATCTGTCACCCATGTCACTCAATCAGTAAACAGAAACTATTTCCTGAGTTCTGTTTGTTATAAAAATGGTCTTAGTAAGAAAGGAAGCCTTGACAATTGAAACTCTCAATTGGTAAGTACAATAAATCTTCCATTCCATTTAAAAAACCCACTAGTTTAACATCCATCAACCCTAAGTTTCTGCAGTGTAAGGACAATAGTACTATCATGCTTAAGTGGTACTAAATTAGAAAACAAAAATCTCTGCAGATGACTAAAGAGACCAGACCCATTCTGCAAAATCAGTTTCAGGAGAGAACAAGCAGAGCCTCTCTTTAAAAAACAAAAGTTTTTCTCCCATACTGTAAACTTACACTTTTCTTCCTAGTCAGAGCCCAATGACTACAATACAAATCACAACTTTAAAACTGCTCTTACATAACAATGTCACAGTACCTTTCAGTGGACTGAAAAAGTCCCAAGCAAGACTACCAAATAGCAGAAGTAGTTTTAAAAGAGATAAAAGAAATCCAGGGAAGAACTGGTACACAGAAAGACACTCCTCAAAAAAAAAGACAGGGACACAGATGTAAGAATGAGATGGCATTTGTCTATTTTATCTACTGAAAGTATTGAAGGAAGCCTTACCTGATAGCTGAGGGCTTTTATGTCCCTGGGAGCTGCTACGACTGGACTTGCTGCTTTTTCCTTTCGTAGGTCGTCTCCTTCTTCCTGAAAGGGGTGCAGCTGGGGGAATAATTACTGCAGGTGGGGCCTTTCCCAGTTTCATGTAGAGTGACTCAATCTCCTGCTTCTGGCGACTCTGCAGCTCCTGGATCTCTTTAAGGTGCCTAACAAGTTACAAAACAGTGTGATTTACAAGAATTATATGTATAGACATACATGCAAACAATTCCTCCCCTCAGTCAAGCCTGACCTGCTTCTTTGGTCGAACTCTCAAATATTTAAGAAAGCAGGAAATACATCTTTTCCACAAATAACCACTGACCACACATGGCAAAACACTTGCCATTTTCCAGTGTGCTTTGGCCCTGGCTAGAATTCCAAAACAAAGTCCCCAGCATTGCAATCACAAAACCAGAGTAAAAAGAAGTACAAAAAAAGCATTCAAATGCTACAGAATAGCTAGATTACTCATTTTCTGAGACATATGGCCTTGGAGACTTCCACACTGGTACTGCCTTACAATTTGCTTCAGAGCAGTTGCATACACAGGATTTAAAACTGCCAGCTACCCTAAAAGAAAGTTCAACTTTCAGTATAAATAAATTACTAGGTCACATAGCTTCACTTCTAGATTTTTTTTTCTGAGCCAACAAGGTCCCTTCAGGAAAAGAAGAGCCATTAGAAGTGCCAGAAAGGCATATCAGAAATGCAGAGATTGTGTGTCATTTTCAAACGAGACTCCATTTTTCCCACTAATTCCAGTGATATGCCAAATCTTCCCGAGATCTAGAGCCTTACCCATAGTGCAGCTGTCAGCCGACATACAGCAAGGTTACAGGGTACAAAATTAAGCCCAGCAAACACGTATATTCCTCTTTAGTTATAATTATGTACTGCTTTCCCACTGAAGAACCTTACTTCCTACATAAATGCTGACAATGGCTCCTGACACTTAGCAAAGGCTAAGGGAAGTACAGGTGAAATTCACATGAATCCTGTTACATATCTTCCATACACAACCACACAAAGAAAGAGCCTTACTTCTCCCGTAACCGACGGAGTTCCAATTTCAAGTCTTCATCTTCAATGTCCGACTCATTGTCACTGCTCATGTAGGAAGAGTTGAAGGAGTTGCTAAGGCTCTGAACAGGGAGGCTGATCTTTGATCCCAGGTGCTGGACAGAGTCTGGGCTCCCTGAGCCATCATCCAAATCCTTAGCCATCCCACTCAGAAAGGCGGCCTCCGGATCAGAGGATGGACCGTTCATGTGTGGGGACTGCCTCGACTCCAGCTCTTTCTTCGGAGCTGCAGCTGAAGAAGCAACTTGTTCCAAGCCCACAGAGAGAGGAAGAGTCACAGGCTCTTTCTGGGCACAGCTGACCTCGTCGCGAGCCTTTGCCACGGAGAAGCGCCCCACTTGATCCGTGGCCGTTGTCACCTGGAAGCGCCCGACCTTGGTCGCCTGAGCAGCATCTGCCGGCGGCGGCGGCGGCGCGGGAGCCGCCTGAGCCAGGCCGTCCACCACATCCAAGGAGGCGGCGGCCGCAGCCCCGCTCTTCCGAGACTCAGCCTGCTTCACCAGCGTGCTCTCTGGGCTGCTGCCAGAAAGGCTTGAAGAATCAGTGGAGGTGGTTTCAAATTGCACTGGCTTCGTTTCAGGTTTGTCACCCTCTTTTAGCACATCATCCACTGCCACGGATACCTAGAATAGAAATACAATCATGCAGGCTTCCTTCGTTTTCCCTCAACACGATGCTTTTATTTTCCTTAATGGTAAGATGCATCTGAGAGGGAAAAATAACTCATTTCCTAGGTATGCCACAAAGCAAGCAACTGCTTCCCCCCAGGCAAAACACTGCCACACAAAGTAGTACTTCTGTGTAATCTGGAGGATTAACTCCAAGAAACAGCAGCCTCAGATGGGGCCTCCTGCACCAACAGGACATAACACAGTGAACATCCCAGCACTGTTAGTGAGAAGGCAGCCTAACATTAAAGGCCAAGGCCAACAGCTAAGGCCGGCCATCATGAAACCCTGTATTCACAACTCTAGACCTGCACAGACTGTGCGCTCTCTGCCCTGAATGGAAACAGCATCTGCAGAACTGCTTTCACAGGCTCTACATGGACAGCAAAGTCCAGCACAAGGCACACGGAGCTGGCACTACCAGGAACCACTCAAAGATGCTGTACCAAGAGCCGAGTGAGTCTAGCATCTCCTACCTGAAACCGTCCCATCTTCAGCACACTGGCTCCTGCTGCGGCAGCCACAGCACCGCTCTCTCCATCACCTGATGCCAAAGCTAAGGAAAAGGAGAATGGGATCAAGAAGACAATGAGCAGCAAATTATTTGAACTCACTCCAACCATATTTTTTTTACGTACTTCAAATTCAACTCTCTGTTCAACCATCTATCTTTTGGACCCATAGCACCATATTAATATAACTATTATGTTAAGTTGAAGCATTTTTCTTCAACATTTCCCTGCACAGTGTATTTGCTGAAAGTGCACTTTTAGGCAATAATAAAAAAAGCACACTGATTTCAAACAGGGATGCAAAACAGACAAATAATAAAAAACAGAACTGAAATTTATGCAAGAGAAAGCTTATTTTAATTCAATACCCAGAGTGACTACCTAAATTTTACAAAAGCTGGGGACAATTTATTCACAGAAAAGAGACAAGTTGAAGAAATGCTATAAACCACATCTAGTCAAAGTGCCTATCTGAAGCTTTCCAAGCTGGATTCTTAGGTGTCAGCTCCTGATTTTGTTGCTCTGTGCACTGGCAGTATAAAGTCACAAAGCTGAGAAATAACGGGCTATTTTTAAATCAGTTCTATTGGACAGCTTGCTCTGTTTATTAAGCAACTTCCCAGTTTGTTTACCTTTACCTTCTACATTTAAAAGACAAAACCCAACTCATTTTATAGCAGACTAACAAATTCTACATTATAGTTCACTACCAATGTCCCAAAATAAGAGTATTTCATTTCTTTTTCTTCATGGTTTTATTAGCTTCTGAAGGTTTGTTATTGAACTTCAGAGGCTCATGCATGTTAAACAGTGTTTACTAGACAGTTCAAGAAAAGAATTCAGTACCATATTAACAGCTTCTTTTAGAAACAGAAGACTTCAAAAATTAAAACAATTAGGTGAATACTGACAGGAGAGTCTCAGATTATTTCATAAGTATTTGGATTTCCCCTCCAGTAACTCAATTCATACAGATTTGAAAGTCATTGATCATCCAGACTTTAACTGGTGATCACCCAGTCAACCTTCAGTTGTTCTAAAGCAGACAGAAGGGAGTCTGGGTTTCCTACTACCTTCCTTAAATGTTTAGTAGTTGAGCCTTGGTTTCTCTGTTTAAACAGAAATGAAACACCCTTAGGTAAGGGAGAGGTATCCTACATGTAGAACACAGTGTAATGACACAAAACAAGTACTACTGTTGTTGCCAGGAACATAACACATGACACAAAACAGTTTCTTCTCAAGTCCTGATGCTGTACCTTAGCAGCATAGTAGAGACACTTTGTGACTCTTAATTTAGCATTTTGGACAGCTTTAAATCCTAAATGAGTCACTACAATACGCATGTATCTCTCACCCCCCGCTCCTGGCCTACAAGGAAAATTTCCGTCTGGTTACTAAAAACTAGTATGATCCCCACAAGGAGCTGCCATTCCATGACTTGCTAGAAAAGTGGTAACTTTGTTCAATTTCGGATTCTACCTTCATGCTGAGAAATCATGTAAAGTAATCATGGCTGTCTTACCATCCTTCAGAGACTGTGTTGCTGTGGACACCGGCCCAGTAACCGTTGTTGATGCTACTGAGGGCACAGACTGCAGGTTCAAGGGGGAAAACGAAATAAAGTTCAATTAAAATAATTAGCAGTTTCACTGAATGCCAACAAATCCAACATACCACATATTATGCAATTTTTCTGCTTCCAACACGGACAAAGTATGACCCATGAAAAGACAAATGCAAGACAAGAGATTTCACAGGCCTTAAAACCCTGAGGTTGTGAGCACATCACCCCTTGGCCTGTGCAGAAATAATGCATAAACAGCCACTTGGATTGTCAATCCTTGTCTTCATTCAGTATCCAAAGCTCTTTACTAGAAGCTTTTAAAATTTCAGATCCACACTTGCAACATCCCTCCCAAATTAAGACTGACATATCACATATTTTCCCCTTATTCTACAGTCACTTCCATTTCTAGTTTGGTGACACCACCAGAAAAGCTGGAATAACAACTAATATCAGGAAACAGCTTCAGGAAATTACGTAATCTATTGCAATACATAGACTTTTCCGATTTTGGTTGACTCAGTCCCACAAACTGGAAGATGACTCTTAATTGTTATTTTTAAAAGTCTAAATACTGGTGTAGTGATATTAAAGGCAGTGACCTAAGAGCATGACTTTGAGAAAACACTGAGGTTTTTCAAGACTACTAAGCTACCAACACTGCAAACATACACAGGCAGGAGCAGATGTCACTGGGACGGTCTCTGGACTAAGGGTTCTTCTCAGCTGAGCATCCAGATCTTCCAGTGGCTGTTGGGACTGAGAAAGAAAAGAGTAAAACCATGTTCCAGCTCAGGAAAAATAAATCATAGTTGAGAAACAGACATATTTAATACTATAATTTAAAGCACTCAGTACAGCTTCTGTATTTCTATCAAGCTTCCTTCCTACACATTTAGACTTAACATGTACAGCGCAGTAAGACTGGAAGTAACTTAAGCAATTTGTTTAAAAACAACAGAACACGAAAATTAACTGGAACTTTAAAAAAACCACACAAAAAAACCCCAACAAAAACAAAAAACAAAAAACTCCACAATACCCCTCAAAACCAAACAACAAAAAAAGCCCCAACCCACAAGTTTCCTCAGAGAGGCTATATAGATGGATTGACTTGAAGAGGATGGAGAGGGGCAGAATCTCTCAAGCATGCTTATTACTTAGATTTCAGCTGGCATACAAGATGTTTTTCAAACTTGGCCAATTGAATTGGGAAGAGGAAGAGAAGAAGAATATTTTACCTAAAAATATCTTGAAGATAAAAAAAAAGTCCCAAAGTCCCAAAATAATTAAATTAGGGCCATGCCCATAAGATGCATTGAAAGAAGAATGTATTGCCAGATACCATTAAGTTGCAATTCTGACCCTACAGAACAGAAATTTTCATCCAAACTTTAGCATTATTAATCTTTCCAAGTCCTTCACATTAAAAAAAGCTGTATCTGTTTTTAAAACTGAAGCAGAGGTCATGACAACATAAAACTAATACTTTCCACTGAAAGTTAGAGGTACACAATAGCATAAAGATGGTTTCAACAGGTTGCCAGGATAACATTCTTCCTGACTTGTGGATTTCAAAGCAAAACCAAAAACCCTAGGAACAACAAAGCCTGTATCAATTTCATTACACAAAAAAGAGCAGAAGATGCAGACTTCTATGACTCCATTCAGAAATCCAAATGCTTAGCAACAAGTGAGCTAATTTAATTCAACACTGTAAAATAAAGGGGACGTGTCACCTGAAATACTAAATAATTCTCATCGCTTATGCTCACAAAAAGATATTTGCTTCAAGTAAACAGAGCTAGCAGAACGATCAGGAAATAAAGATTTCCTTACAGAACAAGGGGACCAAAATGAAGCTTGAGAGATTAATATAAATACACTTTAAAAAGCAATTAAGGAATAAACAGAATGGGTATTTAAGACTGTGGAACAGACTGTTCAAAACTGGTCTTGCAATGACGTGTACTGTGTCTGCAAATTACGAGTCTGCTACTAAGACAAGGAAAAAAGTTGTGTAATCACCTACTACTGACAGAAGCAGCACGGAAGGCAAGCATATCTACTTTAAGACAAGCCAGTAATTTTCCAGATAGTATTATGTTATAGCAGCAAATGCTCTTAACAGTCAATTACATTTGATCCAGTTGGTCTCCTCCAATTTTGTCTCACTCCTAGACAATCCTTATGAGCTCAAATGAGACGTGAAATTTGGGAAGTTGTTTGCAAAGGACAAGAAGCAAGGGATCTATATTTGTGACTCTTCCATGCCACAAATCCTGCCAGAAATACCTATGACAAACAGGAAGCAGCCTTTTGCAGTGGTACAGTGGCTTGAGTTATAGAAGTGGCTACAAGTGCTTTAGAGCTTAGGGGAAAATACTACTAATATACTGAGTTTCCAGCAATGAAAATGAAAATGAAAAGGACTATGAACTCCATATGACTGATTTTAACCAGCTGTCTCCTGATCCATCTCATACCTGACCATGGGAAGAATGCAGGTAAGAATTATCACCAAATTGTCGTTGTCTTCTCTTCATTAAACCATGGTTCAGAAAGAACTGACTGAAAGAGAGAAACCAGCTCCTGCCTCTGAAGTCAGGGGGGAAGAACAAGTGGTTTTTTCTTGCTCAGTTTGGAGAAAGAAGATACCCATTTCCTTGCTACTTGCAGGGCAGGAATATGGCCCATGGCTCTAAGATCAAGATGCAAAAATGAGCTACTTTTAGAAACATTTCAGTTGAATAAGCCTTTTTCTTCCAACTTCAGATGTTATCTGCCTTAGCTGTGCAAACCACACAGAACTGCAGACTGGGTCAGGCTGGAAGGGACCACAGTGGGTCATCTGGTCCCACCTCCCTGCTAGAGCAGGAACATCCCGGAGCACATGGCACAGGATTGCATCCAGCTGGTTCCTGGATAGCTCCAGAAAGACTTCACACCCTCTCTGGACATTCTGTTCCAGTGCTTGGTCACCTGCACACGAAAGAAGTTCTTCCTCATGTTCAGGTGGAACTTTCTGGACATCAGTTTCTGCCCATTGCCCCTTGTCCTATTGCCTGGCACCACCATTTACACACAAAATATCCGAGCTAACTATTGTATACAAGAATGACAGAATCACCAGCTTGGGAGAGACCTCTAAGATCAGAGTCCAACCCATGCCCTAACACCTCAACTAAACCATGGCACCAAGTGCCACATCCAATTGTTTTTTAAACACATCCAGGGATGGTGCTTCCACCACCTCCCCAGGCAGACAATTCCAGTACTTCACCACTCCTTCCATGAAAAACTTTTTCCTAATATCCAACCTGTATTTCCCTTGGTGCAGCTTAAGACTGTGTCCTCTCAAGGACAGAAGCTAAGCAGGGGAAGCCACTGCTACATTTCAAGTCATGTTTATGATAAGGAGATTCAAATACCTTTTGCAAATCTTAAAGGCTAGTGAAATCAGAATGTAGTAATAATCACAAAAAACCCAAACCAAACAAAACAACCCCCACCAAACAAAAAGGCAATCACAAAAAGAAACAACCAAACCCCAAAACCTCACAAGGAATTCACAAAGGCAGCAATTTTACATTTTCATAAGCATTTCATGGCAATATATAATTTTTCGTATTATTTTGCTACTATACCCTTTTCAAGAATAAAACAGGTTCAAGTTTTATGCACACACTCCCCTGCATTACATTTTTTTTAAAAAACCTTTCAAATTCAGATTACCACACCACAACCCCTAAGCCTGATTAGGCACTGGGTACAGCACCCCAAAGGGCAAGCTGCATAGAACCACAGAGAATGGTTTGGCCTGGAAGGGACCTTGAAGATCATCCAGTTCCAACCCCTGCCATGGGCAGGGACACCTTCCACTAGACCAGGTCACTCACACCCAGTGCTGAAACCACTCTGGCTACTGCTACGGTTACACAAAAGGAGTTACTCAGTCAAAAGAAAAGGAAAACAAGAACATTAATAACATGCAATGGAGAGTTTAATTGAAACATGCTCTCTGAAGAGAAAAGAAGCAGATAAAATCTGCCAAGTTGTGTAGCACCTGAGTTAGTGAAGGTCCTGGAAAAGGTGGCAGCTGCTCACTGGATGGAGTGCCAGCCGGAAGGTCAGAACCTATTGGTAGCACCTATGGATAATGAAGAGGAAACGCGCGTCCATCAGACATGGAACCACAGAAGGATCAGACACCAAGCTACAGTCAGTCATGTCATACAACAGAAGCCTCAACTTTTTTTTTGGTAGAGAATTCCTTCCTGGACAGTTAGCATAGAGTCTTTAGGGACTTTTGCAACCAAGTTAGGGGAAGTTGTTTGCTTCGTTTTTATTTTATAATCCAGATTATCTTTGAGCAGCCACAATTTCCAGTTTAAACAAGCTGCAGTATCCGGGAACAAAGTATCTTGGGGATAGTATTTTCAAGTCCGGAAGAAATGTTAAAATAATTCTTCCAAGAATCTTAAATTCTAAAATGGTACAAGAATGCACTTAGTCTCCTTCCAACAGATCTGTGTTAACTGTCCATTAGAAACTGCAAGCTGCATGCTTCCAGCAAATTGTTCCAAGCAACATGACTTGAGAACAGGAACTGTCAGTGCCAGAGGATGTCTCCACTTGTTGAGAAACAGATTTATAGAGCTCTCACACCAATCTTTTGATCCATCACTTCCTTTTGAACCTGAAGGGTATTGATGACCCACAGAAGGTGATTAGGCCATGCAACTGGGTAGGGGCAAGTCATCCAGGTTATGTGGAGGAGGTTAGAGAGACTCGAAAGGTTAGGAGGAGGCATCAAAGCCTCCTCACCAGGTCAGATAGCACATACCAGTTAGTCATTTCCATTGTTACGGAAGTGGGAAGTTGTAGGAATTAAGCAACCCATTACACAGTTTGCAATTCTTATTCTCAGCTGTCATCCTGAGGTTTGCCAGTGCCTCTGAAGTCTGAGCACACACGCAGCCTCATGAGCTACAGCGCTGGCCAGCTGGCTGCCCCTGCGCGGCAGCGAGCGCTGCTGGACAGGGGGAACTGCTCCACGGTCTGCTCCAGTCCTCAAGGAGCAGAACCACTTCTGGCTTGCAGTGTGTTACCACAGCTGGAACTGATGGGTCAAACTGCAGGAGCAGCTGCTAGTGAAGGTGCACTCCCAGAGTTATCTATGCTCCCAAAAACATCTCAGCAGGAACTAGGCCGAGTTGCATTAGCTCAACTTTTTTGTGCAGCAGGAACACACGTGAGGATGTTACCTGTTCTGAGGCATGATGAATTTTTAAGCTGTGGTAACTTCATCATTTAGTTTATAAATAAGAGGCAAAACATACTTTAAATGCATTTGTAAGAGAAGATGAAACACATTAAACTGTCTAGGTTAACAGTTTGGCCACAAATAAAATAAATACACAGATACAGAGTTTAGCAAACCCCAGAAAACTAAAACAATAAGCTCCTTAATGCTCAGCAACAACACCAAGTGAAATTAAAATTAAGCTTTGGAAAAAAACAAACTAATTTATAAATGAAAACTTCAGAGAGAAGGTAGGCTTTCTACAACCGACAATCAAAAAACCTATAACATTTATTACATTTAAACCCAAGCCTTTGTAATTACGGGTTTGCAATTAGCAGTTTTCTAACTGCTCCAAACTGTTCCTGAATGAATACCAGTTTCCATTTTTTTCTGTTATTTCTTTCCTAATTTTCAATTTCACTGAAATACTAATGGATGCCTTTGTGTCTAGATTTCCTTATCAGCTTTATTGGCACATATTCCCACTCCTCCATAGCAGAAATTTTCTACTGTCTTTGACTACAAAGAGTACATGGAAAGACTACTAATGAATGGAGATGCTGGGAGCGTTGGCTCAATGTGAATGGCCTGAAACTGGTTAACAGCAAGGCTGGCTAAAGACAACCAACACAAAGTGCCAATGAGTACAAAAAAGCATTACAGAAACAAAAAGAAGCGACTATTAAAGCTTTTGTTTCATTAAATACCTGAAAGTTTCTTCAATTTATTTCCATTTGAGAGCTACCTTTCCATTTAAGGAAAGGACTACCAAAATAGTTTAAAACACTGAAATGGGCTGTGTCCCCACACAGGCAGGCGTTTAAAAGAAAATTTCACTTATTGTTATATCTGGTTGGTGAGCAGGTAGCAACATCCACAACGTCTCTCAAGTTGTTACTTCTTTGTGAAAATGTTTTGCTTGTAGAGCATGAGTCAGTAAACAACAACAACAAAAAAAGGTTTGTTTTCAGGTATCTCTTAAACTTCTCAAAATCCTGCTCTCACAAATCTAACATTTGAAAGGAAAATGGTATCCAGGCATCAAATAAGTAGCAGAGAACTTCAAAAAAATAAATCCTTTCAGTCAGGTTCACCCTTGCCTGCAAGGAAAAGGCTCACGACAGGAAGCAAAACTATGCTATCCTGACTACTTTGTGAAATACACAACCAACCATCTCAGTCTAATGGTCATGTACAAGATAAAAAGCTATCTAAAGCAAGACATCCAAATTCTATTTGAAAAAAGCAGTATCAAGAAAAAAACCCAAACAAACAAAAAGCAAACCACAGTTGCTCCACTCTTTGTAGTTTGAGTAGGAAAAACTAACAGTGACATCAAACACATCTCTCCAAAACATAAAACAGAATTGGACTTTTTTTTCCCCATTAGGGACAAAAATAAAACACCTCTTGGGACACATAAGAACAACCAGAGGGTAAACCTTTCAATACTATATTAAATGAAGAAGCTTGTTCCTGAATACATATTTTGCTTTATAAAAAGGATGCTGCCCAAGAAGGCTGTTTCCTACAAGAGCTGAATACTCCCACAAACGCTGCGTTTCTTACCGGTACCCTGCTGAGAGGGGGCTTGGAAGGAGAGGTCCCCGGTTTCACTGCTGCTGTGGCGATGCCGCTCGAGGCCGAGATGTAGCTGACGGGGGTGATCACTTGCCCAGGAGTGGCAACTGGAGTCAGCACTGGCAAGCCAGTTGGTCCAAGAGGCAAACTGCTTGGAGGTATACAAGTGCTAATGGATGTCAGGGGTTTGGTTGGTGCAACAGCAGTGGTTGGGATTCCAGGAACAACGGTGGTTTCCATCACCAGCGAGGTCTCCAGAGACACTGACGGATGCACCGTTCCCACGTTACCATGCTCACTGAAGAGAGACCGCAGCTTTTCTTCCAGGGTCTTTATGTCATCAATACCAGGGGCTTTAGACTGAGCATCAGCATCAGCCTCCAGACAGTGAATGTGAGGCTGGTTGGGCAATGGAGCTGGTTGAGGCTGGCTGTGTATCAAAGTCTGCTGTACTGCAGGCAGGTTAGTGACTGGTTGTGGCAAGACACCAGGTAAGGGAACCTGGGGCAACATGGGTGTTGCACCTGAAATCTGGGGTAGGACAGGTGTTGATGTAATTCCTGATGGAACGAGTAAGGGGTGGATCACTGGCTGAGAGACCGAACCACATATGCTTGATGCTGCTGAGGATGATAAAGGTGCAGAGATTGGAAGAGATAAGCCAGCTGCATTGCAGGGATGTGATTTATCCAGAGAGTGCCCAGTCTCAGGTAGTGACTGTGGAGCGCTTACCACTGTTGTTTCTGCCAGACTGCACACAGAGCCACTGCTACTGAGCTGAGGAAGCTGCAAAGCCACGTTCTGGGCCAGAGACAGGGCAACAGATGTCTGTGGTGCTGCCATACTACTCACAATCTGAGGAGTAGACTGGGATGTCACAGCTGGTGCCACAGCACCGAGACCAGTGACACCAGGAACCTGGGTAGATGGCAGTGCCAAAGCCGATGGCGTGCTGATACTGGGGGCAATGTCTGCAGTCACTGGTTGGGCAGGCTGGGACATGGCAGATACGGAGAAAGAAGCAGGGGCGCTCACGCTGGAAGTGACACCGGTCGATTGCTGTCCAGGCTGTGAGGCTGAAGGTGGAGAAATAGAGCTTGGCACACTTGTGCTTGGTGCAACTCCAACAGCTGCATTTTCTGAAGGCAAAGTAACAGATCCTGGAAGAGAAACACCAGTGCTGGAGGGAACAGATACTGAAGAAGTAGCCACAGATGCAGGAGTTGCACCACTGCCCACCATGGTAGAAAGTGCAGGTGGAAATGGTGGTATGGTTTGATTGAACACTGGAGGAGCTGTGCTAGGTCCTTCTGTCATCTGAGCATGCCCCATCTCAGAGAAGGCTTGCTGCAAGCTCAGTGATGATGCCGAGTGGGAGAGATTCATTCCAGGACCATGTACTGGAGATGCTGCAACTGGAAGAAAACAAAATTATCAGTCCACCTGAGAAAGTTCATTATAGTATTATTGTCTATGGCTAAACTAAGACCACATTTACCTCTTAGAATAAAAAAAATCCCAACAAATCAAACAAGAAACCCACACCAAAACAACAAAACACAAAAATCCAGGCTTATATTATATTAAAATACAGAATTAAGGTTTCAGAGTCTTGCAGACAGCCCATCAGCTGTTTTTTCTCTAAGAATTCTGCAAAAGATGACCCAAATTATGGTCACCTCTTACCAGCATGAACAGCTCCTTACTTCCCTGAGTACTTTAGGAAGCCTTCAGTAACAGTTTAGTTACCTAATTTCACAGTTCTGATGAACATGTCTTCGGCATCAGCTCTTAAGAGTTCAGACAACTCACCCATATCTGAAGTTTCGTTTCCTCCAGAAACAGCAGATGTGAAAAAGCCCTGTTCTTTCAATCGGCTCTCAGGGACCGGGCTGACAATGAACCGTCTTCCCGCAGAATGAACAACCTGGGTAAAGGAGCTAGAAGGAACCCCTAAACAGAAAGAAGGTGGATGTTTAGTGACACATGGTTGTAACTAAATACATAACCTGCAATACGGAATGTGCACTCCACCATACAAAATAAAAACTTGGCTGCACCCATCCGCTGAAACAGAAAAAGGTAACTGTTGAAAAAAATCACAAGAGACTTACCTATTCTTTGTGGCATGGAAGATGTAGGATCTGGCTGTTTGAACTCTAATTTCTGTAAAGTAAGATAAAATTTAAACTTCTATTCTGAAACAGAAACCCACAAGACAGTTCTTAAAATGCTAGCTTACTGAAATGTGGGCATTTAAGGGAAGCAGTACCTGGGACCCAAGCACCATCACCAAACTAGAGGAATTCTGCCCAGATAAATGTCCACTACAGTGTTTTTAGAGACTCTCAGCTTAGCGACTGTCAATGTAACAATTTGATCTAAAAATTCTTTTGGAAATCCAACTGATTTCCTGAAACATTCGACAGACAAATGGATGTTCCAAACTAGCTCTGGGTGTAATTAAGGCAGAGATTCAGGAAATGTCACCCCTTTCAGCACCCAGCAAACAGATTCAAAACCTGTGTTTTCTAACCGAGCTATCCAGTCTCTTAGTACTTCACTGGGTGGAGGGCCTGAGACCAGGCTCTCAGTGTTTAGTTGCACAGGGTTGGGGTTTTACTGTCCTACCTCACAATAATCTCAAATCCAAGAAGCTTCAGCATTTAAGTCTGTTTAGTGGCCTGTTAGGAGATTCAGCAGCTTTGGAAGTCTTCAAACACATCAAAAAGTAAGAGGTCTGTTATTTAGCTTTCTAACTTAATTTTAGGCACTCACTCTGATATGAAGCTTTCCCTTTTTGCCTTTTAATTATTGATCTTTGACATCTCTCACGGCAGGAAGTTTCTATTTCTAGCTAGCTCTACTCACAAAACCATACCACCCAAAATGGAAGATGCAAACAGCTGAGGCAGTCTGTCCTTCACATACCTGCGACCCCGGGAAGAAGCCGTCATCTTTTGTCTGCATGCTCTCCAGCCCCTGATCCCCTTCTGGCTCCACGCTTGCATCCTCACTTAGCATTTCATCTGCTTTCTCAATAATCTCTCGTACCTGTTCTACAAATGAGTCTCGCTCTGTTGCTAAAATAAACTCGTTCTGCACCTGTAAAGAGAACAAAGCAACATTAATTTTACACAAACAATTTCAAAACAATATATTGAATAACTACAATTTACTCTTGGTGCTAATATTTGTCTTCCCTTTGCTGTTCTTCCGAACAAGATGAAGGTGGTGACACCTTAGAGAAAAACAATTGTTTCTCAAATTATCTCCAGCACAGAAGCGTGTGCCCTGGTTTAATCTTTGCTGTGGAACAACATTCAATCTCACTTCTTCATCAAAATGTCACCTCAATCTTTGCTTAGCAGAGAGAAATGTAATATTAGCAGCCGTATCTTACTGCAATTCCTCCTGCCTAATGAATGCAATGTGCATTAAGAGACATATTTAAAGAGAACTGTAATATAAAAGAAATTGAAAATTCTGTATCGCAAGATGTCTTCTGTGCTTCTCTTTCCATGCCATATACAACTTCTCCTCCATGCAGGTTGCACATCACTGATTTAAAGTCTGGCTGTGGTACATAAAAGCCAGTATGAATTATGTTCCAAATACAGGGAGAGGATGATTGCTCAGCCTGTCTGCTTCCAATACATTGTATTGCTTTATGAAAATACCTTCTCTTGCTTATGTTGGACAATATTAGTTTAAACAAATATACTCAGCAGTTAGGAAGATATTTTTGATTTGGTCTAACCCATGAGAGGATTCTGTCTCCTGAAATTATGTATGGCAAAACTCGCAAAAACAGTCTATGAAACAGAGCTGTCAGTCACAGATTCTCTGCTGGGAAAGAGAGACAAAGTACCTTAGAAGTAAAGCCTGAGATGCTCCTTTTACATTAAATTCCTGGGATGCTGGATCAAGAAAAGGAAAGTCAGGCGTGATGTGCTTGTATCAGCCTTTGCAATGCAGAATACTTTACTAGTTAAAGAAACCTTCAGTACTGTAAGTTTAGGAACGACAGACACCTATATGGGGTATGCCAAACAGTATCGTGATTAAAAGGAAACAAGGAAGTCTTGCAACCAAAAGTTTGCTCAATATTCAACAAGGAACCAACGAGCACAAGGTTCCAGCCTGAGATGTTTAAATTAGGTTGCACACTTTTAACTATGTGACTGTATTTTGGATGCAAAGTTCACTTATTTTGCTCCTACTCATCTTCAAATAATTGCATTTGTTGTTGCTTGGAGAGTGTTTGTGTGTTAGTTGTGGCTCATTTTTTATAAATCATACTCTCGTATTTCTCCATAGGATCACTTTAGGTATAAGGTGAAGAAAAACATCTGTGTACTCTCCATATTTCCTGGCACATGACTTCATGTTATTGACTTCTGTACTGTACTTAGCCAAGAACCAACTTCTTCCTCTTCCTCAGAAAGCCATTAGGGGCAGAGATAATTTCTCCCATATTACTGGTTTGGTTCCTTTTGACAAGTACAAATCCAGCACACACCAACTCAGATTCCGTCACCTCTCTAAGCAAAAGATAAATACTGTCCAGGTGCCCAAGAAGATGGCAAAAGATACTGTGTTTTGTCATCCCCCCTCACTCCAGTAACACTAAAACCATCTCAGGCTCATTTAGACTGTACCAGACTAAAAATGAGAGTTTAAATTAAAAAATAAAAAGGGGGGTTCTATTCTATGCTACTCAGTACTCTCATTTAAATGTATCTCTACAGGGTAAATTCCTTCCTATGCCTGGCCATCATACATCAAATGGAGAAGTTTTTTCTTTCGATGAAGTCAAAAGCAGCATCAGTCACTGTGTACTTTCAGAAACCAAAAAACAATTCCCCTTTCTGACTTTAAAGGCAGAATCTTCCCATTTTAATTGACAACAATGGTGAAACACTTGAAGATTAAGAAGATCTAGCAATGTCTGCTCTTAGAAAAGCAAAGAGAATTGTTTCAACCTGGCACTTCCAGAAGGTTGCTTGCAGTTTTAAAAATGTCAGATTGAAAAAAAACAAACAAACAAACAAAAAAAAAAAAACACAACAACAAAAAACCGGAAGCAGTTTTACCTGATAAGAACCCCAATTCTAAGTTAAAAACTGGCACAAATTTCCATGTGACCTGTGCATGCAACATTAATTAATTATCAGACTGCTAAATCATTCTGTGCCAAATTTCTAGTTGTGGTTGTATACCAATAAGGTGAACACACACCATGCTACATGGCAGAGCAATTCTGAAACATAAACAAAAAAATACAACTGTCTGGCTTCTTCATCTCTAAAATATCTTACCATGATTGAAGCTATTTCCTCAGGGTTATCACCATCCAAATCAAATTTGAAAGTAACCATTTTCCGATTGTGTGTCTCTAGCTGGCATTCCACTACCCGATCACCTTTGTTTGAAACCTAAAGCAAAGAAAATAATACTTCAAACCAAAAGCACAAGAATCTAAGACTTTTGCTTTAAAGTTCACTGAGACAAACCAACAGTACTGGTGTAATACAAACATGTTCTATCTTTCCAGTCTAATAAATGATGCCACGTAGAGCATGAATTTTGTCTGAGTGATGCCTTAGGTTTTAACTCATATGTTTCTCAAATCTGGTACTGCCTGGTGTGTAACTCTGAAGTTTCATGCAGCCTGTCAGCTGCTGCTCTCTCATGCTGGTTAGACATAACAAACCTCTCCAGGTTTGCTCTTCAAGGGGACCTTAGTTGTCCCAGACCACAAAACGTGTAAAATAAAAGCCTCTGAAGAGGAGGGGCAAACTTGGGGTAATTACATCATTAACTGAAGCTATAATTGGAGAATTAACCCTGATATGCAAATGGACCAAACTTATAAAAGTGTGAAGAACCAGTGAGCCAGCGTCCATCTTGGGTGGAGCCCCTTGTAGGCTTTACACTCCCAGGGTGTACCTTTGAAGGCCCTTCAAATAAATACCTACTTCTGTTCTCTTAATCTTGTCTAGACTCTGTTTTTAGGTAGCCACTTCAAGGCATCATGAGGATACACCAAATATTCTGGAATATTCTGTGGAACCACTGGTAGCTAAGCAAGCCAATTTTACCTTATCTAATGCTCCAAAAAGCTCTTAACACACGATATTTGGGCTGCTTGTAGAGGCTCAAAAGTGCATCATGACTACTGAACTGTGCCTTAAATAAAACATACTCACATTGAGAATTCTCAGTTTCGGCCTAGAAGTCTTCTCATGGCGAGAGCGGCTGCGGACAGACCTGCGCATGTGACGTTTCGTCGTCCTCCCTTCGTGCCTCCCACTGGAAGCCGGGACATTCTCGTTGCCATCACTCAATCCTGAAGCAACATCAGAATGTGCACTAAAAACAAAAGGCAACTTCCTGTTAGTATCCACGCATTCCAGAACTGCAACGATGCTCTTTAACCTATCACATGATACTCTGTTCTGGGAAGTGGTAGATGTGTGTTAATCACGGAGTAGAGGAAAACAGTCCTGTTGCCACTTTGGGTTGCTTAAATAGAAATTCTAACAGTAATTATTTTGCTACACCCTCTTGCAAGCTGAGTTGTATAAACCTATCTTATGTTTTCAAGCTATTTGGAGTTTGAATACTATTTAAGTATTCAAAAGGACAAAAAAAGCATCACTTATGATCCATTTGAATGACAAAGGAAAAAGGACTAGAAGTTAATCACTATATACAATCTTATTTATTCCCTCCATACTTTACCATAAATTACAACCTGCTCCACCCTTCATGACCCTATTTTTCCTCTAGGAACTCTAGTTACTCACATGCTCAAGAACATTCTCAGTGAAAAAAAAATATACCCCTGGTGAAAAAATATATCTAAAAGATTATCCATGGAAGTATAATCTAACAGACGACATTAAAATTCAGTTTGGTGAAAAGAAGCAATGCTCACCTATCCATAGAAGAAGCCAAAGGGGTAGACTGAGCAGGCTGTGTTGCTGGAAGAGTCTCTGAAGAAGCAGTCTGTGAGACTCCCTGAGTACCCTATGGATAGAAACCTACAATCAAGAACTCCCCCAAAGATTACAGCTCCTCTTCAAGCAACCCAGTAGTCTTCAGTGTTTTCTCCCAAACCAGTTGTAAAGTTGAAAGCTCTGCCTTTTTAGAAGTTTAAACAGCTGGCATCTAGACAGCTTTAGTCTACAAAATATTCTAGAGCAAACTGCAGTGAAGCAAAATATCATCTGAGGAGGGGTGAGGAGAGGAAACCAGCCATCCTTTCTACTGCCACATGTCACTACAGTTTGCCATGCAGTTACAGTCTTACTAACAGAATGTGCAAAAGGCAAGCCAATGCAGAACACAGAGACAATTCAAATTGTCCCTGCAAGAACCACGCTGCAGGGAATAGGCGTAATGACAGATTCTCAACGGCTACCAACTGCAGCTTGTCTTTGATATGGCAAAAATGTTCTACAGTACAAGCAAGAAGTGAAGTGTTTACTGCTTTTTGCCTGCAGGATGCACACTCACTTCCCAACAGAACAACCAGTGGCAACAAGGTCCCCACATTGGCATGACATTCTGCTGTAAGAAAAAGGTAATTTGAAATATTAACTTCCAACTGAAGACAAGCACAGAAGGGATTAGATCCCCACAGAGACACACTGTTGCATGAGTCAAACATCCAAAATCTATTGTTACATTATATTCCACATATTTACCTCCACGACTGCCTGCTGCGAGGAGGCAGATGAGGCCTGTTGTGCTAAACTCACAGGAGGCTGGGGCACCTGAACCTGTCCTCCCAGGCTGCCCATGGAAACTAAAACGTTCTGTTCCCCATACGGCTGCACAACAGGAGCAAGGTAGGCTGACTGGGCCATTGCATCTGTGGGCATGGGAGGGGACAGCACAGCAGAAGGAATGCTGGCAGAGGCCACAGCAGAGGAAGGTGCAACGCTCGAGTCCCCTGGGTATTGCGGTGTCAGCCGAGATGGGAAGCCCTGTAACAGAAATGAGGGAATCAAGTCAGTGAATGTCAGAGCTAATTAGGAAACAAGACAGTAATAAAAAAACCTATCAGTTCCAGGGGCATATCCCAAACTTCAGCACTTGCTCAAGCACTCCCAAAATCTTCCCAAAGACGTGGAGCAAACTGCTCATACAGCCAGCATGCAAGTCACCATGCTTGAACAAACAAATTCCCACTCATAGTCCCAAGTCTTAGGCAAAACAATCTTCATCTCCCAACTCTCACAGCTGCCTATATAGCCTAAGATTTTAAAGCCTGAGATTAGAAATGAGCTTGAAGCATTTTCAGGCTGAACAACTACGACTCAGATGTTACACAACTGCTGCTGGTTCTTGAGATTAAATAGCAAGAACACTCTTGTGTTCTTCCTGTTCTGTTGTAATGAGCTGACCCAGAAACAAGGAACACTTCTATCATTATTCAGGTAGCCACTTTTACAGTGAGTGATCACACAAAGTCACTGAAGCAGTCTGTGCCCACCAGTCTAGCAGATCACAACCAGCATCAGGTACTTACGTCACATCCAAGATCCATGCTGCCTGACTGACCTCTACAAATTCCCTGTCCCACCCCTTCCCAGACCTGGGATGAAACACTGACATTGTTGAATATGCTGCCATTGATTTTCTTTCCAACACACATCTCCCATTTTTAAAGTTACAATTTCTTATTTTCTTTTTCCTCAAGCTGACAGATCTCTTGAGTATACAGCTGTCCTCTCACATGGTGGTTGAACAAAGCCCTGCACTATGATTCTGTCATTTTAGACAAATTCCAGTGCCAAATATGAAAAATTCAAAACACATGGTTGTCCAAGGACTTTTTTCTTCTCTTCTCCTTAAAACAGTTCTTTACCGTGCAACAGAATTTCTCTTAGTGGCTTAATGGCTCTCATATGAGAAGTGAGCTGGCCAGGGCCCAGGGCTCAGATCCGGTACCTTAGAGGAACGGGCAAAAACGTGGAGAAGAGGTCTGCTGGCTTGCAACAATACCTGGTAAAGAGCATCTCCAGCAGGAAGTGAAGCTTCAGCAGCTTGTCCAATGCTGACTGGCAATCCCACGGACTGGACAGCCGGCTGCAGGAGCTGCGGGAGAACCTGGCTGGGCAGCTGAGCCACCGGCTGCATCAGTGTGGGGAGCTGGCCAGGGACAGCCGTTGGTCCTACGGGAACAGCAGCTGCCGCGGCAGACGTGGCCAGCGTCAGCAGTGGCTGATTCATGCCAGCTGCCATCGAAAGGGGCAGCGACTGGAAACCTGGCTGAGCCACCGTCACATGAGGAGCTGCTACAGGCAACTGAGACACTGGGAACTGGGGAACCACGGAAGTTGGCAAGGCCTGTCCCATGGGTAGAAAATGAGAGCCAATGGGGACTGATGGGGCAACTGAAGGCTGAGGGAGAGAAGATGCTGCAACAGGTAATTGAGGCTCGCCTTGGATGATCGACACTGGTTGGGAAACAGGAAGCTGGGGAGGTAAAGAAAATAGAGATAGATTTTTTTTTTAAAGCAGGGTTGCGGAAAGCAGAGATTTACACATTAGTCAAAGAAAGCATTATTCAAGTTACAGCACTCTGTTAAAGTGGCTGGGGAGCACAGTTGGCAGAGTGGCTGGGAAGCTAGCTGGAGTTCCAAACAGTCCTCACTTTGCAACACTTCCCTTGAAGAACTCAACAGGCTCTTGAAACAGACACCCACAGAGGGTGAAAGAGCAACATTCGAATACCCTGAAGCACTGATTTGTGCATAAACAGAATCAAATTCCCCTCAACTCTGTCCCCAGACCCAAGCCTGCCTTCTTACAGCAAAGAAGTGCAAATCTTACAACAAATCTGTCAGCTTTGAGTATGGGGACTAAAGAAAAGGAGTATCAAAATCCACTGTGCCAGCATTCAGAGAATGGCAGGGAATATGTCAATTAAAGCCAGCAAACGATGCAACTGGAAAGGCAGTTTAGATGAACAAGCAACAAAACAATAATTTTAAAAACAAAATTGTGGCTCACACATTCAACAGAGATATGAGCCAAAATGAAGCAATATTCAATAACAGAAGCTTCCTGACCACGAAGTAAAGAAGAGCGAGTAAGAAGGATGACAGAATGAAGAAAGGAGTCCTATAGTTCACTGCCTAAATAAGTGAGTATGTTTTACACATGTAATGGTGCAGAAGATAGAGAGTGTATGGGAAACAGAGAAATGAGAAGTTCCTGAGAATCCGTTCACAATACACCATTCATCAATATGCCTCCTGATATTTTTGACACTTTAAAGATCTTTGTGCATGGAAGCGCTCTCCTTCCCTCAAATTACTCACGACTGCCACGTGTGAAAGGGTTTCAACGCATTTTCCAACAAAATTGGCAGTTGTAGTACACTAAGAATACTCTTGCTTGGATGAATGTTTTGGAACCATTAGAAAAGATGACAGAAGTGAAAGCAGCAGCATATTGAATTTACCAGCTGTAAAGAAGAAAAACAAAAACTTCTAGAAAGAATTTTGTTTACCTGTGTCCCAGCTGCTGCCTGAGGCATTGGCATGATCTGTGAAGTTTGAGTTTGAGAGACAGTTTGTGCAGGAGTGGTGCTGGCAGAAACTGAGGGCTGCTGCAGCTGGTATTGTCCAGGCTGTTGGGAAGAGGCTGGCTGCTGTGCACTCTGTAGCAGGAAAAAGAGGCAGAAGCTGTATTTCCCCCCCCAACAGAGATTTTTTTAAAGCATATCCTACTTATATTCTGCTTTTTACTCTCTCCTAAATGGTATCAGTGGTTCTTCAGAATATGCCAAGTCAGTCAAGCTTTAGGAATTACTTATTAGCATTACTAATACAATTCCATTATTGGCACCAAATCTTGCAACAGAATTCTTTCACCTATGAAACCAAGAATGAAGATTCTAAAAAGGAAGACAAGGCAGTTAAGAGAAGAGAATGTTGCAGATCACATTTCCAGTCAGAAGAAATCATGAGAATGAAGTCTGACTGTCTAGACGGTCTAATTTACAAATCCTGACATGTCTCCCCTTGAACAGGAACACCACTGCAAGCTCAGGTGGAAGCTGGGGAAGACAGGCATGGGAAAACAAGTATTAACATGATTTTTAAAATATATTTCAGAAAGTCAGTGTGTATGTATAGCAAGCTAGACTGGGTGAGAACCAGAGGATTCCTCTGCTGCAAAACTGTGGGTCAAATGGTGACAGAGGTAGTCAGTTGCTCTTCAAAGAGTCATCAACATTCTATGCTGGGAGTACTTCAGTCCTGAGCTGAGGAACTATGATCTTACCTGCTGAGTGTGCTGAGTAGGCTGGGATGGCACCGATGCATTGCTTGAGGCTGGCTGGCCTTGCACCTGTGTCTGAGGGGAAAAAAAAAAAAAGAGAATCAGCTGAGAAAAACCCAATGGTTTCTGCTGCAGGCAGTTAAAATCATTTCTGCCTGGAATGATCTGGTTGGAATAGGTTTCCAGCTTGTCCTTTTGGACAAGCAGTCCTTCTGGCCAAATTCCATTACAACAACCAGAACAAAGCAGAGCGATCTGGAGGAGATCTGAACTTCATTTTAAGTCTTCCAAAATAACCAATACAGAAAGCCTCTGCAACCCACATGCCCCTCAACATGAGACAAATCAGCCTACCAGCTTCTTCTTCCACTGGTGATGCTTTAAGAGCAGGATGCCTTGGTATGGCAACTGGAAATAGATGCATTAAGTTTTACCTTTACACGTGTTCTAGACACAGCCAGGTGGGGCAATAAAAGGAGGCTACATGGACATAAAACTATCCATAAGAAAAACAGGCACAAAGATACACAGAATTCTACTTCAAATACAAAGTACCCAGTACACGTAGATGTCATGAGTTTCCTTTGAGAGGCATGTCAAAACACAGGCTGATAATCATTTCCAGAGTCACTGCCATTCAAAGGCTACCCAGAATCGGATATGGAAAAATATGGGGGTTCACATTCTAGACAGAATTTTTGAGTAAGCAACGAAAAAAATGGATGAGTGGCGTACAAATGAATGTGGAAGATGCAGAGGAAAATGGAATGGACTTCCAGTATTATTTTTGTGGCTGACATTTTTTTATCAGATCCCAGGATCCGTATTACTGTTTTTGTGACAACTGCATTTCTTTATCAGCTCCTGGGAGAGAACCAGACAAAGACCTCCAGACGAGTTCCCTGAGCATGCACCACTTGGGTGAACTGCCTTTGTAAGAAGCATATCTGGTGCATATGTATCGTATCAGAAATACCTAAGTCCTTAATGCTGTGATCATTCAGCTTGCAGAAGTTCATTAGGAACAAGTCTGTTAAAATTACATACTTTTCTAATTACGGAAACTTTGGGGAAAGCAGACTGCCAATGAAGAGAACCATTTTTTTCTTTGCTGTTTTAGAATCTTGAGGCCCTTGCTGGCTAGGATCTAAACATGTGCTACATCCCACTGCTGTAACATCTGTTCACATTGACTCAGTTTGGGTTTCAAATTCTAATCTTCTAATGAATTACATAAAAGATCCCAGAACTTACATTCTGCCAAAAACATGACCTCTTTTTTTTGTTTTCCAGATGTATTCTATATCCATCAGAATTCCCCTCCTGAGTTTAACAAAGGTTTATGGAGAAAAAAATCTCCACATAGTTTTCGAAGTTCTGGAGTAGGAGATTCATTCTACAAATTCTACAGTACAGCAATTGCTATCTATTAGACTGGTGATTAAAGCTGTTCCAGCTCTACTAAAACACCTTCATTATCCCTTACAGAAAGCCTTAAATACTTAGTTCTTGATCTTAACACAGAAAGCAAAACGATTCTCCTTCACACAAATCCCAAAGTTGCTAATACTCCAGTAACTAAAATGTCAAAGCCCCTAATTCCAAGGACAAAAGAGGTAAGAGAGAAGCCTACTTAAAGTAAATCCTCTCTTTTCACAGGAAGTTATGAGACTTCAGACTACGAGTGCAGACGCAATGTATATAGACACACACCTCACAGTCACAGCGTACAGAAAGGTGACCATTGCAAACGCAAATACCACATATGCTGATAAAACACACATCTCCAAACTAAGCTTCAGGCCTCACGTTTTGCTATTTAAAAGGACACCACATAAGGCTTATAAGGTGGCAATACCAATTAGCAACAGCTGTTCGTGCCATTAATTAACTACTCATCCTGTTTAGCTTCTTCAAATACTTCTTCAACAAATACATTTCCAAATCCATGTACATGCACATAACACATGCTCCTTCCATTCCTCTCTTCCCACTTTCTTTCCCCAAGTCTAGAAAAAGCTCTTGCATTTTGGACAGTCACCAAAATAACCTTGTTGTCTAATGGAACATTATTTGTATGAAAGTTCAACTTCAAATAACACATTAAAATGGCTAAAGAGCAGCAACAGAAACACAAAGCAAGTTTTACTATCACCTGCTGATTCTAACTGTGGAGAAGATACATTTCATTAAAACCACTGTTTAAAAGCCAATTTGGTACTCCAGCTACCTCTCAACAAAAGAACAGCTAGTCCCAGGAGGAACACTGACCATTCTTTACTTTTAACACAAAAGCCCTACCAATATTTCAGCCAAATCTGAACACAGACCAAACGGTTGCTAATGCCTCATTATCTCATAGCAACCTGGTTAAGTTAAAGAGATCCTAGTATAGACTTGGTGGAAAGACACCCCCATGACTGCTAATTCTTAGAACCACATGGAGCAGGTCTAAAAGCAAGGTTTCCCTTTTAGTGCCAGGTATGATTTATAAAAAGCAGTGAAATTCTGGAAGGGTTTGCTCCTGTAACCTGAGGATAGGATGCAGGTGGTCCTGATGAAAGCGAGGTGGACAAGGCCTGCTGAGTTGAGGCTCCCTGCGGGAAGCAGATGAAGAGCTGCGACTCTTGCAACACCTTCTGAGGCAGCTGAACAATGGGCAATGAGAAGTCTGAACCAAAAGCAGAAGATGACCCCCCTGTAGGGGGAGGAGACTGGAAATCACCAGTGTCAGAGGAAGTCAGCTGTGAGGAATCACTGGAGTATTCTGGGCTTCCTTCTGGCCAGCTGCGCCTGGCAGAGCCCCCTCTGGGACCCGCTAACCCAGCACCAAGATAGTTACACTGCTCCTCTGTCACAGGCTGAAGCCGACCATGCGACCCTATGCCTTGGGTGGACTCCTCTTGGCTGGTCTCCATAGAGCCCCGGCGACTTCTGTAGACCCGCGGGGGTAAAGCTGCCCCTTCTGCTGCAGCAGAGCTCTGTGTGTGCACATGGAACTCAAAGACACAGCTCGCTCTGCCATCGCCGCTGTGAGAGAGCACAGCCGGGGCAGAGTGCGGAACAAATACCTGGTGGATCGTCATCTGAGCTGGGTCTGCACTCAGAGGAGCTGAAACACTGGATAATGGAGAAAGGGGACCCATCCCAGAATCCAGCCTCATGTTCTGAACGTGTCTTGCCAGGTATGTCTGCCCCGATTGAAAGTCGAACACAGAGCTTTGTGGAGGACCACCTTGCCCATGGTTTGACTCAGAGACCTGCTTCAAATGCTGTTCAGTCGCGTGAGCGTTATAAGCTACTCGATCATACTGCTCCGATACCTGTGATGGATAGTGCATGCCCACCAAATACACAGCTTCTGGATGCATTCTGTAGCGAGCATCCTCTGGAGGTGTTGGTCCAGATCTATAGTCACTGTGGACAGGAGCTTGCTCAAACACGGGATTAACTTGCACATGCAGAGGCTCTCCAGCGACTCTCTGAGCTGCTGTGCCTAGCATAACAAATGCCTCTGGAGTCCAATTGGTGGGACTACCACCAGGTGGAACTAAACTCTGGCCAGTCTTCAGCAATGGCTGGAAGTGGCAAGTTTGAGCTTCCAAAAATGAAGTGCTCTTGCGCCGCTGAGCAATTGCCACCTTCGGCGGGCAGACAGGTGGTGGTGAGAAAGACACCGGCCGTTCATGAACGGTTGGGAAAAATATCTGTGAATCTGGGAACGGTGGTGTTCCCCCACGAGGATGCTGAGGCTGTATTGACATGAACAAGACAGGTAATTCATACATTAAAAGTGAAAGCACATCAACATGCACAGTTCACTAGGCAGTTCTGTGAAGTAACTTTATAGAATTCATACTCAGTTCATGGTCAAAAACATACAGTACTTAGGAAATTTAGGTGAGTTGTAAATATCCATTAAATACATCCATGGCAGGCATAGCTACAAATGGGAACATTTGCTGGTGTTAGAGCTGCTTTTCCAGTTCAATTCCAATAGTTCACAAGAAGAAACCAATTCTGCTCCTGACAATGGAACGAGACTTATTGTCATGGCCTATCCATTGTGATCAGTGCTTGAAATGCAATCAAACCCCTGTGGTCACTGCCATATGTGGAATATGAAATTCAGAACTTGAGAGCAGCAACAATGCAGAGCCTCTAATTCACACTTAGAAGATTACATTAGATCTTAGTGTTTTCCAATACAAAAACCACAGTGCTAGTGTCCTGTATGCTAGCCAAAAAGCTAAAAAGAAACCTTTTATAAGACAAAATGGACCCATTCCAGCACAGAGGTAAAAAAACCCTTATGATAAAACTGAAGAACCTTTGCGTTCTGCCCAAATTGATCATCTCTCTTGATCCATTTAATCACTTGTGGTCATACCTTTCCACATAGAAAATTAGCACTCATTGAAACTCTTGCCTGGACAATAAAACATTCACAGGTTTAGTAACAGCAGAGTCCTCAGGCAATTCCACTCCATCTGACGTACTAGTTCAGATGAGGCTAACCTTATTTAAGAGCTGTAGGGAATATTTCACTGAAGAGAGTTCTATGTAAGAATATCAAACAATTTAGTAATTTTGACTCTGTTCATCTCTGCCTGCAGTATGCCCAGAGACAATATATTCTCTTCCCTAATGGAAAAAAAATTGTAGGAGTCAATAGTAGTCAGTAGTAAATATACCATAGTAGCCAGCAGTAAATATACCATCCAAAGCAAATGGCATTTCTGACTTTTTGAAGTCGCTGTTTCCACATTGTTTACTTTCTCCCCAGCCTCTTTTGCCCAGAAAAGCAGCAGCAAATTTCCATATTGACCGATGCTAATGAGAAGGCCCTACAGGTGAAGTACCTGTCCTATGTTCTAAACCTGGTTCTACTTACTTCATTTACACAAAAATGCTTCTCAAAACTTATTTTGTGTAAACTGAAGCTCAAAATTGAAAAGCAACTACCTCCTCTATTGCACATTATCTTTGCATCTGACTTTCTAAGAAAACATGAAACTATGGCTTCTTCCCATTAAGAAGCAGTTGAAGTGGCATTTCTGATAAGAATTTACAGAAAAAGCCCCAGAAGTATTCATACTCTAAATGTCTAATATCACTATCACAGCTAGCCAAAGCTTTAAGAATAACCAGCCATAGCAATCAGGCTTTAAAAGCTGGTTGTTTTGTGCAGGGCTTAATTAACATTCAGTGTTTACTTAGCAGTTGAAAAAGAAAAGTCTTCTGACTTTGGGTAATAAGAACTAGTCTTTCCTTTAACTTCTGCGGTACAACTGGGTAATTTACATTTATACTATCCTAAAAGACAAGAAAAAAGCAGTCAGCCACTGTTTGATAATGTTTCATAGAATAATGAATAAATATGATAATGCTTCATAGAAATAAATAAAAATAACAAAATCAACATTACAGAGACAGTGTAAGGAACTGACTCTTCAATTTCTCATTTAAAAAATGCCCAGAGCCCAGGATGTATTTAATGATAACTTATCTTACTGTGCCAGGAGGCAAATGGCAACACATACAGGACTGACAGAGAGGGAGGGCAGGCTGGAGCGTCGATGCTTGCGTGGAGAGGCAGAGTGCATGGGCAGGACACTTTCCAGGGCTTTAGAAAGCTTTTCTGCAAAGGTTTCTTCAGGGACAGTCCGAAGGTAGAAAGGAGAAAGAGGTGCAGACAGCGCTGGTGGTGGGGTGCAAGGAGCACTGAGAGGGATGCAGGACATACAGGGAAGAGCAGGAAGGTGGGGGACACAAACTGACATGCTACGACCACGTTGAAGCTAAAGGAGGAAAACAAAAGTTAAGAATTGAACACTTAAAAAAAAAAAAAAAAAAAAAAAACAAAACAGCAAAAACTATAATGAGGTAGAAATGAAGACACACAATGAGAGACCCAATATTGACTCATGTGTGGTACCACAAGATATGAGAATGCTGAATGAATGCCAACACACACTGGGAACAGGCTGTGTGCACCTCTGAGGACCCAAGTTCGCCTCGGGTTACTGAGCAGTGTGGAAAGCTCCCTAGTACCCTTATGAGAAATGTGGAAGGCAGATCCGACAGAGAATGTTTTCTCTGGGGCCACAGACACAGCCCATACTGTGTGTACTCAAAGCATCTGGTAGTCTGACAGATAAAAACTTGGATACTAATGAGCTTTCAATCATTCATTAGTTTTTAGAGTGAATGTGTGTTTACAGGTATCGCCTCACCCAGCTCCTCTACCGGGGCAGTCCCTCTGCCTGAATTACATCAGCTAAATGTATGCAGCTGGCTCTTTATTAACTAAAACATTACCATAAAAATTTAAACCTTACACCCTCTGCAACATGAATTGTGGAAAAAGGTCAGTTTAGTGTGTGGAAAATTCTGTAAAATTAGTCTTAGACAAGCATCTTCCAGATGCTGGGCCAATAAAAGCATCTGGATTTTGTAATCTTGCCACAATCCAGAAGGCCACAGGTCAAAAACCAATCAAATCAGAAGAAACAGAATAAAGTTTTGAGGTGGGAGTTGTTATTGCCTTTTTTTTTTTTTGCTGTTGTATTGTGTTTTGCTGCGGGTTTTTTTCGTTTTTAAGTACGGTAACACTGTATTTTTAAAGAGGCAGTATATGCTTCTTAGGGATGTAATCCACAATATCTTTAACTAAAATCAAATACAGACCTCCAGAGAGAAAACATCAAGATAACAGCGGAGATCTGACTTTCAAGATTTCTATTGTGAGAAATCTTGCTAAACTTATTAAAAATTTGGGAGAGAGGTAGAAAAGAACTCAAATGGTTAACTAAATATATCTTCATCTATTCCAAGGTGGGAGGAGTTATACATCATTCCTGACTCTAATTTATCTAAATAGTTCAGAGTATCTCCACTGATGGAGACTCCAGTACTTATCTGTCTTTGTTGGGTATTAAAAAAAACCCTCCCAAACAATAATTCCATGCTGCAATTTAGGTTTACCATTCCTTATTCTATCTAACAACAATGTTGTGATCTGATTTAGCCTGCTCCTATTTCATAGCAGCCTTTTACAGCTTTCTCTCTCCTCAAGCTTATCTTTTATAGACTCAATTATTTCAGTCTTCCCACATAAACCACATTTTTTGCCTTTCTCATGGGGTTTTTTTAACACTCTCCTCTGGATTTTCTCCCAAGCCACCCCCCAGTTCACTCAACCAAGGTGTCCAGGATAGACTTACCAATAGCAGAACTACCACTTCATATAATGGGATGTTTGCCTTTTTCATGACAGCATGATGTTTTTGACCATGTCCAGCTTGTGGTCCAATGTGATCCCAGACTATATTTTAAATTTATTTTGCAAAATGGCTGCCTAGGCAGTGGTTACTCATTATGTACTTAGTTTAAGCATGAACCTTGTTCTTGTCCTGATCAAACTGCATTCTATGATTCTTTTTAAGGCCATTTCTTCAGTTGTCAATACAATTTTGACCTGTCAGCCCCTTCCCAACAAAGGGTTAGTAGTTCCTGTAGTTCTGTCAGCCTCCTGGTACCACTGTTGTCATCATACAGCATGAGTACATTTTTGCAGCAAACTAAGCAGCTTAGCTGTTCCTCTATCATATGCTTGTTCTCCCTCCTCCTCTCAAAAGATCATGGTCTCTCAACCCGGAAGCCAGCCATCCCAAGAGAGTGACGTGGCTTCTGGTCCACTATGTGCCCACACACCAAAATATGGCTTATCCAGAAGAGCAGCTTATTTAGACAGATTAAGAACTCATTATCAAGGACTAACAGTACCAAACACCTCAGGTTAAGTGTCTTTGAAAAAGATGGAGATGCTTTGATCGTGAGTGATCCCAGCCTGTTTGCCAAAATCCTAGTTACACCAGTGATTCTGTAATGAGGCCTACAACCACAGGTACCAGAAGAAGTGAGGACCCTCAATCTTAAGGGTCACATCTTCTCCTTTATGGTATTACTACATTATACCATAATGTCTGCCTCAATCTTGGATTTTTATTTGTGTAAAGAACAAGCGACAAGGGAACCACTGAAGACAATATTAAAGTAGCAGAAGTTCTACTCCAGAGTTAGAATAGATTTCTGCATACTCTCTTACTCAGATCTAAAAACATACCAAGGAGAAAACATACCAAAATAAAAGGGCAACACAAATGAACGTAGTAGGAAAAGTATTTGTGCCCAGTGCAGACGTTCCAGGGAAAAGGAATACGCATGATGAGCAAATCAACACAAGCTAGAAATAAAACTGGGAACAAGGATGTGGGGTCTTTTCAGTCTGGAGTTCTCACATGCAACATTCTGTAGCAGTTAAAAAAGTCTTACCTGCAAAATCTGTAATCAAAGCCTCACAGAACACACACAGCAATTTCATACAGTGGCTTCAATTATTCTAATCCCTTCTTCAAACTAAACCAGCAGCTTGATGCCTGGTGACTTCATATAAACACACACACCACCTTCCCAAGCAAGATTAAATGCTTATTTTCATGAGATAGTCTTGTTCTGAGATGTTACTTCCATCCACAAAAACAGCTAACCCATCATTCTGCTTAATTGCAGCCAAGATTAAATAAAAGCTTTAAAGACAAAATGCTCTTTGCACTTTTCCCTCCCTCTCTAAAATCAGTCACCTTGCAAAAAAAAGCCCCTGAACTCCTCCCATGCAGAATTTGTATCCTGTGCAAAACAAAGCACAGGTGGAAGATGGTGGGGCAGACTTTCCTCTGCCTTTCAACAGACATACCAAATCAAGTAACCCCATGCATCTGCAGTGCTGTAAGGTCTGGCTTACCGCTGCAGGTGGCTGATATCCTCCATGCTGCTGGGACTGCACTTGGCCAACTGAAGCTGTGTATCCCTGGACTCCAGTGTTTGAGACTGACTGGTCGTGCTGGGAACCATAGGACACAGTCTGCTGACTGCTCACAGATTCA
The DNA here is from genome assembly GCF_009650955.1 of Corvus moneduloides. Taxonomy (NCBI): domain Eukaryota; kingdom Metazoa; phylum Chordata; class Aves; order Passeriformes; family Corvidae; genus Corvus; species Corvus moneduloides. Next base: position 6,359,234 of record NC_045479.1, read on the forward strand.
GTGTACACGGATGACCCCTGGCCACTGTCAACTGTTCCATCAGCTGGAAAAGTTAAGGAGAAAAAGCTGCATTTCAGGAACTGTGGTCAGGATTCAATATTTGAAAGATCCTAAAATTGATCTTAAATATTAAATTGATTTTTGTGCCATATCATGGGGACCTGTACTAGCATCTTACCTCTTGTAATGTTTAAGCTGATTTTGAAATCTTTTTTTCCTCCTCAGTACAGTAATTTATTATCATTACACCTTCCCCTAAAACCCTGAAAAAAACTAGTCATTTCAGGAGTTCTTTGGGAAGATATTTAATAATAAACTGCATTTCCTGCAAAAGGCTAGACTAGAAATAGAAACCTAAATTCCACATTGTTATGAATGATCTTTCAAGGTTTATTAATCATTATTTTTATTTCATTTTACACAGACATTTAAAACAGGCATGTTGTGCTGGCTGGCAGGTGCACCATGTAGGCATAGTAGCAAACTAGGCATAACAGTCAATTTAAAATCCCTGTTATCTAAAGAGCAGACAGTAATTTGCTTTTTAACTTCATCATTCTAATATGGAAGTTGTCATCTTCCATCATTATTCACATACTGATTCAAATGCTGGGATGGCAGAAGAGGAAAAGACAGGATTATTAATGCATCTTTTCATGTACAGTATGTAGAACAGAAAAGTAAGACTTTTCAGAAAGCAAATTATGAGCTGAACTACTTGTAGATTAATCTAATTTCCACTTTAAACGAAGTTAACAAGGATTCAAGTAAGTGGTTTTAATAGGTTGATCTGCACTGGTGCAAGAACATACAGCCTTCTGCAGGGCTAGAATATGCTGTCCCTATAGGAGGGCAGCAAAACCAAGGGCACGGGGTCATGCTTTAGGTGCCTCAGTTCATCTGGTACCTTGAAACAAAGAGAAATCATTTTGTGCTGATTTGGACTGTGCACTGTGCCAAGCCTTGGCTCAGCTAGGCCACGGGAATGTATCTCATGTTGCTGTGCTTTCTAGTGGCCTATTGTTCTTCAGCAGACAGTAATGGCAGACAGCATCATCTCGAGATATTTACTGCTATACCCACCAAAAGTATAAGACTGATGGGAGGAAGCGTGTAAGTGCAAGAGTTCCTAAATAAACCAGCTGAGGCACTTACAAAGAACAGATATACTGGGTTGCTGGAACTGCAGCTGTTGGTGTTGATCAGCTTCCGGCTCTTCGGGCTCCACTTGCGTAGAAACCGATGCTGAAGCAGTGGGGACAGAAGTAGTACCAATGACAGACTGGGGATGCTTTGACCCTGCATGGGAAGCACTTGATGGCTGCTGTTGCTCCAGCTGCTGCTTCTGACTACCTTCTTCCTGAAGTATGTTCTCCTGTTCTTCTTGCACCGACTGGCGCTGCTCTCGCTTGCGCTTAATCAAAGATACCCTGTCCTTGATAGCCTTCGCCATTGTCTTGTGATCCCCTTCACAGACATAGCCAGACTCCACCTGAAGGAGGATACATTCACAGAATTCACACTGCCACAGACAGCCACTGTCCGAGTGCTACAACAAAAGCTACCACTTTCTGGCACTAACTGCTCGTCTACACACTTCTGAACCTGTTCATTTCTAGGCAGTAACAGCAAAAGCAGAGTCTGACACGCCCCATTTCACTGTCAGAGAACACCACTACTTCCAGAGCTTTGTAGGGCCACCAGCACTTACCATTTCCTGTGCTACATCCTCTGGGACATCTCTTTCCAAATCAAATGAAAACTCTATTGCCTCATTATCTTTATATTTGCCCTTGAGTTTTTTGATGTCTTCAATTCGCAGCCAGAGTTTAATGGCAATTTTTTCTCCATCGTCTTCCTCTGCAAGTTCTACCCGTACTCCAGTCTCCTCTTGGAAGAAAGCGTGATTCAAAAGGTCCTTAATAGCATATCTAGCATATTGGGAAAGAATGTAGAAAGCACATTCAGTTATCAGGCTTTCATAAAATATTAAGGAATAACCTTCCCAGATGATCCCCTGATTTATTCTCTAAGTTTTGCTCTGTTGTGAACCACCTCATGTGCATTCTGTTTGGCACAATTAGAAGCTTTGTCCTGAAGGTACAAAAGAGTCTTACGTTCATACAAGTACATCATTAACAACAGTAGTTAACAGCCTAAACTAAATGGCAAGAAATAAGTGATGTGCAGCCACAAAATTAACTTCAAAAAAGAAAAAAATACTAAATTGTTTAAAAGCAAGAAAAAGAACTGAAACTAAAAATACACAGCAACACCATCAGATGTAAAACTTCGAGAGTTAGTAAAAGGGGATGAATACACATCCATGAACAAAACTAGTTCTGAACAGAATAGAGGGCAGCTAGAGGGTGGACAAAAGCTGAAGCAGTCTGAAATCAGACATTCAGTAAGTAACAAACATGTAAAAGCAGAAAACAAAACAAATCCCACAAATAAGCCATCAGAGCAGTTGTAGATTTCCTGTAATGGTGTAAGTTAACCACTTGAAGTAGCAATCATATTGCAGAAAACATGGATAAAAATGAGCAGCAAGAATTGCAAACTTAGAGTCCTCAAAAT